>NC_074680.1:18427531-18775531 GCF_029448725.1 Salvelinus fontinalis
CCAAGATAAACAAGTGTATTTGTGCCCAAGATGACATGTGTGGGTTATGTGACACCTCTCTGGTGGTCTCTGTTTTCTCTCAGTCACACACTCTGTCTTTTACATTCTCGAAAATCTAGGACATTCGATTGAGATCACTGCATACGGCAAGTATTATTCCTATACAGTGTATTCATGAATGAAAGCAGTTATAACTTTCTGTGTCACTCAGTGAAGTTATTACTTTTTTAAGTAAGTTGTCCTCCTTTTCTCGAAGAGATATCATTGTTTTTAATGGCTAGGTAATAATACTCCCATTGATGAACCACCTGCCCTGCATGGGAGGTGTATTTTAACATATGGTCGAGAAGAGCCAGACGCCTGCCTTCCTCCATCCATCTCCCAGCAGAGACGTGGGGTGAAGGCACACAGGTGTAAATCAGGGGGCTGGGCTGTGGCATTGGACTAGGATCAGAGTATCTTCTCAACGTGTAAAAGCCAGCCTCAAGACTCCCTCCCTCCCTCCCTGTCCCCCCATCCCTCAGTCGCCTTCCTCCATCCCTCCATCCATCCGTCTCTCTACTGCCTCCCCCACCCCTTCACCCCTCTCTCTACAGAGAGGTTAACCAGCTGAATCATCACTGTAAATTTCCCCAATGCTGCTGCATTCAGCGAAATGTTTTTACTGAGGGCCAATTTATCTGGCCCTCCAGGACTGAACAAAAACATGCAGCGTATCCATCATAAAAGCTGTGAGTTCAGTAGCAGCAGAGAAACTCCGGGGCAACTGAGTTGAAACGTGAGCCACTGTATTCATCCAGTGTTTGACTGATATTGTGACACTATTAAAAGTAATAAACTATTGAGAGTCACCTTTTTGTTTTATGATAGATAAGGGCCACGTGTGCTGTGTGTTATTGGAGCCCCATCGCCATAGCAGCAGCCGCTGACCTCTGGCCTACTAACACCTACTAATTTGTTCAGAGGAGGAGTTAACGAGGCCTACTGTGGAGAGGGACGTTAAACTATTAACAAGAGCAGAGAGAGAGAAAGAGAGAAGGAGAGAAGGAAATTTAGGGCTCTATTCAATCTGTGTCGCTGAAGCTTTACAGATTGTGCGCTAGAAATGTGAAGGTAATTTCCTATTGATCCTACATATGCAGCTTTTACCTTGAACGCAGTCCCCAGGAACAGGAACATTGCCTTTAAATTTCAATTGAGCTTTAGCGCTGAACTTCTGCGATACGGATTGAATAGAGTCCTTACTGTAAATTTGCAGTTAAGCAGACCTATTAATATTTAAATTGAAGGAAAAATATATACGTAAGGTTTTGTTTTGTTTCTTGCTGTTATGACAAAAATACTTTTATATCCATTTGGAAAAAATGAAGTTTTGGGTAATTCCCATCCGCTTATTACTGTTATTATGAAACTATCCTTTGGCCACAAAATATCTATATTTATAGAATGACATCATGATAGAAAGTTAGAAATTGCTGCACATATACTTACTTAGCTTCACATTTCCTGTACCCACGGTTGTCAAACCACATCAGATGCATTGAGAGAGGGATACATTCTTACTACTGATATACAGTCTGCAGACTGGGGCAGAAATAGCCTGCTTTGAAAACCCTCTTTCGTCCAAAACCCCAGGAGTTTTTCCTGACTACGTGACTAGGGCCCAGAGGTTTTCCAAGTTTTTACAATTTTTTAATTGAACCTTTATTTAACTAGGCAAGTCAGTTAAGAACAAATTCTTAATCACAATGACATCCTACTGGGGAACAGTACTGCATTGTTCAACAGATTTTTACCTTATCAGCTTGGGGATTTGATCCAGCAACCTTTGGGTTACTGGTCCAATGCTCTAACCACTAGGCTACCTGCCGCCCCCGAGTTAGCTCTCGTGATCAGGAAAAACTCCTGTCCCTAGGCGTGAGGCATTACTGCTATTGATCAAGACTTCAGCATGCACTGCAGGGGTATGCTATAGGACACCACTAGAGGGCACTGCTTTGTCTGCAGACAGACACAGACAGACTGCTCTTTGTTTCCGAGAGAGTTTTGCCTGCTCAGTACATTTAGAGAGCTGAGGGATTGGACTAGGACAAAGTGAACATTTAGCTGAGGGATTGGACTAGGACAAAGAGAACATTTAGCTGAGGGATTGGACTAGGACAAAGTGAACATTTAGCTGAGGGATTGGACTAGGACAAAGTGAACATTTAGCTGAGAGATTGGACTAGGACAAAGTGAACATTTAGCTGAGGGATTGGACTAGGACAAAGTGAACATTTAGCTGAGGGATTGGACTAGGACAAAGTGAACATTTAGCTGAGGGATTGGACTAGGACAAAGTGAACATTTAGCTGAGGGATTGGACTAGGACAAAGTGAACATTTAGCTGAGGGATTGGACTAGGACAAAGTGAATATTTAGCTGAGGGATTGGACTAGGACAAAGTGAACATTTAGCTGAGGGATTGGACTAGGACAAAGTGAACATTTAGCTGAGGGATTGGACTAGGACAAAGAGAACATTTAGCTGAGGGATTGGACTAGGACAAAGTGAACATTTAGCTGAGGGATTGGACTAGGACAAAGTGAACATTTAGCTGAGGGATTGGACTAGGACAAAGTGAACATTTAGCTGAGGGATTGGACTAGGACAAAGTGAACATTTAGCTGAGGGATTGGACTAGGACAAAGTGAACATTTAGCTGAGGGATTGGACTAGGACAAAGTGAACATTTAGCTGAGGGATTGGACTAGGACAAAGTGAGCATTTAGCTGAGGGATTGGACTAGGACAAAGTGAACATTTAGCTGAGGGATTGGACTAGGACAAAGTGAACATTTAGCTGAGGGATTGGACTAGGACAAAGTGAACATTTAGCTGAGGGATTGGACTAGGACAAAGTGAACATTTAGCTGAGGTGGTGGAGGGGATTCAGGGTGGGATCATTATGTCTGTACTGTATGTGGTTGGGATCATTATGTCTGTACTGTATGTGGTTGGGATCATTATGTCTGTACTGTATGTGGGTGGGATCATTATGTCTGTACTGTATGTGGGTGGGATCATTATGTCTGTACTGTATGTGGGTGGGATCATTATGTCTGTACTGTATGTGGTTGGGATCATTATGTCTGTACTGTATGTGGGTGGGATCATTATGTCTGTACTGTATGTAGGTGGGATCATTATTGTCTGTACTGTATGTGGGTGGGATCATTATGTCTACTGTATGTGGGTGGGATCATTATGTCTGTACTGTATGTGGGTGGGATCATTATGTCTGTACTGTATGTGGGTGGGATCATTATGTCTACTGTATGTGGGTGGGATCATTATGTCTGTACTGTATGTGGGTGGGATCATTATGTCTGTACTGTATGGGGGTGGGATCATTATGTCTACTGTATGTGGGTGGGATCATTATGTCTGTACTGTATGGGGGTGGGATCATTATGTCTGTACTGTATGTGGGTGGGATCATTATGTCTGTACTGTATGTGGGTGGGATCATTATGTCTGTACTGTATGGGGGTGGGATCATTATGTCTACTGTATGTAGGTGGGATCATTATGTCTGTACTGTATGGGGGTGGGATCATTATGTCTGTACTGTATGTGGGTGGGATCATTATGTCTGTACTGTATGTGGTTGGGATCATTATGTCTGTACTGTATGTGGGTCACAGTATCTGTTGTTCTTTTAAACTGGGCCGATTTTTAAATGGTTTGAAAATGACCAGTTCTGAATGTGTTTATGATTATATAAAGGTTTATGAAAATATATGTACAGAATTAGTGTCGCGCTACAATCTCCCTGTCCTGTAAAAACACATGTATTTTGTAATAAACCTGTTACACACCAATTATATGTTTCTTTTCTATTCATACTCATTTTGTGAAATGACATAAGCGATCGGTTAACGATGCTATGTGCCAAATGGTTAACCATTTTTAACATAAAAGTTTACCAAACTGAGCGACTGGTCACCAGAACCCATGTGAAGGTGAGGGGTGTTTCTGTGGTACGGTACTTTGCTCACTGAAGTGGAAAAGAACAACACACAGCATCAACCTCCTTCACTGCAAAGCACACTGTTTCCCCTCTTCTTCAGCGAATGGTATATTGGAATGCTACTGGGTTTGAGCAGTTTAAAATGAAATAGTTTGGCCTCAACACTTCCGCCCTCTCTAGCCACAATGTCACAAACACTTACATCCTTGAACGAGAAAAAAAAAACACTGTGCAATGATCTTTGGCACCGATAAAGTGTAAAAAATAAAGCAGCCACAGAGAGCTGACTCAGAGGTTGGGCCTATGTGTGTGGATGTGTGGATGTGTGCCTCCTCTCTGAGGTGCATGGGAAAGATGATACAGGACTAGCACAGTGCTACTAGATGCCTCACACTAGTCAATACTGAAGAAGATGAAGAGAGGGAAAGGGGGATACTTAGTCAGTTGTACAACTGAATACCTTCAACTGAAATGTGAAATGTGTCTTCCGCATTTAATCCAACCCCTCGAGAGGGTTAGGGAGTGATATCAGGCAAAAATAAACAGACAAGAACAAAAGGATGATATCTGTGTGGAGGGAAAAAGTTACAAAAAAAAGAGGCGATTGAAATGTGAGGGATGATAGTTTGGGATGGAGAGCTTGAAACCACTGCTATTCTCAGTGATCTGCACCCCCCTGCAGAGAGAGTGCAGCCAGGCACAGTGCTGGAGCCTGCAGAAACCGGGGTTTTACTGAAGGTGGGCAGACGGTCCACCCCGAAAGCCGCTTTTATGGTGCTGTTTACTAACTGGGGCTTCCAGAGATCTCTATCCAACAGGCTTTGATTCGCCAGAGTTCTCATCCCACATCCCATATGCAGCAGCATAGACATGGGCTTTCAAGAGTTACAAATAGAAATCTGGCAGTCATTTCACAGTCAGAAACTTTGTCTTTTCTTTCTTCCCCTTCATCTTACCCCTTTACTCCCCCCCTTCATCCTCCCTCTTCACATCTTCAGAAATAATCAAGGCCCTTTGCAGATGTTCCTCCTCCTCCTCCTCCTACTCCTCCTCCTCCTCCTCCCTCTCCAGATTGAAGGAGACTAGATATAAATGCTTCTGTTGCACCCAAGTGGAGATTGAAGAGAGGTAGTCAATTTTCAGGTTTGGCATTCCCATGCTGAGGTTTTAGTGTCATACAATAAAATGCATTGTTTATCCTAAAGGGGAAAGAGAGTGTACTCACATGAAGTGGCAATCATACACACAGAGACATGTAAATGCTTAGAAATGGGGATAAACATGCCAACAAATTCACGTAAAACGCAAAGTACAGACTTACAAATACCACATACTCACACTCGCACGCATTCACACACAGAGTTAAAAGAAATAAGAGGATATGACAGCAACCGAAGCATATCGTTAATCGCATTTATTTCCTATGACAACAGCTTTATTCCAAAGGCCCCACCAAATGCGTAGCAGCTGGGATGGCTGCCGGGCTTCTGCAGTACGCAGTAGGTGGTCAGACCCTGGCTGTGTTGTATACACTGCCTCTGCTCTGGGTTACTCTGCAGTAAACACCTTCACACTCCACCACGGTGTGTGTGTGTGTGTTTACCCTCCATGGAATAGAAACCTCCCCAGAATAAGAGTCTGTCATCAGGGGAAAGCTCAAAGAGCCAGTCCCTTCTCTTCTCTTCTCTCCTGGGTGAAAACACAGCAGCATCACACCACTGGGCTCTTTCATCTACCCTGGCCAGCAGAACTAAAAATATACACAACAGAACTGGGGGAAATGTCAGAATACAAAAGGCAAAGGAAAGTATGAAAGGCTCTGATCCAAACAAATCAATACATACACATACATTTATATATATAGCAGCGGTCCAAGGATGACCATAGGGCAGCGTGTAATTATGTTATGAATGACACGAGAACACGCCACCCGTAACATTTACAGTATCTATTGTTAAGAGAAACCTTAGTGGACAGTCACGTAGAGGGAGGACAGAGCCAAGTTGTACTCCTCCCATGTGAGAGAAACCAGACCCAACCAGCCGAGCTGGAACCCCGATCACAACCACCACAGCCCAGCTACCCACGTCACATGACCAGGGTCAGCAGGAAGCCTCAGCATGAGAGTTAGAACAGTTTGTTTTTAGGGGCAAGGAGCTTTTTGTATAGGCTATAACTAGGGCCCATAGTTTATTCTGGACAGGTCATGTAGTTAGGAAAAACTCCTGCTCCTAAATATTATGCCTGTTCAGAACTACAATCTTATAGTTTGTTATTCCCAGTCTTTGCCATTCATAATGGTATTGGAGGCAGCTGCCTCAGTACATTACATTTGCACCAATCCTCAGTCCAATCCTCAGGTGTGCTTACTCAGCCGGTCAGTGACAGCTGCTCTTGCCAAATGTAACGCTAGCTTTGCTTACCCACTGGGCACACACTAGTTGAATCAATGTTGTTTCCACGTCATTTCAATGAAATTACATTGAACCAACATAGAATAGACGTTGAACTGATGTCTTTTCCCAGTGACTTAGAGCTATGTGAACTCAGGAGGTACTATATTACTGAGGACAGGGAGACTTCTCTGTGGAGTTCTGTACTAGTACTCTGTCGGATGGGCTGTTCATCAGTGAGGTGAGGCTGGCTGGTTGGGTTCCATGCATGGCAGGAGTACTGCAGACAGGAAGTTCTGACTGGGTGACAGGGTTAACAGCTCAATGTAACGGTTTCCGAGAGGAGGTGGTGGAGGAGAGGAGGGAGGGAGGTGGGGAGGGAGGGAGGGAGAGAAAGAGAGAAAGAGAGGGAGGGAAAGGAGCTAGTGAGTGCTCGCTCCAGTGTGCTCGTAATCCTTGTGCGGTTTCCTTCCTCAGCTCGGAGTCCAAAACCCCATGCAGGCTCTTTTTACTGCTGCCTTTTGAACCGTTTACTTTTTTTCTAGTGTTTTATAAAAAAAGATGATGCTTATTCGCGTCTGGCCACGGCCCTGGCTGGGGTCCATGGGAGGAGATGTGGTTTCTCCAGCTGCTGTGAACCCTGCAATGAAGGCCTACACGTGAAGCCATGCTTAATTTGTGTGGTCGAGGCCACCCCCCATTCCCTCCATCTCCTCACTCTCTGGCCCTCTTTCTTTCACCTCTCTCTTTCCACTTTCCTCTTTTCTCCATGTCTTTGCACCCCTTCCTCCACCACCTCTGGTGGAGACCTCCAGGCTGTTAGTGGGCTACTGATTGGGGCACCAACACCACCACTGATCACTAGGCGGTTCAGACCTCAGGCTGATGTGGGTTAATACCAGAGAGAGAACAAAGAGTGAACCCAGCATCCAACTGTCAGAGGGCTGAGGTGATAGTTTTACTGTAAACTACTGTGGGCGTTGGAACATCATATTAACATAATAGACTGTGGGGAATCGTTTGGAAGATAGGTACTGTACCTCCGTTTTACAGTGAAGTGGTGTATAGGGTTACATTTATATGGTTACTACAAGAGTATATCAAATATAACGGCCAGATGAAAAGCTTTTTGGAAAAGTACTTTTTCTGAAGACGGGCCCATTTTTAAAGACTATGATCCTTTTCAGCTCATTCCTATTTGACTTACTACTAACTTCACCATATCTATACCTGATCAAATGAAAACATGACATAAGTGAGGTGGGGTGCGGTGGTTGGTTGGCCAGCTCCAGTGTGTTCTCTGCTTGGCCTGTGTTCTCTCGGTACATTAGCCAGGATATTAAAGGAAATGCAGGCCACCACAGACTCCTCCATTGCGGTCTTCCATCAGCCGGAGCAGATCTGTGTGTTTCAGCAGCTCTCTCGCCTCTCAGCATGGACAGGAATACTGGGAGGGAGTTAAGGCTGTTAGGACAACTGCATGACCACTGGACTCAGCTGTGTGTGGCCATACTGTCAGCAGTCAGTTGTATAGTTGCTGCGACGCACAAACACATGCACAGGCACACACACGCATGCACACACCCACACACAAAGGTGCATGCACACACACCTCTCTTCTGGCCAAGGGCCCTGTGTGTGTTCACGGACCATTAGCATGGCAGCTGTGTGAGCTAATACAGTGTGACATTGCTTACTGAGGAGGCTGTGGGACAGGTAACATTCAATTAGAGGCATCCAGGTCAGCCGAGTGAAGACCGACGGTATGATTTTACAAAGTAAACACACAGTACACTCTGCAGGAGCATATAGTCAGGCAGGGAGACTGTAGTATACATTAGTCACACCCTTTCCCCCTCCAAATAGCACAGCAGACAAAGAAAAGCTCCAATCCATCTTAGTCCTGCTTACTCTCCATGTATACCACCCAGTGTGTGTGTGAGTGTGTGAGTATTGTGTAAGTACGTGCGTGCATATGTGTGGGCGTTCTCAGTATGTGTGTTGTGGGAGGGCGGGGGGGGCTCTTAATATAGTTAAGCTGTGAAAAACCCCAACGTCTTTGGCGAAGTCTCACACACTTCCTCCCTCGCTCGCTCCATCGCTCCAGAACCATTTATCAGGAAAAACAGGGGCAGCTTGCGTGTCATAAGCCACTTAAGAGCCACAAACAAATCAAGGAGGGTTTTCTATCAAATGAACTCCCACTTGAGTAAAGGTTTACTCACTTTGTGGGCGAGGGTGTCTTTCAGCGGTAGTGGATACTGATTAACATATCCCTTATCAGTGGAGAGAGAGAGAGAGAAAGAGGGAGAGAGAGAGAGAGAGAGAGAGAGAAAGAAAGAGAGAGAGAGAGAGAGAGAGAAAGAGGGAGAGAGAGCGGAGGACAGGAGGTGGATGTCAAACTTTCCCTGATGGCCCATATGTCTAACCACTCAGAGCTTGTAATGCCTTGGTAAGGCCCCGGCTCGTTCCTGGGCTCTGAGCAGTATGACTGTCTCATCTGTCTCACACATCTGGAGTGGATCGCTCTCTCTGAGCTGGGCTGGGCTGGCACGGGGATTCTCACTGCAACTCCAGTACAAGCTCTAGTGGAGACAAAATAACCTTTAGGTACTACAACTACAGTATCTAACTCAAAAGTTTGGCGAAGGGGATGCTCGCTTCCAAAGAGCAGGCTTTCTACATGACTCTAACATTGAAGCTCTCTAACCCCAACATTTTCAATAAAGAAAACAGACTGCACAGCTGCTCTCTCACACTCAATCCCATGAGCCTTTGCTGTAAAGAATACATGAACTCTCAGATCTAGCGCTGTAACACTACTGTGATCTCATTCTCCTCTAAGAACATGATCACTAGCATAAGGTAGTTTGTCTTGATGTCTTAGGGTATTGATACAAGATACAGATACCTCTGGGCATACAGACCAAACTCTTTTATCCAAACAACAGAAAACTGGAATCTTTGACACATTTTTATTCTACTTGATGTTACTGTACATACAGTAACATTGTTCTTAATCTATACATTGCTCTCTTAGAGGTTGTGAGGTCTCCACAGGTGCAGGATATAGTCAATACCACTACCCTCTCCCCTGACCTCCTCCTGAACTCTCTCTGACCACTCCCTCTGGGTGACACGATGGTCTTTGTCAGGCCATGGTCTTCTTCTCCCTCCCATCGCATAGGGCCCTTCATAATCTAGGGCACGCTCTCCACAAAGACATGGGTCAATATGAAAAGGACAAACAGACGGACCATGGGGGGTGAACCTTCTGCTCCGTGGTCTGGGTGCATCTGTGACACTCAATTTGGAAACTTGACCTTCACCTCTGGATTTGACTATGGTATGACCGTAGACGAGCTGTATGCAGGATGTGCCCCAGCCCGGCCCTGCCCTCAACTGGCCCCTGTGACTCTGTTGGTGATGGCATTGATTCCTGGTGCTGCCCTGTGCAGATGGATGGATGGTCTTAGAGGTGCTAGGGACAAGATGGCTGCTCTTGGTCTATTGAGTGTTCTGAGTGATTAATGGAGATGAGGAGGTAATGAGATAGTCCTGGGGGTATATCAGACGAGGCTCCTAAGAGGAGGAAGGGGAGGACCATCCTCCTCAGTGAATTTCATTTAAAAAAAAGTAAAACATTAAAAAAGTTATCCTTTTAGATAAAACTATACTAAATAATTGATGAAAACACACTGTTTTGTAGCCTCAACAGCACTCTGTAGGGTAGCACCGTGATGTAGCCTCAACAGCACTCTGTAGGGTAGCACCGTGGTGTAGCCTCAACAGCACTCTGTAGGGTAGCACCGTGGTGTAGCCTCAACAGCACTCTGTAGGGTAGCACCGTGGTGTAGCCTCAACAGCACTCTGTAGGGTAGCACCGTGGTGTAGCCTCAACAGCACTCTGTAGGGTAGCACCGTGGTGTAGCCTCAACAGCACTCTGTAGGGTAGCACCGTGGTGTAGCCTCAACAGCACTCTGTAGGGTAGCACCGTGGTGTAGCCTCAACAGCACTCTGTAGGGTAGCACCGTGGTGTAGCCTCAACAGCACTCTGTAGGGTAGCACCGTGGTGTAGCCTCAACAGCACTCTGTAGGGTAGCACCGTGGTGTAGCCTCAACAGCACTCTGTAGGGTAGCACCGTGGTGTAGCCTCAACAGCACTCTGTAGGGTAGCACCGTGGTGTAGCCTCAACAGCACTCTGTAGGGTAGCACCGTGGTGTAGCCTCAACAGCACTCTGTAGGGTAGCACCGTGGTGTAGCCTCAACAGCACTCTGTAGGGTAGCACCGTGGTGTAGCCTCAACAGCACTCTGTAGGGTAGCACCGTGGTGTAGCCTCAACAGCACTCTGTAGGGTAGCACCGTGGTGTAGCCTCAACAGCACTCTGTAGGGTAGCACCGTGGTGTAGCCGGAGGACAGCTAGCGTTGATTACACCCTAGATCAGCTAGATGCAGGCAAGAGTGTGCAAGGCGGTACTGAATGTGTCACTGTCTGTCACCTCAAATGTTTCTCTTGACCTGTGTGCACCTACTTTGCAAACTATCATTGATAGGCTAGCTTGTAGCAACCTACTGATGGGTAAAAAAATGTTTTATCCTACCTCATCATAAACGGCATTGACCGCCACTGGGGTATATAGTATGGGCATCGTGCCCATAGAAGCAACGCTCCCTCTGGCTCCCACACCCTCTCACTATCTGACACCTCAGCCCCCGGCAGAGGAGAGGGGCCTTTAGAGGTCTGAGAAAGGGAAGGCGTTGTACTGTCTAGTCGGGGGATCACTCTCTTATTATTGCTGGTGTTGTGTAGCTGGTACAACGACATGTCTGGAGTATAAACATTCAATCTATAATATCTAAACGATGGGATCATATTAGAAAGATCTACTCTCCTAGGGCCACTACTGAGCGGTAGTAAGTGCTGGGACTCTCCAAGTGAACATTAATATTTAAGGACACACAGGGACTCTTCCATTTTTGGATCCCAGAGGATCCTGCTCCTTATTCCTCCCTCCCTCCCTCACCCATCATCCCTTCACCTCCTCACATTTCTTCCCTCCCTGCACTACCTCCCCACATCCTCTCAGAGGAGAGGACCTCTCCTCTCCTTGTCTGACAGAGGCCTGTGGCTCATCTTCTTCTCTCCTCTACTCTCTCGCCCCCTTCTCTCCTCACGCTCCATTCTCCTCACCTCTTCATCTGACAGTCTCTAGCCCTGTTGCTCATCCTCACACATGGAGCTGGGTTGGGATTCTTTATTTCTCCGCTTGGCCAGTTTGCCAGCCCATAGGAGATTGAGATGCCGCTGATGATGCAGCTGGTTCCTCTTTGTGGCTAATCACCTCCAGAGGCACTTTTGATTTGGGTTTTTACAGCCTGCGTTATTTTTCACGTCAACGACGTGAATGCCCAAAACTCCCCCATTTTTTATCAAATTTGCACCATATGCCTTGAAAGGAGATGAGCCGACTGGTTGGTGTGCTTCTCTTTAACTCCCCTTCCTCGTGTCCTGTTTTGATCAGCCGGGCCCTGGCAGCGAGCGCTTGGAGACAGTATTATGTTCCCAAAAATTGCCTCACTGAAGATAATGAAGGGCAAACATTTTTTGGAGGGGTACTTTGTTCAGAAAAGGAGAGACAGGGGACTGAACTGAAGACCTGCTCAGTAGACCGTTTCTACCAAATCAACATCAAAGGTCAAAAGTCAGAAATAGGCAGTGGCATGGCAGCAGTCTAAATATATCATTCTCTCTGTCTCAGTGCCTCACCCTTCTTCCTTACTCTCCATGTGCCTCCCCATATGATTGAAATAGTTTTATTTCACCTTAGATTACCAGTATGTGTGCCATGCGTTGTAATCCATATATAAAGACGTTTGGGAAGAGTTTGGGGAAGGGGGGAAAGGGGAAGCTGATTACTGAAGTGAACATTGCCGTGCCCCCATATACAGTATCTGTGTCACAGTGCCCTTATCAACTGTCTCATCAGTCACAGATGCCAAATTAGCTGCTGGCAATTCATAAAGTGACATGTTGTAATCAGGAATCAACCAACATCTTAGATATCTACAGTGGAAAAGAACATTGTAACAGTCAGTAGCCAACTAAATAATACACCACTGAAAGGAAATAGGCACCTTACTGGAGGGAAAATATACCCATCAACAAATAAAGACCACACACAGCTGAGACTTTGACAATGACTGAAAGGGGCTGTATTTCCAAGATGCCCATTGCATTAACTAGCATAAAAAAAAGTAGTTTCTTTGTCTTGTTCAAAGACTAACATAACTGTCAAACAGAGAAATTAAAATTAAGATGCTCTCACAGATTCATTTAACTTGTTTACTGCTGAAAGCGTTAAAAGGTAAATAAATAAATAAGTAACAGAATAGGTTTCCCTCGGCAAACCACTGACTACAATCTATCAGTATTATTTCATCTCAACGGTCTAAGATAATAAGCACACGTTGCCTCAGTAACAGGGTCATAGTACACATTGTGCCTTTATTCGTTTGTGTCATTCTCTCCATCCTGACACCCTTAATCTTCCCCAGGCAGAGCTCAGGGTTGAGGGACAACCGCTAAGGCAGCGATCCCCTTCTCCTCATCCCCTCATCACACAGCTCACAGATCTGGCCCGTGCCGCAACTCCCCGTCTCAGATAGTTCCAAACAGCTGCTGGAGCTTAACGGCTGGAAAACAAAATCACATCTCTTCTCCCACAGCTCATACAGATAGACAAGCCACACATCTCACTGCCCTGCATGGGCCTTCCTTCAGCAAGCAACAGGGAGAGGGTTAACTGCCCTGAAGACTACTGTATGTTTGCTCTTTAATCACAGAGTTAGAACAGCGGGCACCAGGAAAATGATGAACGCTTCTCTATTGAACAGCCCTGTTGTGCAACGATGCCCAAGATCATATCTGTCTGTCTGTCTTTTAAATAATAAAAACATGTTCCATCCTGTCAGAGTGCAATTAAATATCAATCTCATAACTGCCTGGCCTGACTGCAGCAGTGGTAATGATCATAACAATAATGTACATGTGAGACAGGGGGGAGAAGGGGGAGGGGGGCCTCATAGACGTTCACAGCCTATCAGCAGGCCATCACTATTGATTTATTAATGCTGGAGAATGCTGCAGCGAACACTAATTGAATTGAGATCCAGGAAGTAAGTTAATGTAGCTGACAGCGATACAGGAATTTACTCTCCCAATGGTGCACAGCATTATGACTCTTCTCTATCTGGGATAAATAGTAAATCGATCTGGCCTACAATGGGGCCACTCAGAATAGTTTACAGAGAGCTAGAGAAGGATCATAACAATACTTTCTCTGTCTCACCAACACCAATCATTACTCAACGAAGACCATTTCAATGGTATCGAAGGTATTGAATTGGTTTCGTCTGAGAAAAAAATAGAAGCCAAAGTAGGCTCAGCATTCAAAACCCTTAATCATGTTTTATTACCTGCCAATATTCTATGTATTTCCAAGTCAAGTGGATAGTATATCCATAGGCCCCCTGTAAGGGTATGAGCCCCCTATAGGCCCGTCAGAAATACAACTCTTATATTATTTTGACCCTGTTCAGTCCAGTTCAGTCCAGTCCAGTCCAGTCCAGTCCAGCTGGGTCCATGCCATACTCCTCTCAGCAACATGTGCCCTTGAAAGAAAAGACAAGTTGCCTGCATCAGCACTATGCATTAGACCACCACCACTACAAGTTCCTATATTATCAGAACAACCATTGCAAAATAACCTTATGTAAAGTAATTAATACAGCTAAAATCTACAGAAGACAGGATTTCTCCCACATGGCCCAGTACTTAAATGTATATGTATTTGTACAGCTGGTGTTTAATGTTAGCCTGGTCTGAAGGTAAAGTAAAGCTGCAGACTGGAGCCGACTGACAGCAGTCGGAGGCTCAGTGTCCAGAGCAGAGCAGAGTGGAGTCGAGAGCCATGCCTAAACCACTACAGTGTACTCAGCACTGCTGCCACCCACCCAGCCAAGGTGTGTGGGCCTGCCTGGCGGGGATCAGATGACCTCGGCTAGAGTCACAAGCCAGAGGGGGCCGTTGCTGTGTGTGTGTGTTGAACATTAATGAGTGCTCCTAAATGAGCTGGGTAAGAAAAATGATGGAAGAACGGTAGCAGCTCAGACTCAAACCACACAGCGAAAGAATCAGGGAGGTTACACACACATACAGAGAGACAGAGACAGAGACAGACAGAGAGAGAGAGAGAGACAGAGACAGAGACAGAGAGACAGAGAGACAGAGAGACAGAGAGACAGAGAGACAGAGAGACAGAGAGACAGAGAGACAGAGAGACAGAGAGACAGAGAGACAGAGAGACAGAGAGACAGAGAGACAGAGAGACAGAGAGACAGAGAGACAGAGAGACAGAGAGACAGAGAGACAGAGAGACAGAGACAGAGACAGAGACAGAGACAGAGACAGGAGGAGGGGGGTGAAGAGATTATATAATTATACAACCATACTCACTGGCCAGGCAAGGGCAGAAAAAGAAAAACACTTTCTCTCTCTCTTTTTCTTCTCAGTGGTTAATAGACACACGAGTTATATACTTATTTTAGCCTCTTTAATCATGAGATTTTATCGCATGGTTTGCCAAGACCTTCCATCAGTTTCAGGGAGACCCTGCCAAAAGAAATGAATGAAAAAGTGAAAAAACAAAATAATGTGGAGCCATGGCTCAGAAGCCTTCCTCTTCTTGCCTTTCCTTCCTTTGAAAAGCTAAGCTGTAAAAGAAACACCTAACTCAGACCAGGTATTGTATTAACACAGCGTGTGTAAGAGAGACGCCCCTGGAGATGGTGGTAAAGTACTTCATCCCAGTTTTTAGTGATGTACCTCGCTGACATTTGCATGTGGAAATGAAACACATGTCCTCACAGACAGACACAAAGGCAGAGTCAGCAGACTTATACTAAGCACAGATAACATACAAACTAACAATGAGATGGTGACTCGCATGTTTTCTTCTGTGAAACACTACATCTTAATACTGTATCGGACAAGAGTATTAGTAATTATGTTAATGTTGTATTTTACTTTCAGTTATGATTAACTTGTGAAAAAGACTTCCAATCCAACATATTTTACGCCATCACAGCTTGTGTAAACAAAATGATTTGCCCATCTGAAACAACGCTCCTCGGCATCTATTAGCCTGTTGAAGATACAGACTGGAGCCTGGTGTTGGCCCTAATACAGGCCTGATCTTCTTTGGCCATAATGGATTGTATGAGTGGAGTGGGGCTTCTGACTGGCCACTGCATTAGGAGTCAGGGCTGTGGCAACTGCAGCTCTCGGGACTGAAGAGACTGGAGAGTACTTAACGCTGGTCTGGGAGTGGAAGGGAGTGGAGGCCTCCCTACCCACAGTCTCCTTCCCCGTGCCCCTGAAAACCACAGCTGACCACCGGGGCACTGGGAAATGAGACCAGGGAAACCACCGGCCAGCCCCGGGGTGGAAAACAACGAGTCGGTGAGTTGTGAGGCCTGGCGGCTGGCGGCCACTGACGTGGACACGCTGATGGAGGTATTAAGATATTAATTGCTTTTTGACATGATTTTGTTAAGGGGAGAGGTAGAGGGCAGGCTGCGGCTTCTCTCTCACACACAGGGGTGGTTTAATAGCAGAGGAGCCTGACGGAGCAGAAAGGGAAGGTTTGGCGGAGGGATCTATCTACACAAGAAGGGTCTTGAACACACCATCAGGAAGAAATTGCATGACACTCTCTGAGGTCCAGTGGATTGCATGACACTCTCTGAGGTCCAGTGGATTGCATGATACTCTCTGAGGTCCAGTGGATTGTATGACACTCTCTGAGGTCCAGTGGATTGCATGACACTCTGAGGTCCAGTGGATTGCATGACACTCTCTGAGGTCCAGTGGATTGCATGACACTCTCTGAGGTCCAGTGGATTGCATGACACTCTGAGGTCCAGTGGATTGTATGACACTCTCTGAGGTCCAGTGGATTGCATGACACTCTGAGGTCCAGTGGATTGCATGACACTCTCTGAGGTCCAATGGATTGCATGGAAATAATGTTGTTTTCAGGATGGTTCATTTACTGTTATTCTATTGTTGGGGTTAAAATGAACAGTAAGTAGCTGTACTGGTACACCAACATTTTACAAAACTTTGAAGTGAGGATTACCATATCAAGTTCCGGGTAATATAATAACTATGTAGTAATTATATGGTAATAAATGAGGGGGAGGTGAGTCAGACAGCACAGGGAGGGTTGGGAGATGGCAGCATTTGGGAAAAAGATTGTGTGTTAACCCCAGTGAGGTGGTGGTGCGTCAGCTGCAGGGGCGGCCTGCGCACACGGGGGCAGACACAAACAGGCGAGGAGCGACCCTGACGCAAGGCTAGTCTCAGTCTACAGCCCTGGAAGGAGTGATTCACCAACACTGGCTCTCAGCACGGACATGCAGACCCTGTACTTACTGCATACTGCTGTAACCACGTCCCTCTGTCCACCATGTGTCTCTGTGTGTGTATGTGTTTGTGTGTGCTTGTACAGTATGTCTGTGTAATGTGTGTCTGTGGGGTGTATGTGACCATGTGTGTGTGCAGAGGCAATTGAGGAGGGAGGGATGGGCAGAGAGCATTACCATCAGCATCTCTGTGGATCAAGGAGAATCCCTCTGTAATCCTGGCCTCTCTCCAGCCTCCCACACACCGCAATTATCATTAATCCAGCCCTCCTCCTCCCTTCCAGAACCAGTGGCTGGGGCTACAGAGGCAGGGTTTGAGTGGGGTGATGTGTGAGTGCGTGTGTGTGTGTGTTTGGGGTGGGGGGGGGGGGGCAATTAGCTCAGTGTGCCTCTGGAGACGAGACTCCCCCTGGAAACCACAACCCAGCAAACCGGGAACATTCCAAAAACATTAGCTAAGATTCCCATTAAGTTCGAGTTAGGGTTTTATCTGACATTAGGACGATAATATCCCAAAATGATAACAAAATCTTGTATATATTTTTTGAATGTTTAAAATGAAATATCATTGGAATGTTCTAGCATTCACTAAAATGTTGTGCACAACATCTGTAACAACCACCACAGAACATTCCCCAAAGTTAACCTTAGCTCTACAGGTAATGTAATAACACAATGTACCAGTAATGTTTTCCCAGCAAACCAAAATTGGTTCTGTGAAAGTTCCCAGAACATTCGTTCGGTTGCGGTAAATGTTCCAGTCGTGCTGATGATTATACAATGTTTGTATAAAACATTAGGCTGATGTTGCAAGAACGTTCCCAGAACACATTTAGTATGTTCTTTAAACGTTACCAGAATGTTTCATTAAGTTGTGGGAACAGTCTGGTGGGAACATTGTGGTGACGTCACACAAGATACGTTCCCAAAACACAAAACCTGTCCAGTTGTACGGATGATCTGCAACGTTTCTTTTAGGGTGCAAAAAACATTCACCTGATGTTGCAAGAACGTTCCTAGAACACATTAAACCATTTGACATGTACAAAGACATGGGTGTGATCATCCTACAGTGGTCCCTGCAGCTACGCTCAAACCGGTGTGATTAGAACACTTATTTAGAACGTCCAGTTACAATTGATGCAACAGTCAGCGTTTGAGCCACAAGGTATTTTCACAGAAACATTTTGCACAAAACAGTCTTTACAACGTTATGTCCTCAATGTGAGCAGTTTGTTTTTGGATGCAATGTTGAGACATTCACAGAAGTAGCTACAACATAACACAATTCTCATCCAAACCGGAAAATGTAGGCTACATTAGTCGCAGCGCTAACTGATGAAAGAGTGACCTAACACAAGCGGTCATATTTAGCTAACGCTCGGCTGACAGAAACCATAATATGAATTAGCTAATAGCAATTACTATTTACAGTTCATCACATCATGGGTGACCTCACCAGTCATCAAAATAATGGAGTTAAAAACTTTTCAAAAATCGAAAGTAATCTGACGATGGGTAGTTTGTGCATGCCGCCATGTTAGATTTTTTCACGTCAGCCAAAGATAAGAGGTTACAACATTGGTTTGAGGGCAGCATGGGGATAGCTGTCCTGTTGCGTAAAAAACACATTTTGGAACAGTGAGTGCATTCTGACATCACACGCATAAAAAAACTCACACGTGAAAAGGTTCATTGGTTCATTAAATGTTCCCAAAAAATGTTATTAGGTTGTGGGAACATTGTGGATACAGTACAAGAGATATCTTTCCAAAACACAAAATATGCTCAGTTGAGATGACATTCATACAATGTTTAAGCTAGATTGCACAGGACATTCCCTTCATTTTGCTGATATTCACCAAGGTTGCACAGAACATTCCCAAAATGTTAAATAATGTTCCACAATTTACAAATAAGTCCGTGTTCATAACGTTCATAGCATATCTGTTTTAGGTTTAACATAATATTCAATTGATGTTCACACAATATACATTTTACCTTGTCTTGAAGGTCCTCAGAACATTTAAAAAACATTAAGAAAATGTTATATTTAAGTTTGACCTAATACTACCACAACATTCTCAGCATGCAAAATTGTAGTTCCCTAATAAAGCAGACTGGAGTACATCCCCATTATGTTTCTCTCCAGATTTAATGGAAATTCTCATTTAAGGTCCATATTGTAGACCCACTACAAGGTGATATAGACACACAGTATTTTAATTTATAGGACATCATACAAACATTAAACATTTTTTTTTTACACTTTATATGTTGACAATCTGCATATGTGGGGTTAGAACTTGCAATGTTTGGTTCCCAAGCTAGGTATTTTATCCTCTGCGCCACCAGGGAAGATCTCTCACTTAATATTTTTTCAGTATGTAGCAATGGGTCAATCAGGAATTGCATGCATTCTTTTTAGCCTTCTTAGAAATATATTTATTTTATTTAACTAGGCAAGTCAGTTACCTTCTTCGTGATTGGTGTCCCTTCCACGGGACGGTTGAGCTAACGTAGGCTAATGCGATTAGCATGAGGTTGTAAGTAAAAAGAACATTTTACAGGACATAGACATATCTGATATTGGCAGAAAGCTTAAACTCTTGTTAATCTAACTGCACTGTCCAATTTACAGTAGCTATTACAGTGAAAGAATACCATGCTATTGTTTGAGGAGAGTGCACAAATTTGAACATGAAAAGTTATTAATAAACAAATTAAGCACATGTGGGCAGTCTTGATACACAATTTTGAACAGAAATGCAATGGTTCATTGGATCGGTCTAACACTTTGCACACACACTGCTGCCATCTAGTGGCCAAAATCTAAATTTCACCTGGCTGGAATAATACATTATGGCCTTTCTCTTGCATTTCAAAGATAATGTGACAAAAATAATATACAAAAGAACAGTTGTTTTTATTTTTGTATTATCTTTTACCAGATCTATTGTGTTATATTCTCCTACATGCCTTTCACATTTCCACAAACTTCAAAGTTTTTCCTTTCAAATGGTACCAAGAAGATGCATATCCTTGTTCAGAACAATAGATTTTCACATTGTCAGCTCAGGGATTCAATCCAGCAACCTTTCGGTTATTAGCCCAATGCTCTAACCACTAGGGTACCTGCCGCACCAACACATAACTGACCCAGGGAAATACTGGTAACTAGGTTATTCACCATCCTCTGTATATGTTATTAAAATGTATATTGTGTGAACATCAATGGAATATTATGTTAAACCCATAACAAATATGCTCGTCGTAAAAACAGACTTATATTTAATACTCTTGCAACATCCCAAACAAATCCAATAAATGTTCTGGAAACCTTTAAAGAACATAGACCAAATGTTCTGTGCAACTTAGCATAAACACTCTATGAATGTCATCACATTTGAGTGTTTTTGGAACCTATCTCTTGCCATAGCCACACAATGTTCCCACAAGCTAAAGAAACATTCTGGGAACCTTTAAACAAGAATTGAAATGTGTTCTGGGAAAGTTCTTGTAACATCAGGTGAATGTTTTTTGAACCCTAAAAGAAACATTGCACACACACACACACACTCATTGACCATCTGCACAAGTGGACAGTTCTTGTGTTTTGGGAACATACTGTATCTTTTGTGATGTCCCCACAATGTTCTCACCAGATTGTTCCAACAACCTAATGAAACATTCTGCCAACCTTTAAAGAACAGATTAAATGTGTTCTAGGAATGTTCTAGCTACATCAGCCGAGTGAATGTTTTATACAAACGTTATATAATCATCAGCACGACTGGACAGTTGCTTTGTTATGAGTACATTTGCCACGACCTAACGAATGTTCTGGGAACTTTCACAGAACCAATTTTGGTTTGCTGGGAAGGCGACCACTGGGCTGTGGGAGAGACAGAGATAGGACACACACACACACACACACACACACACACACACACACACACACACACACACACACACACACACACACACACACACACACACACACACACACACACACACACACACACACACACACTAAATTGACCAAAACTATGGAGATATAAACAGCACATTGACCAGTGGCCACATTATTCCCTTTAAGAAAGAAAGAGAAGCCACACTATCAGCAGGGAGTTTCCTCATTCACTCACTCCCACAAACCATTTAGTTTTTTAATTTTACATTTTTCTGCCTTGCCTTATGGTTTTTGTTCAGCGTCCTGTTACATGTCCTGTATTCGGTGTGTTCTGTATTCTGAATGGGAGCCAATAACAGCATGAAGAGAGAAGCCGGGGAACGTGTGAAACCTGAACTGTATGAGTCTGGAAGTCTCTCAGACGGTTAATTATGGCTTTCACTTGATTTGATAGATTACCCACAGTAAGGTGCTGCTCTGAACTCACATTAAACACACATCTGCAGGGCAAACACAACACAGAGGGTCACCCTGCCCTGACACTCAAGGCTAACTTGATCTTAGCTGAGACTCACAAAACACTCTTACACAAGCCAGAGATGTTGAACTAGAGGAACCAATGTGGAGAATTGATAGCAGAATGAAACAGTTCAAACCAAAACAGTGATCTGGGTTAAGTCATTGCTGCCTCAGTTATGTTTATACAGGGGTTTTGTTTACGTGTGGTAGCTACTGTCCAGTACACACATGCCTCATTTAGAAAACTGGGTATCTTCCTTTGAAGGCAGTCCACCCCCCTTATTTTTATTGCTCAAAACAATTCTGCAATTTCAGTTCACCAATAATGGCTGAATTTTACAATACAAGTTTGATTGAATTCAGCCCAAGGTGATATACAGTTGAAGTCGGAAGTTTACATACACCTTAGTAATACATTTCACAATTCCTGACATTTAATCCAAGTAAATACTCCCTGTCTTAGGTCAGTTAGGATCAACACTTTATTTTAAGAATGTGAAATGTTACAATAATAGTAGAGAATGATTTATTCCAGCTTTTATTTCTTTCATCACATTCCCAGTGGGTCAGAAGTTTACCAACACTCAATTAGTATTTGGTAGCATTGCCTTTAAATTGTTTAACTTGGGTCAAACTTTCAGGTAGCCTTCCACAAGCTTCCCACAATAAGTTGGGTGAATTTTGAGTCAGGTTTGTAGGCCTCCTTGCTCGCACACGCTTTTCAGTTCTGCCCACACATTATCTATGGGATTGAGGTCAGGGCTTTGTGATGGCCACTCCAACACATTGACTTTGTTGTCCTTAAGCCATTTTGCCACAACTTTGGAAGTATGCTTGGGGTCAATGTCCATTTGGAAGACCCATTTGCGACCAAGCTTTAACTTCCTGACTGATGTCTTGAGATGTTGCTTCAATATATCCACATAATTTCCTCCCTCATGATGCCATCTATTTTGTGAAGTGGACCAGTCCCTCCTGCAGCAAAGCACCCCCACAACATGATGCTGTCACCCCTGTGCTTCACAGTAGGGATGGTGTTCTTCGGCTTGCAAGCCTCCCCTTTTTTCCTCCAAATATAACGATGGTCATTATGGCCAAACAGTTCTATTTTTGTTTCATCAGACGAGAGGACATTTCTCCAAAAAGTACGATCTTTGTCCCCATGTGCAGTTGCAAACCGTAGTCTGGCTTTTTTATGGCGGTTTTGGAGCAGTGGCTTCTTCCTTGCTGAGCAGCCTTTCAGGTTATGTCGATATAGGACACGTTTTACTGTGGATATAGATACTTTGTACCTGTTTCCTCCAGCATCTTCACAAGGTCCTTTGCTGTTGTTCTGGGATTGATTTGCACTTTTCACACCAAATTACGTTAATCTCTAAGAGACAGAACGCGTCTCCTTCCTGAGCGGTATGACAGCTGCGTGGTCCCATGGTGTTTATACTTGCGCACTATTGTTGGTACAGATGAACGTGGTACCTTCAGGCATTTGGAAATTGCTCCCAAGGATGATCCACACTTGTGGAGGTCTATTTTCTCTGAGGTCTTGGCTGATTTCTTTTGATTTTCCGTAGTCAAGCAGAGGCGCTGCGTTTGAAGGTAGGCCTTGAAATACATCCACAGGTACACCTCCAATTGACTCAAATGATGTCAATTAGCCTATCAGAAGCTTCTAAAGCCATGACATAATTTTCTGGAATTTTCCAAGCTGTTTAAAGGCACAGTCAACTTAGTGTATGTAAACTTCTGGCCCACTGGAATTGTGATACAGTGAATTGTAAGTGAAATAATCTGTGAGTAAACAATTGTTGGAAAAATTACTTGTGTCATGCACCAAGTAGATGTCCTAAACAACTTGTGAAAACTATAGTTTGTTAACAAGAAATTTGTGGAGTGGTTGAAAAACCAAGTTTTAATGACTCCAACCTAAGTGAATGTAAACTTCCGACTTCAACTGTATGAATTAAGGGAAGAGAGACCGGAGAGGTATACTACAAAGCAGGAGCAATGAGTTATCTGGTTGATTAAGAAATCTAAACTTTTTGTTTGTTGAGCCAATTAGATCACGCAAGCTTATCTTTCGAAAAAAATATTCTGAATATTCATATTTAGGCAAGTTAGCTGACCAACTCAGTGATCCTATTTTGTAGTATACCCCTCAGAAGGGTGATACATGCTAAGTTAACATGCTAAACTAACAACAGACAATTCTTACCTTAAATGGACACAAGCAAACAACAACAGAAAATGATGACTGGTGCAGTAGTAGAGACAGATGACGAATGTATGACGTCAGTGTTTGTTAGTTAGAATTCACCCTGTGATTTTCCTATTTAGAGCTAGGCTAGCTGACAGTGAGTTCTGGTGAACAGGGTGGAGAGTTGTCAGGGTGGAGGGCATCTCATACTGACCTCAGATCTCACACCTTGACAGTTTCTCAGACAGCAGCACCCTGAGCTCTTCACCTCACTCTGCCTGTCTTGTGAACACTGATAGAGCACATTTTCACAGGGTGTTGAAGAAACCTATATTTAAGATTTAGAGCAATGCAATTCATAGCAACACAACTGCACATAACGTCATGAACTTGAATACACTGCCTTCAGAACGTATTCACACCCCTAGATTTTTTCCACATTTTGTTGTGTTACAGCCTGAATTTAAAATAACATTATTATTTTAAAAGTTATTCAGACTTTGTTAAGTTGGTTGTTCATCATTGCTAGATTGTCAGAGTCGTGTGTATAGGTGGCAGGGAAGTCAGGCGCAGGAGAGTCAAATGGAGTGTAATGGAGTCTCGTTAATAGCAGTCCACTAAACATACTCCAAACACTAAAATGTACATAAAATACAAAAGTGGGTACGAGGACCCGTCGCACACCTATACAGACATATAAACAACACTGACATAAAAACAATCTCTGACAAAGACATGAGGGGAAACAGAGGGTTAAATACACAACAGGTAATGAATGGGATTGAAACCAGGTGTGTAGGAAGACAAGACAAAACCAATGGAAAATGGAAAATGGATCAATGATGGCTAGAAGACCGGTGACGTCGACCGCCGAACACCGCCCGAACAAGGAGAGGCAACGACTTCGGCAGAAGTCGTGACATAGATAGCCATTTTCAAGTATTGTCATACATTTTCAAGCCAATTTAAGTCAAACTGTAACTAGGCCACTCAGGAATATTCAATGTCATCTTGCAAAGCAACTCCAGTGTATTTGGCCTTGTGTTTTAGGTTATTGTCCTGCTGAAAGGTGCATTTGTCTCCCAGTGTCTGTTGGAAAGCAGGCTGAACTAGGTTTTCCTCTAGGATTTTGCCTGTGCTTAGCTCTATTCCGTTTATTTTAATCCTAAAAAACTCCCTAGTCCTTGCCAATTACAAGCAGACCCATAACATGATGCATCCACCACCATGCCTGAAAATATGAAGAGTGGTACTCAGTGATGTGTTCTGTTGGAGGTGCCACAAACATACACCTTTGTAATCAGCACATAAAGTTAATTATATTGCCACGTTTTTTGCAGTTTTACTTTAGTGCCTTGTAACAGGTTGCATGTTTTGGAATATTTTTATTCTGTACAGGCTGTCTTCTTTTCACTCTGTCATTTAGGTTAATATTGTGGAGTAACTACAATGTTGTTGATCCATCCTCAGATCACAGCCATCAAACTCTGTAACTGTTTGAAAGTCACCATTGGCTTATGATGAAATCGCTGGTCGATTTCCTTCCTCTCCGGCAACTGAGTTAGGAAGGACGCCTTTATTTTTGTAGTGACTGGGTGTATTGACACACCATCCAAGGTGTAATTAATAACTTGCTCAAAGGGATATTCAATGTCTTATTTTTATTTTTTTACCCACCAACCAATAGGTGCCCTTTGCAAGGCATTGGAAAACCTCCCTGATCTTTGTGGTTGAATCTGTGTTTGAAATTCACTGCTTGACTGAGGGACCTTACAGATGTGTGTGTTATGTGCTGGGTACAGAGATGAGGTAGTCATTCAAAAATCACGTTAAACACTATTATTGCACACAGAGTGAGTCCATGCAAGTTATTATGTGACTTGTTAAGCACATGTTTAGGCTTGCCATAACAAAGGAGTTGAATACTTAGTGACTCAAGACATTTCAGATTTTCATGTTTAATTAATTTGTAAAGATTTCTAAAAACATATTACCACTTTGTGATTATAGGGTATTGTGTGTAGGCCAGTGACACACAATCTCAATTTAATCCATTTCAAATGCAGGCTGTAACACAACAAAATGTAGAAAAAGTCAAGGGGTGTGAATACTTTCTGAAGGCACTGTATGTACATATAATTTAAAAGCTTTCCTTTTTAGCAAACATCCTTTTGCAATCTTACGTGAAGTGTTTTTTTCTCCCTCTTTTTGCGCATGGCCTATTATGGCATTTCACTTTTAATAGAAAGTCATAGAGTGCAACATGTTCCCAATAGGCAGCTGCACGCTACAACTAACGTGTCAAAATGAGTTCCAGACCCCTCCGAGACGGATCAAGGGGAAGGGGAGAGAGGCACAGCGAGAGGAAACAAAAGCAAAATAAATTAATTGCAAATGTATCTGAAGGGGGGAGAGAGGGGGTGTCAGAGAATATATGTATCTGACAGGGGCAGTGGTGTAAGTAGGAGAGAAAGAGAGAAAGAGAGTAGGGCCATGCATGTGAGAGGGGTGAGATGCAGAGGTATCCAAGGGAGAGACAGTGGTATGAACCAAAGACAGTTTGTGTGAACACAGCGTAGGGTGGGTCTGTTCCTCCTTATGCATGTTAGGCCTATGAAGCTGGAGGCAGGGGGGAGGCCACGGGTGGACCAGGCCATGACAATGATTAACGGTCTGGGGAAATAGGCTGTGGAGATCACTCAAACACCTGCACTACTCTACTCTACCCTGCTCTGCCCAGCCCGGCGTTCTGCTCAACTCAAGCAAGATGAATGAGAAAGGAACCAGTGGCTTCCATCTTAGCTTTGCACTCAAATGGGTACAGGCTGTGCCAGCTCATAAAAGAGGAGATCGTCCTATTACTGTACAGTATGTGTTTTACTGTTGTTCTAAGAGGCCGTGGATAGATGCATAGATTAGCAGCAAAAGACCGCCACTCAGAGAGAACAGGATGTGCTGTAACTCAGAGTAAACAAACAAACTGATCAAACTACAGCTGCATAGCTAAAATAGAATACAGTGTGCACTGTAGCTGGCTGAGTATGTTAGCTCTATGGAACTGTACCACACGGTGCATTCTTATGGACATCACTCTCTGTGCTTTGTATTTTGTGTAGATGCTGTAGTTGATATTGTGAAGGGAGGCAGTACTGGATGTTCTGCATTAGTTCTTAAGTGAAGCGTGTACCCGTCGCTGGTCAGAATGGCCTGTGCAGCCCTCTCCACTCTTCCACTGCACTGACATAATCTGGTAAACGTTGACAGCAAATATTTTTCTGTGTTAGAGAATGTTTTATAGAGTTGAAATTGAATCAAGCTCGAACCTGCCGCACAGTAGCCCTCTCATGGGAGGAGATGGAGAGGGGGAAAGTGAAAGAGGAAGAGAGACAGTGTGTGCAGTTCTGTCTGCTTAGAAATGCATTTTGCTCTGACATCAGGTTGTGGGTCAGACTAAACTTGGCCATCTCTGTATTAAGATAAATAAATAGTAAATGTTACCACTCCTAATCCAAGCATGGTTTTACTGCATCTCTCTAAGCATCATCATTCCTCCTCATATTCCTTCCTTCATGCAACTCCACCTCTCCAACAACCCTCCTACTCTACCTAGCAAAGTGGATTTACCTAGCAAAGTGGATTACAGGGTGATAAATGATACTTTACCAGAAAGGTCTGAACTGCTGAGAGAAGCTAAAGGTAATGTGATTTGTCAGTGAGTTTATAAGGCGTAAGTGCTGGGATGAAATGACTGGCCCCATTGGAGGAGATAAACACAGGGCAAATGATTTGTTATGCAGTTTAAATGTTGAAATGACCACTGGGAGAGAACAGGAGGAGAAGTGTTTAACACAGAGCCTGTTACTATGACGGCATGGTTATTACAGCTTTAGAGAACAGTGAGACCTGACTGTCTCAGACAGGAAGAACAAAAACAAGCTGAACTGGCCAGTTAAAGGACAGTGGTGTGTCTGTGCCCATCTTGTAACGCTCAAAGTAACTCACTGTATGTTTTGTTTTGACCAAATAGGACTTTTACACTGACAATGGTCTGATGTGATTCGGTTGCTTATGCATAAACATTCTCTGGTAAATCTCACCGGCAACGTCCTCTGTTTTCATAAAGGGAGGTCTCTATCTAAGGAAACAGAATCATAAAAATACCTCACCAGTTCAACAAAAACAATCCCTCCCTTAACCACCCCTTTACCCATACCCCACCCCGGACCTACACCAGCTCCTGTCTGTTTGCTGCTGTAGCAGGCTGGGATGTGGATCACTGGGGGCTGCTGTGCTGTGCTATGTAGGCTGTGCTGTGGAGGGCTGGATGCTGAAGTGGCCTTTGTGGGTTCAGCTGAGCAGTTCGTCCACTCTGGCACAGCCTCAGAGCGCTGCCTCAGCCTGGGCATGGGTTGGCTGCTGGCCGGTCCCCCTCCGAAGCCCGTGCCAATGTCCTGACGCCACCCTGGGTGGTCCCACTTCATGCGGTTCTGGCAGCTCTGCTCCAAACCCCTCCAGCTACCCCCACCCTTCCTCTTCTCGGACCGGCCGCAAACAACCTTGCTGTGTTTCCAGCGTACAGCTCCACTCAGAATCAGCAATGTTGCATGTTTTATTTTGATCTTTGGGGAGGATGTGGATGTATCTTTGGGTTTTTATGGAAGTGAAAAGAGCATACTGGATGCAGGAGGATTGGGAGTATTTATACATACAGTGGTTGGTCTGCTCTATGGGGCAAGGTGTTGATGATGGGTCTGGGACACACACTGCAGTGAACTGAGGTTGTCATCCTCTCAAGTCATTCAGCTCTACCGCCATCTAGTCTACATACCTCTCTCTCTCTCTCTCTCTCTCTCTCTCTCTCTCTCTCTCTCTCTCTCTCTCTCTCTCTCTCTCTCTCTCTCTCTCTCTGTCTCTCTCTCTCTCTCTCTCTCTCTCTCTCTCTCTCTCTCTCTCTCTCTCTCTCTCTCTCTCTCTCTCTCTGTCTCTCTCTCTGTCTCTCTGTCTCTCTCTCTCTCTCTCTCTCTCTCTCTCTCTCTCTCTCTCTCTCTCTCTCTCTGTCTCTCTCTCTCTCTGTCTCTCTCTCTCTCTCTGTCTCTCTCTCTCTCTCTCTCTCTCTCTCTCTCTCTCTCACAAAATCAGAGTGAATTACACTGGAAGATTTCAGACTCCCCTCTTACAGTTATCACAGAAGTCAGCCAACAAATCAGCCCATCAACCCGGTAGGCCAGAGCAGCGCTCCTCTGAACTGTTCCTCTCTGCATGGCTTTGAGGAGGAGTCATGTTCCCTGGCTGTGAATGTAATTGTGCCAGGCTCCTATGGTATATGACCAGCCCACCGCCAGCTGCCCCCGTCAAGCCAAAGAAAACCCTGTCTCGCCCAGAGACTCATGACTCCTCATCTGATTGCAGATGATTAAAATCATTACAGGTCGTTAGCAGGAGTTACTAACTGCTGAGCTGGCCCCGGCCTGGAGGGTGGGGTCTGGGATGGGGAAAGGGGAAAGGGGAGCGGGGTCAGAGTGGAGACAAGCACCACTCTCTCATCCCATCCCTGCTGCTTAAATGAAAGCATTATGATCTACGAACGGCCAATCCGCCCACCCATCCCCACACACCCGAACATACAAACGCACACGGTTAGCTGTAGCTAGTTGATACCATCAGAGAAAGTCTCCAAAGCAAACCCTCAATGTGTGTATTAGCAGGGCCTATAATCACAGGGCCTTTGGGTACTGTAATGGATTAGCACACTAACACACTGAACTCTGAGCCAAGCTGGGCCCACTCTCAGAGAAAACCCCATAGTGAAATTATAACACACACAGTAGGAAAACAACTGATGATTTATATTTCAATAAATTATTCATTTTCTTTTACTGTGTTTAGAGTCCGTTGATTGGGACTGGCTAGGGTTGGGGTTAGGGTTAGGGTTAACCCTACACCTCAGTCAAACAGGTACGCTTCATAAAGCCTCAACACACAGGTGCAGTAACTCGTGCATGAGCCTTTCCACCTGGGTTATGGCTGCCATGTGACAGCTGTAATGTCAGAGGATTTTCTCTCCAAGGCTCTGGACTGTGCTGAATAGCATGCTTTGACAGCCGCTGCAGGAGAGCGGATCTCTTTGCTGTAAGCCATGAATAATAGATGCTGTTTATGAGTGTATGTTTTCAATCTGACCCCTGGGTCTACTGTGAAAACTGCAGCAGGCCTCTTAAGGGGGGCAGAGTGACGAATGACGTCCGCCCGGGGAGGTGACAGGTCGTTTGCTACCCAGGGACCCCCCCATCAGCCATCAGTGACATGTTCAATCACAGCTGCTAATGTTACACACATAAAAACACCCCGAGCTGCTGGTAGTACATGCTCTTAGTGCTGCTTTTACACACTCACTCTCTCACTCTCTCACTCACTCACTCACTCACTCACTCACTCACTCACGGACGGACGGACTGACTGACTGACTGACTGACTGACTGACTGACTGATTCACAACATACTGCCGATAGAAAATGCCATCAGGGCTGCTTTGACAGACCAACTGTAAAAACATGACACACTCACACTAAACAAGCTCTGAATGCTGGTAGTAAACCCTGATATTAGAACACGCTATCGATGGTGCTCTATATCACACATTCCAATTTATTAAACAACACTGCTGATGAGAGCGGTTAGTTTGGAGTGTATCGTGTCTATGGAAACCCAGGCAAAGTAAGAGTGAGAAGACCGGCGTCGTTGCCTCATAAACACAACGTCGCCATCATTAAAAGCCACAGTGGTCCCCTCCAGTGAGTCCCCGGCTGCATTAAGGCCTGGGCGAGAGGCTGCTGCGGTCGCTCTAATGATGGTCATAGTCCTGCTGCAGGTTCTGAGGCCCATGCCTGCCCGGTTAACCTGCCTTCCAGCACTGGTTAAGAGACTGCAGGCCTGCAGTACAGGCCCACAGCTGGCTGCATTCAGGGCTCTGGGTCTGGGCCTAGCGTTGGGGCTGGGGGAGGAGAGGCGCGAAGGGTGCTTCGCACAGTGTTGTGTTTAATGAAAGCGCCAGAGTACTGTATGAGTGCATGTGTTTTATGAGGGTGGTCACGGTCTTTGAATCCTGACAGGATTTTCAGATGCCGTTCTGGGGTTTGCGTTTGTGATCAGAGCAGAGCAAGGGATGGAAACCGAGGGGTCGTCATGGGCCTGGTTCACGGAGGAAAGAGGGTTTAACTCATGGTGCTCCACACCCTTATCATTTAGACTTCTATGTCACAACTGAATAAAAAATGTTAACCATTTTTTTTTAAATGAAGTCATTGTCTTGTCACTGAATGTGATTCTCTAGGTCAGACAATAGAACTAGATGCCAGCTGATAACAAAAGAAACAGCTAAAATACACCTAGAAGAGGTTCTCTTATTGCTCTGTCTACCACCAGGTGGCGTGGTCACAGGGTAAAACACACACACACGCACGCACACACGCACATACGCACACACACACACACACACGGTAAATCACTCAGTTGCAGTGAAGCATCAGAAGGCAACCACAGTAGAATGTTCCATATGAGATGACTGAATTCGCTCACTGAATAAGCAATTCTGATATGACGGCTATTTTCCTGAACCATGACAAGATAAACAAAACTGATAAGCTTCTTTGAGTCAAACTCAGCACATGAACAAAAAGTCAAGGACATTATGTAAATGCTTAGCCACATTTGATTGCAAAGCTCAGCAATGAAACATGAATTTCAGGGATTTTTTTCCACTTGTTTTGCGCAATCAACATAATTTATATATATAATATGTATATAAACATAATATGAAAGGACGTGGCATATCCATGCAAAATCCCACTGTCAACAACTCTGGGCCATTGGCATGTAAAGCTGGGCAGTTTGTCAGTGTGCTGTCTCAATGGTGTTTTTATCGGTGCCTTTTGAGAAGTTTAACTCAGTCAAAAAAATACTTTTGATTTCAACTAATTTAAAAATTCTGCCATAACGAGCACGTTCAACTTAATAATTCAACTCAAGAGGTAAAAAGATATATTATGATATAGTATGTGCCAAATAAAGTAAGAAGGTTGGCTGTAACGGTTCATGATTTCTTCTTAAATCAGCCATAAATCCATTTGTGACAGGGGCAATGGAAGCTTGTTGTGTGCAACATGGAGGGGCACTTGAATACCACTCTCTGTTGTTTCTAGCCTGTCTATCTTTGGGTAATAGGTTTGAGGTGTTATGCTCGACCCGCTTAGTTTTCCACCACAAAACACCACAAAAAGGCCAAAAAGGGTAGAACCAGCTCACCTGCTTTTACACTATGATTTGACTATTAGATGTTCAATGTTTCTTTTGACATAAAAAAAGGAATCATTTCACCATATTAAAACAAGAGTCCAGTACATGGACATGTGTTTTTCTGTTGCTCATTAGAAAAATGAGATTTCAGTCTTGGAGGTGTGTTTCCTGACCGATTCCGTGTTTGGCTAATGATGTTTGTCCCCCATGAGACACTGTAGTCTATTTCAGTTCCTCAAAATCCCCAGACTGAATCTAAGATAACTCAAGAAATATGTAATTAATTTGGAGTATTTCTCAAGTAAAAAAATGCATGACGTGTTGTCTTATGTAAACAAAGACAGAGCTGCTGGGCAGGTCTGTCTCACTGTCTATGCTATTGGATATAGAGGAATCACCATGGGTGGGACCAAGTCATGATTTTACAAGTCACAAGTAAGTCTCAAGTCTTATCACTCAAGTCCCAAGTCAAGTCCCAAGTCAAGACCGACAAGTCTCAAGTTAAGTCTCAAGTGCTAAACTTTGAGTTTCGAGTCCTAAACAAGTCATAATGTGCTCTTCACGAAATGTAATACCATTTCATATTTTTTAAAATAGTAATAGTTAGTATACTACATTTACGCAAACCATGAATGCTTTTTAAAATATATATATTTATTACTTTCCAAATAAACTTTATATTTCCATGGAAATACATGGGTAGCCATGAGAAAGACCCCTCCATAGCGATCGACTATCGAGGATAGATAGTCGATCGCGCAATCGGGCGATGTAGGCTTGTACACAATCGCCCAACCTTAAACACACACACACACACACACACACACACACACACACACACACACACACACACACACACACACACACACACACACACACACACACACACACACACACACACACACACACACACACACACACACACACACACACACACACACACACTCTCTCTGTGTGTGGTTACAGTAGGCTAACGTATGTCAATGGTTTTAGGAACAGCAGTAACATCAGGCAGGATTTAGGCTACCAACTGCCTAGCCAGTTGTATCTCAACCTTGGGTGCAATGTTCACGTTCCCACACTGACTGACTGTGTGGAGGTTCATTGATTTAACATTACGTTAGCCTACATGCTACACTAGCAAAGATATAAATTATATAGCTGTCGGCTATATTAGCCACGACTTACTGTTCTTTGTGCAGCTTCAAATGTCGAACAAAGTTGGAGCAGCCTCCGTCTGTAATTTTCTTTTTGCAAGTTGCAATCCGTTTTTTGTTGATACAGCGTAGTCTTTATATCCAAAAATAATAATTTGGGGTATCATCTTTCCAAGGGCTCCATCTGAATTCACCCGCCAACGTTCCTCTGCACTGCCACGCGCAACTTTTTCTCAGCTGGCACAATTTGATTGGCTGCTGTCCGATTCAAACTGTAATCCGTTAAATGAAGAGTTGATGCGCTGCACACTTTTTTTAATAGCATAATTTTTTATATTTGGGCTTGGGGAGGGTATCAAGTCAGGTTGAGTCAAAAGGCTCAAGTCCAAGTTAAGTCACGAGTCATTGGTTTTAAAGTCAAAGTTGAGTTGCAAGTCATCATATTTGTGACTCGAGTCCACACCTCTGGGAATCACCACAGCTGTTCACCCCATTTTAGTGGGCAAATGGGCGTCGTTAAATAAAAACCTAACCTTCAGTTACCCATTATGAAGCACGGACGTTCCAAACTCCATTTAAGATGAGACTGACTTTTTGACCAAAATTATCCTATGTACACTTTGTAGTCCATTTTGACACTAGAATAACTGTTTCTGACTCATATCGATGCCACATAGGCCGTTTCAAAGGGATTTGTTGCTTTTTAAAGGCAGTCACTCTTTAAAATGAGGGACAGACGTAAATTAATCACTTATAACATGAAATAAATTACATATTGGGATTAAGTTGGTTAAAATCTGTCAAAATGCAGAATTTTGGCACTTCAGCAAGCCTTTATTCATATTAAAACCTCTGATTTATTGAATTCTCCATGTGGTTTATAATAAAGGGCACTTAATTTAATATAACAGGCTTTTAAAATTCAAAAATGGTGCTCAATTTCTACTTAAAATATCAAAGGGATGCAAAAGACCATCTTTTCGTGGAACGACTCAAAAGGTATTGAGGGAGAGAAAAGGGCAAAGGTTAAAAGAGAAAGGGAAATTGAGCACTATAGAGAGAGGGGCCACTCAAAGGTCAAAGGCTAAAAGAGAAAGGGAGATTGAGCGTGATAGAGAGAGGGTCACTGAAAGGTCAGGCTCACAGTGTGTGGAGTGTGTGTGATCACAGTTTTAGGTTTGTGAATAATTCAGTGTGTTTTGGACGGTCCCCCTGTGCTAACAATAACACTAACACTAACGGAGAGGGCCATTAAAAATCCATGTGGAGATCATTACAGGCACCCCCGTGCCCCTCACCTCCCCGCTGAAAACTGCACTTCCCTGGGGCAACAGCAGCCCCCTCACCCCCTCTCGGAACACAGCAGGCCGCACCATGATCTCGCTGCCACGGCCCATGCTCAGATTGGACTAAGGGTCAGAGGTTAGCCAAGCAAAGACTTGACCCACAGCACTAATGCACTTGTAACACTTTAAAACACTTTGGAGAGAGTTAAACAGAACAAGCTCTCAAGGATCACACAGAGGGGCTGCCGTCTAGTTCTCTCTCCTTTTCTCTTCCCCTCTTCTGAACTGCTCCTCAGACCAAGGCCATTCTATTTTCAAATCAAATCAAACTGAAACTCCCTTTCTCTCTCTTCAGCATGCCATGACATAGTTATATCCTCCCTCAATCTTTACTATAGATTATCGTCTCTGTTTTTGATTGTTTGTGAACTGGTATGTACAGTATACTGTACACAAAGTGTACACATACAATACTTTCCCCACTCAAATGCATGTTCACAGTAAATAACAGAACAGACCCAGTGAGCAACATTGCACATGTCCATTCCCTTCCCTGACCCTCATTCTATCTGAGGACCCCAAGCATTTCCGTGTCATCTGAAACCATTGGAGTGGACTGGGGCCGGGGCGCCTAACACACTGCCAGTCAGCAATTACCTCACATTTAAGGTCCCCCCTGAGCAGCAAATCAAATCATCTCAGGCTATCACTGGCTGTCTTGTCTCACTGCAGCATCGCTCAGTGGAGTAGTGTTCCACAGTTCCCCTTATAAAACACATCTACGACAGATCCAATTTAGATCAGCTGTAATCGGGTTGGGCTCAGAAACTCACTTTTCCAAATATTTGTTTGGTAATACAGAGCTCTCTGCTCTCTGTAATGTGTATTGAGATGTGGAGTGGGAAGGAATAGGGAAGGAGAAAACAAAGAGTGTTTCTCAATGTGCATACTACCCTGCTCCACACTCTCATGCTCCAAGTGCATTCTCCGAGGACGTTCTCTTGAGTACGTTTCTGTGAGGACGAGAGCGTGGAGAACGCATAAAACATTACATTTGAGAAGCACTCACACTCCCCCTACTGTATTACCTCACGCTGCATCTCACCATTCACTGAACCGTATTCCAGCCACGACAATGGCAACAATAGAGACTAAACAAGATGTACACAAAGCAAAAGTTTTACTTCATAACTATCTGCTAGCTACTGTATATGTGAATAGTAATAATGTAGTTAAAAAAGATTGTATAACAGGCATGACCTAAAACTAATGTTATACAAGATAGACGTCCATTCGTCGTGGGTAGCTAGCTAACAATTCTTTGTGGCAAAATGGCTAGCTAACAGTAGTAGCTAGCCAGTTAGCTCTATTGATTTACTATGGCCTTGCAACCTACGCACACTACAGTGGGAATTATAGGCAGGTAACCATGCCAAAATTAACACAGCATGTATTTGTTAACGTATCAGGTTAAAATGTTGTAGTTAGGCAACATATGAGATGTGAATGGGCATCATTGAATTCCAAAGTCTGAGTGTTTTTTCTCTCGCTTCAGCTCAGCCATTGATTTCAAGAAAATGGGTGTAATTTTTTATGTGGCTGCGTCATATTTTTTTGCATACTTTACGTTGAAGCATGCTTCGATATATGCTTCAAAATATGTACAAACGGAGTACACATTCGAGAAGTGCCCTCTGTGCTCCGTTTCGCATACTTGCATAGATTTGGACCCTCAGACCCTCCCGTGCTAGGGGCATGGTAGTATGCATTTTGAGAAACACCCAAAGGATGGCCTTTGGTCTTTAGACTAGAGTGCCATTATGACTGACTATATGAGCAGTGTTTCCTTAAGAGGTTAAATGGCATTCTATAAGAGTAGGTGCCCTTACAAAAAAACAACATGAAAAAATCACGTGAACACTTGTGAACAATTCAAGTGAAGGTGAAACATGTTATTCTCCTCACATGTGAAAAGGTGGTGTTAACATGTGAACTGAAAATGTAATACATGAGAAAATATGATTTCACGTGAAATTTCAGCTCAACATGTGAAAAAAGCTATTTCACATGTGAAACTGCAAATTTGCAAATGTTTTTTTTTGTAAGGGTGGATTGAAGTTCAGTGAGATATCGAATCAACTCCACAGTCAACGTATATTAGTAGTTCCGTCAATTTGTTCTGAATGCAAGATGATGAGTGTAAGATAGCTGTTCTCCCTGTTCCTGATGTGGAAGTTCTCCAATGGAGGTCAGTGACATTTCCTATTGGAGATGGGGTTTGTGGTCAGTTCTAGAGTGGCAGCTGTCATCTACGCTGATGATTGATGTCCATTTTACTATCTGAGTTGCCAGGACAACGGTCATATTTGTGTGTTGGGGGGTGCTGGTAGTGTGGAGTGTGTGGTTTGTGAGAAGGTCATTGGTGGAGTAGTGATCTGGAGCCAGCCACCACGGGGCTCTCAGCCTCATCTCAGCCTCCATGGGCAGTCCAACAGCACTGATAGATAGTGGGCATTATAATATGTTAAGTGCCCCCTTTGCCTCTGGTCAGGAACACTTAACATGGCCTGTGGTCACTAAACGCGGGTGTATTGCCGGTAGCAAGGTAAAATATTCATTGTTGAGGAGTGGTGGTTTTCCTCTGCAGTAACCCTAAAAGCCTGGCCTGGTTTTTGGTGTTTTTAATCAGGCCCTAAAACCAGACCGCATAGGGACTCCATTTTATTGGGCTGGACAGTAATGCATCGCTGCAGTATGGGTTTAGTAACCTTATCACCATACCACTGGAACTCACTGACCATATCACCCACAATGCAGATGCAACTACCAAAGCACAAAGTGATAACAAATTCAACAGTATCTATTTATTTATGTAATTTAATTGAGTATTTTACAGTATTTCACAACATATTTAGAGGAAGCATGTATTTTTGAATATTGTCTAGGCAAACGTTGCTGTTTATGACATACTTCATTGTGTCAAATTGGAATAGTAAGAAATAAAAGGTCCCAAACAGTCATTTTGATTATCATAATCACCCATAATATTTTCCCAACATTCTCTCGTATAAAACTAGCAGGAAGTCTGAAAAGGCAGGGAGCTCACCTTGACTGGCGGCTCTTTGAAAACACCTACGTCAAGCAACATGGACGCAGTGAGCAGTGTTGCAGTGAGATCACCTCAAGTAAATTTGCTGATAAACAAAGCAACTTTGCTTTGTTTATCAGCAAATATATATATATCATAGTTAAATAAAGGTTAAATAAAAAAAAAATATATCATATGTATACAGATGAAGTCAGAAGTTTACATACACTTAGGTTGGAGTCATTAAAACTGTTTTTTCAAACACTCCATACATTTCTTGTTAACAAACTATAGTTTTGGCAAGTCGGTTAGGACATCTACTTTGTGCATGACACAAGTAATTTTTCCAACAATTGTTTACAGACAGATTATTTCACTTATAATTCACTGTATCACAATTCCAGTGGGTCAGAAGTTTACATACACTAAGTTGACTGTGCCTTTAAACAGCTTAGACAATTCCAGAAAATTATGTCATGGCTTTAGAAGCTTCTGATAGTCTAATTGACATCATTTGAGTCAATTGGATGTGTACCTGTGGATGTATTTCAAGGCCTACCTTTCAAACGCAGCGCCTCTGCTTGACTACGTAAAATCAAAATAAATCAGCCAAGACCTCAGAAAATAAATTGTAGACCTCCGCAAGTCTGGATCATCCTTGGGAACAATTTCCAAACGCCTGAAGGTACCATGTTCATCTGTACAAACAATAGTACGCAAGTATAAACACCATGAGACCACGCAGCCGTCATACCGCTCAGGAAGGAGACGCGTTCTGTCTCTTAGAGATGAACGTAATTTGGTGCGAAAAGTGCAAATCAATCGCCAGAACAACAGCAAAGGACCTTGTGAAGATGCTGGAGGAAACAGGTACAAATGTATCTATATCCACAGTAAAACGAGTCCTATATCGACATAACCTGAAAGGCCGCTCAGCAAGGAAGAAGCCACTGCTCCAAAACCGCCATAAAAAAGCCAGACTACGGTTTGCAACTGCACATGGGGACAAAGATTGTACTTTTTGGAGAAATGTCATCTGGTCTGATGAAACACAAATAGAACTGTTTGGCCATAATGACCATCGTTATGTTTGGAGGAAAAAGGGGGAGGCTTGCAAGCCGAAGAACACCATCCCAACCGTGAAGCACGGGGGTGGCAGCATCATGTTGTGGGTGCACTCCCGTGCTTCACGGTTGGGATGGTGTTCTTCAGCTTGCAAGCCTCCCCGTGTTTCACAAAATAGATGGCATCATGAGGGAGGAAAATTATGTGGATATTTTGAAGCAACATCTCAAGACATCAGTCAGGAAGTTAAAGCTTGGTTGCAAATGGGTCTTCCAAATGGAAAATGACCCCAAGCATACTTCCAATGTTGTGGCAAAATGGCTTAAGAACAACAATGTCAAGGTATTGGAGTGGCCATCATAAAGCCCTGACCTCCATCCTATAGAACATTAGTGGGCAGAACTGAAAAAGCGTGTGCGAGAAAGGAGGCCTACAAACCTGACTCCGTTACACCAGCTCTGTCAGGAGGAATTGGCCAAAATTCACCCAACTTATTGTGGGAATCTAGTGGAAGGCTACCCGAAATGTTTGACCCAAGTTAAACAATTTAAAGGCAATGCTACCAAATACTAATTGAGTGTATGTAAACTTCTGACCCACTGGGAATGTGATAAAATAAATAAAAGCTGAAATAAATAATTATCTCTACTATTATTCTGACATTTCACCTTCTTAAAATAAAGTGGTGATCCTAACTGACCTAAGACAGGGAATTTTTACTAGGATTAAATGTTAGGAATTGTGAAAAACTGAGTTTAGATGTATTTGGCTAAGGTGTATGTAAACTTACGACTTCAACTGTATGTATATATATATTATATATATATACACTACCGTTCAAAAGTTTGTGGTCACTTAGAAATGTCCTTGTTTTTGAAAATAAAGCAATTTTTTTGTCCATTAAAATAACATCAAATTGATCAGAAATACAGTGTAGACATTGTTAATGTTGTAAATGGAATATTTCATGGAATATCTACATAGGTGTACATAGGTCCATTATCAGCAACCATCACTCCTGTGTTCCAATGGCACGTTGTGTTAGCTAATCCAAGTTTATAAATTTAAAAGGCTAATTGATCATTAGAAAACCTGTTTACAATTATGTTAGCACAGCTGAAAACTGTTGTTCTGATTAAAGAAGCAATAAAATTGGCATTCTTTAGACAAGTTGAGTATCTGGAGCTTCAGCATTTGTGGGTTTGATTACAGGCTCAAAATGGCCAGAAACATAAACTTGGATTAGCTAACACAACATGCCATTGGAACACAGGAGTGGTGGTTGCTGATAATGGGCCTCTGTACGCCTATGCAGATCTTCCATAAAAAATAATCAGTTTCCAGCTACTTACTAATTTTTACTTACTTTAAGACATGATGGTCAGTCAATACGAAACATTTCAAGAACTTTGAAAGTTTCTTCAAGTGCAGTCGCAAAAACCATCAAGCACGTGGCGGTGCTTTGCTAGTGACACTGTCTGTGATTTATTTAGAATTCAAGGCACACTTAACCAGCATGGCTACCACAGCATTCTGCAGCGATACACAATCCCATCTGGTTTGCGCTGCGATACGCCATCCCATCTGGTTTGCGCTTAGTGGGACGATAATTTGTTTTTCTATAGGACAATGACCCAACACACCTCCAGGCTGTGTAAGGGCTATTTTACCAAGAAGGAGAGTGATGGAGTGCTGCATCAGATGATTTGGCCTCCACAATCCTCCGACCTCAACCAAATTGAGATGGTTTGGGATGAGTCGGACTGCAGAGGGAAGGAAAAGCAGCCAACAAGTGCTCAGCGTATATGGGAACTCCTTCAAGACTATTGGAAAAGTATTCCAGATGAAGCTGGTTGAGAGAATGCCAAGAATGTGCAAAGCTCTCATCAAGGTAAAGGGTGGCTATTTGAAGAATCTTAAATATAAAATATATTTTGATTTGTATAACACTTTTTTGGTTACTACATGATTCCATATGTGTTATTTCATAGTGTTGATGTCGTCACTATTATTCTACAATGTAGAAAATAGTAAAAATAAGGAAAACCCTTGAATGAGTACAGTAGTGTTCTAAAACTTTTGACCGGTAGTGTATATATATTGAAGTCAGACAATGTTCATATTTCATGACTATCAATGATGTCAAGAAGTTTGTATTAATTTTACGTTTGGCATGTCTCTAGATGTAATGACATGTAACGATCGTCTAATTCCTCCTCCTCCTCGGAGGAGAAAGAGTAAGGGTCAGACCAAAATGCAGCGTTATATGCAGACATGATAAATATTTATTAAGGAAAAGACGAAACACGAAAACTCCTTAACAAACTACAAAACAAATAAACGACGTAGACTGACCTAAAACATGAGAACTAACAAATACACGAAGAACGCATGAACAGGTACAGACTACATACACGAACGAAAACGAAACAGTCCCGTGTGGTGCGACATACACAGACACGGAAGACAATCACCCACAAACAAACAGTGTGAAACAGCCTACCTATATGATTCTCAATCAGAGGAAATGAAAAACACCTGTCCCTGATTGAGAACCATATAAGGCTAACAGACAATGAACCTAAACATAGAAACACATAACATAGAATGCCCACCCCAACTCACGCCCTGACCAACTAAACACATACAAAAACAAGAGAAAACAGGTCAGGAACGTGACATAACCCCCCCCCCCCCCCTCAAGGTGTGAACTCCGGGCGCACCACCAAAAGTCTAGGGGAGGGTCTGGGTGGGCATCTGTCCACGGTGGCGGCTCAGGCTCTGGGCGTGGTCCCCATCCCACCATAGTCAATCCCCGCTTTTGTAGCCTCCTCCCAATGACCACCCTCCAAATTAACCCCACTGGACTAAGGGGCAGCACCGGACTCAGGGGCAATACCGGAATGAGGGGCAACACCGGACTGAGGGGCAGCTCCGGACTGAGGGGCAGCTCCGGACTGAGGGGCAGCTCCGGACTGAGGGGCAGCTCCGGACTGAGGGGCAGCTCCGGACTGGCTGACAGCTCTGGCTGGTCATGGCTGGCTGACGGCTCTGGCTGGTCATGGCTGGCTGACGGCTCTGGCTGGTCATGGCTGGCTGACGGCTCTGGCTGGTCATGGCTGGCTGACGGCTCTGGCTGGTCATGGCTGGCTGACGGCTCTGGCTGGTCATGGCTGGCGGAAGGCTCTGGCTGGTCATGGCTGGTGGAAGGCTCTGGCTGCTCCTGTCTGGCGGAAGGCTCTGGCTGCTCCTGTCTGGCGGAAGGCTCTGGCTGCTCCTGTCTGGCGGAAGGCTCTGGCGGCTCCTGTCTGGCGGACGGCTCTGGCGGCTCCTGTCTGGCGGACGGCTCTAGCGGCTCCTGTCTGGCGGACGGCTCTAGCGGCTCCTGTCTGGCGGACGGCTCTAGCGGCTCCTGTCGGGCGGACGGCTCTAGCGGCTCCTGTCTGGCGGACGGCTCTGAAGGCTCATGGCAGACGGGCGGCTTTGCAGGCTCAGTACAGATGGGCAGTTCATGCGGCGCTTGGCAGACGGACAGTTCAGACGGCGTTGGGCAGACGGGCAGTTCAGGCGCCGCTGGGCAGACGGGCAGTTCAGGCGCCGCTGGGCAGACGGCAGACTCTGGCCGGCTGAGACGCACTGTAGGCCTGGTGCGTGGTGCCGGAACTGGTGGTACTGGGCTGGGGACACGCATCTCAGGGCTAGTGCGGGGAGCAGCAACAGGATGCACAGGACTCTGGAGACGCACAGGAGGCTTGGTGCGTGGTGTAGGCACTGGTGGTAATAGGCTGGAGACACGCACCACAGGGCTAGTGCGTGGAGGAGGAACAGGGCTCTGGAGACGCACAGGAAGCCTGGTGCGTGGTGTAGGCACTGGTGGTACTGGCCTGGGGCGGGGAGGTGGCGGCGGAAATACCGGACCGTGCAGGCGTACTGGCTCCCTTGAGCACTGAGCCTGCCCAACCTTACCTGGTTGTATGCTCCCCGTAGCCCGACCAGTGCGGAGAGGTGGAATAACCCGCACTGGGCTGTGTAGGCGAACCGGGGACACCATGCGTAAGGCTGGTGCCATGTATGCCGGCCCGAGGAGACGCACTGGAGACCAGACGCGTTGAGCCGGCTTCATGGCACCGGGCTCAATGCCCAATCTAGCCCTGCCAGTGCGGGGAGGTGGAATAACCCGCACCGGGCTATGCACACGTACAGGAGACACCATGCGCTCTACTGCGTAACACGGTGTCTGCCCGTACTCTCGCTCTCCACGGTAAGCTCGGGGAGTTGGCGCAGGTCTCCTACCTGACTTCACCACACTCCCTTGTAGCCTCCCCCCCAAGAAATTATTGGGCTTGACTCACAGGCTTCCGTGCTAGTCGCGTACCCTCATAACGCCGGTTCTTCTCTCCGGTTGCCTCTGCTCTCCTAATCGCCTCCAGCTGTTCCCATGGGAGGCGATCCTTTCCAGCCAGGATCTCCTCCCATGTGTAGCAACCCTTGCCATCCAAAACATCCTCCCATGTCCATTCCTCCTTCGTGCGCTGTTGCTTTCTCCCGTTACACCACTGCTTGATCCTTTGATGGTGGGTGATTCTGTAACGATCGTCTAATTCCTCCTCGGAGGAGGAGGAGGAGAAGGAGTAAGGGTCGGACCAAAATGCAGCGTTATATGCAGACATGATAAATATTTATCAAGGAAAAGACGAAACACGAAAACTCCTTAACAAACTACAAAACAAATAAACGTCGTAGACTGACCTAAAAAATGAGAACTAACAAATACACGAAGAACGCATGAACAGGTACAGACTACATACACGAACGAAAACGAAACAGTCCCGTGTGGTGCGACATACACAGACACGGAAGACAATCACCCACAAACAAACAGTGTGAAACAGCCTACCTATATGATTCTCAATCAGAGGAAATGAAAAACACCTGTCCCTGATTGAGAACCATATAAGGCTAACAGACAATGAACCTAAACATAGAAACACATAACATAGAATGACCACCCCAACTCACGCCCTGACCAACTAAACACATACAAAAACAAGAGAAAACAGGTCAGGAACGTGACATGACATGACAACTGTATCTTTTTGGGCAACCGTTCCCCCGCTTTTTTCCCATGCTGGCTGAAGACCTACAGTACTTTCCGAAAGTGTTCACACCCGTTGACTTTTTCCACAATTTGTAGTGTTACAATCTGAATTTTAAATGGATTAAATTAAGATTTTATGTCACCGGCCTACACACGATACCCCAAAATGTCAAAGTTTGCGGAAGCTTTTACAAAATAATTAAAAACGAAATGCTGAAATGCCTTGAGTCAATAAGTATTCAACCTCTTCGCAAGCATAAATAAGTTTAGGAATAAAAATACGAGTCACATAATAAGTTACATGGACTCACTCTGTGCAATAATAGTGTTTAACATAATTTTTTAATGACTTCCTTATCTCTGTACACATACAATTATCTGTACTTTTGTTTATCCCACCTGTAACTCTGTGTTGTTGTTTTTTGTCGCACTGCTTTTCTTTATCTTGGCCAGGTCGCAGTTGTAAATGTTCTCAGCTGGCATACCTGTTAAATAAAGGTAAACATTTTTTTTAAGATTTAAAGAAAAGATAAATAATAATACAAATCTGTAAGCTCCCTCAGTCGAGCAGTGAATGTCAAACACAGATTCAACCACAAAGACCAGCGAGGTGTTCCAATGCCTAGCAAAGAAGGGCACCTATTGGTAGATGGGTAAAAAAAAAAGAATTCTTTGAATATCCCTTTGTTATTAATTACACATTGGATGGTGTATGTGGCGGCAGGTAGCCTAGTGGTTAGAGCGTTGGACTAATAACCGAAAGGTTGCAAGATCAAATCCCTGAGCTGACAAGGTAAACATCTGTCTTTCTGCTCCTAAACAAGGCAGTTAACCCACTGTTCCTAGGCTGTCATTGAAAATAAGAATTTGTTCTTAAATTACTTGCCTAGTCAAATAAAGGTAAAAAAATTAAATCAAAACAGGCATCCTTCCTAACTCAGTTCCTGGAGAGGAAGGACATTCCTCAGGGAGTTCACCATGAGGCCAATGGTGACTTTAAAACAGTTTGAGTTTAATGGCTGTGATAGGAGAAAACTGAGGATGAATCAACAACATTGTAGTTAGTCCACATTACCAACCTAAATGACAGAGTCAAAGAAGGAAGCCTGTACAGAATAACAATATTCTAAAACATGCAATAAGGCACTAAAGGTAAAACTATGTGGCAAATAAATTAACTTTCTGTCCTGAATACAAAGCGTTATGGTTGGAGCAAACACAACACATTATTGAGTACCACTCTTCATATTTCTAAGCATGTTGGTGGCTGCATCATGTTATGGGTATGCTTGTCATCGGCAAAGACTAGGGAGTTTTTTTTTAATCAAAATAAATGGAATAGAGCTAAGCACAGGCAAAATCATAGAGGAAAACCTGGTTCAGTCTGTTTTCCAAAAGTCACTGGGATGCAAATTTACCTTTCAGCATGACAGTAACCTAAAACGCAGGGCCAAATATACACTGGAGTTGTTTACCAAGACGACATTTCATGTTCCTGAGTGGCCTAGTTACAGTTTAACTTAAATCGGCTTGAAAATCTATAGTAAGACTTTAAAATGTCTATCTAGCAATGATCAACAACCAACTTGACAGAGCTTGAAGAATTGTTTTAATAATAATTAGCAAATATTGTACAATCCAGCTGTGCAAAGCTCTTAGAGACTTACCCAGAAAGACCCACAGCTGAGAAAGACTCCCTCACTGCCAAACGGGATTCTAACATGACTCAGGGGTGTGAATGCTTATTTAAATGAGATATTTCTGTATTTCATTTCCAATAAATTTGAGGGGAAAAAAGTAAAACGTTTTCACTTTCTCATTATGGGGTATCATGTATAAATAGATGGGTGAGAAAAAAAATCCATTTAATCCATTTTGAATTCAGGCAGTAACACAACAACATGTGGAATAAGTCAAGTCATATGAATACTTTCTGAAGGGACTGTAACTAGCCAGTTACCAGCCAACACAAGACAGATGAAAGCGGAAACCTTTAAGTATGTCTGCCTTAGCTGAATAGAGGAACAATCAAACTATATTTGCTGACATGCTGCAGTCAAATTTTGGCACCACTTTGGTAGTTCTACTTTCATCTGTTTTCATTAAAATATCATCAAATTGAATGAAAAACATGATTTTGAATGTTCTGTTTTTTTTACTCTTCGAAAGAAGCCTACATTTGATCTAGAAATCTAGACAATCAGATTTACAAAATCAATTACTCGGAGGGTTGCATGACCATTTTGGGGGAAATTCCTTAGAGCAAGAAAAAAGTCCTGGGAAAACCACTGAACGATTCATCCTCACCTATGGTGCATTCAGTTGGGAGATGTTGTGCTGCAACCAGTAACCTTTATGGTGATGGTCACATGACAATGGGGGGGCTTTCGATAAGACTTAACACCAAACCTGTCACCAAACCACAGGACATCAAAAATAACCTGAATGCTCTGCATGTTTTCAAGCAGAATGCATAGTATTGTCCCGATTAGGGCAGTGAGTGTCTATCATTAAATTGCTGGGTTATGACTGAATCACACTGGAGTAATACATCAATAATTAATTTCTGTTGTGCCAGAACATCCGGAGCTGTGGTTCCTCACACTCAGTGTGTTAGCCAGAAGCTTTGCAGCTTCTGCCTAGCTTCTGTTGGAACTTTAAGGATCTATAAATGACAAAGAAATCAAACAAAGACTGGTCCTCCATTTTCTTTTTTATGGGGTCAACAGAGGAGCTCCCACCTGTGGTTAGTCTGGTATTTAGCACATAAACGAAGAGACCTTTTCTCTGTTTCTTCTCTCTCTTCTCTCTTTTGCAAGCACATGCACATACACACTTCTCGCTCTTTATAATCCTGTATTAATGTGTTTGTTTCTGCGTCACCCCTGTTTTGGCTTAATCCGAGTATGGCTGGGCTGTGGGTCTACACCCAGCTAGCACATAACATTCTGAGAACCGTATGTTTCTTAGAGATTTTTGAGAGTGTGGTTGTCCTATGGTTATGTTGCATACAATCTTCCCACAAGGTTCTGGGAATGGTCCAGGATACCCAGCTAGCACATAACGTTCTGAGGACCATATGTTTCTTAGGTGGGAATGTCAGTACTTAGCATAACGTTTTCTGCCGGGTTTCCTTATGGTTCTATTAAAAGGCATGTTCTCAGAACATTAAGAAAACCTTCCATGAAAACCACAAGAAAACATTAGTACGAGTAAGAATGTTATTTAAAAACATATACATTCCGTTCTCAGTGTCAACAAAACTCTCTCTATCCTCTATCTTGTTAAGTGTGTTCAGGTGTGTTGGCTGCAACCACTAATTGGCCACACCTGATCTTAATGAGTGCTTGTTTCCTTTGAAATGGGGTCTGTTTGAATAAACTAAAATGAACAGCTTTGTATGAGTTCAAAAAACATGGCATGCTAGCTCCATCCTGGTGGTGCATGGATAGAGAACACAAGATTATAGGTTTGAATCTCCCTGACGCCATACCACAATAAAAAATACATGTGTTTGCATGATTAATTGATGCTTAAAGAAATAAATGTCCATGTGTCCTATCTGTGCTTGGAGTTCAAAACAGTTAACCTAAGCTAACAGTGTTATTAAAAGTATTTTGACGGGTAAGCTCTATATATTAATAACGGCCCTTACAGCAGGAGTTCTTTTTGCATGCGGTACCAGAATTCCATACTGCTGTTCTAGAATTTGATTGTTGCATTTTGCAGCTATTCTCTATGAAGACCGCATTGTCTGCTAGGCTAGGCAGTAGGCTTGTATATGAGGTGATAATCTGTGAGGTGATAACATTTTATTTGCTTCGTGAATTGTCAAAAACTGTAAACTACTTTTTAAATCATCTGCCCCGGTTCTTGTATACATTGTAACAAGCACATCGAAGATTTGTAATATGCTGAAAAGTGGCCAAACTAAGTTGATTTTATTTGGGCAATGGGCACAGGCATCTTTGACTTTGTTTATTTGCATTTTATAGTGAATGGCATTCTGGGATTAGGGAGTTTTTGCTTTTCAAACATAAACCAACATGGCTGCCATCATAAAGAATTTAGCCGCTCATAACTTAGCTGACACGTATCTCTTTTCTGAACAATATTACAATTCTCCCTTCTGCTCACCAGAGATGTGGTACGTTGTAAACAAGTCTAGCTGTTAGGTCGCTTATTCATGTTTCATTTTTTGTCAGCGAAACCTGTTATTTAGACTGGTTGATGGAATGAGTTTGGCCGTGGATGTGTCCAATTGTTGCTCGGTAGATGAAGTTCGCATTTATCTTTCACAATAAAATAAGATATTGAGGAATACAGTTGTGATGACCTTATAATCGTTGAGATGCTTTTCAGACAACACTGCTATTGAGACGCGTTTGTTGCATCCTACGTAGACGTTCTGTTTCTACTGTTCCAATCACCTCATTTTTGATGGTACGCTGCAGGGACCACTCGACAATGATCACAAATATGTGATCACAAATATGTGATCGTACATGTCAAAAGGTTAATAAAACCTCCCAGGAAAACTTTCAGGGAACCATAGTAAAACAGTCTCAGAACCTCCTTGCAACCTAAAGACGTATGTTCCCAAAACTTCCAAGGAACCAAATGTGCTAGCTGGGCACCATGTCAGAGGACCACAGAAGTCACAGAGTGGTTTCCCCCTCAGCTCCTCTTTTTGGTTGCCTTGTAGGGAGAGCTAGACTAGTTGGTGGCATGATAGATCAGCCTGGTCACAGTGATAGAGGAGCTGGGTTGAGGGAAACTAGGCTCTAGCCATGCTGTGGCAGGTGTGGCTAAGGGAGACTCACCGCTCTGGAGACGACAGCCACCCCATGCTGCTATCACATGATGAGACAGTCTCTCACACACACAGACATTGTGAAACTCATGTGCATCAAAATACAGCATAGCCAAAACAAGTTAACACAAATGTACAGCGAAGTTCAAAACAAAACGATATATGTAACGCGTACTACTTCAAGATTGACTACTAATACTTCTTTAAAATACAAAAGCATGGCTATGGGGGCTGAGCTTATGGAATGAGTAGTAAAGCCTGATTCTCTTTTGGTGGATATGTGTTCTTGAGAGATAGTCAAGGACATCCAGTAGATATGTTACTCGCCTCAATCACGGTCTGGGATATAGAACACAGAGAGATGGATAGAAATTGAAAGCAGAAACAAGCTCTCGGTATACACTGGAAAAAAGGAGATGCAGAGAGTTGGGATGAAATTCCATCTGTGTTTTAAGATACTTTCCCTCCATGAAACCCGGCACTGGCCAGACAACCGCGAGAACGCCAGGGCCAGGGAGTGACCGCCATGAGTTTGCAGTTACTTTGTGCTTATTTGCCGAATATTTGTTAATGATCAATTGTCATTAGCTTCTCTCTGCGATGCCGAAACCAAGACCAGACTATTAAAACCTCAACAGAGTCCATCTAACTGGGGGTCAGAACCTATTAAACCTCTATAACAGGCTGAATCCACAAAAACTTCTGAAGGAGGGAGGGAAGCCTGCCTGGGCTGCAGCCAGTAAAACCTCTATGGTTGTTGTCAGAATCCACCAAACCTGGCTGCTAGTACTGTAAGACTCCACTAAAGCCTCTCTGGTCAGATAACTTGTAATTGTCTGTTTGGAGCATGCCCCCCTCTGAGAAGAGACAGAGTAAAAGTGAAGGGTGGAATGGTGGGCTGTCGTAGTCAGGTGAGACCTGCACCACTGTTTCCATGGTAGCAGACGACAGTAACACAAGTCTCTGTGGTTCGCATGTCTCTGGTTGGGTCCCTGCTATTGTTGTTGCGGATGTATTTATGGCCCCAGACGCAGAGAGAAAGATGTGACGCCTGTCCCTGTCCCTAGCACTTAGCACTGATGGCTGTAAGATATGGGGCTCTCACAGACTGGTGCACTGCAATGTGTGTGATATATTTTGATTGCAGATGAAATCAACAGCAGAAACTGCATCTAAAATGTGATGAGGTCAACAAGGAAGTGAATGAGTCTTAGTCCTTGGATGTAGACATCAGCAGACTGGTCATCTGTGTTGATCGGTGTAATCAATGCTCTTTCCCACGCCTGCAGACCATGTCCCTCCACTGGTGCGGAGTGACATGAAACCACGTTGATTGCCATCAAAAAACCAATGACTTCCTCAGTCGCCTGCTTGCTTCCACTTCTGCGCCTGTAACCTGCCGTCGCCATGGTTCCTGGCCAGCGTTCGCGTGAGAGCTTCTCAGACAGTCGTCTGGGTTCCGTGGTCACAGGAAAGCGTCGGTCGCACTTCTAAACCGTTTTTCACTTCTGCTTTCGAGATTGGGGAAGGCTGGTGAAACAAACACACAATGCGCCGTCTGTGGCTTTCCACTCCCCGAACTATATCGCTGTCTGAACAAAACAAATAATATTAATGCTGATATGTACAGTGTGAAGTCAAATGTGATGATTCATGTCTAAGAGTGCTGTCTGCTGCCACCAATTAGAAAGTGAAAACTTTAGAACAACCCACAAAAAGTACAAATTATATCTGTTCAATTTGAGCTTCCCCACTTAAAAAGTTGACAAAATTATTATTTAGAACTTTTTTCCTTTTTAAGATTGACTGTCATGACTGCAGTTAAATTATATTATGAAATCATTTCCAGTCTCATCAGCGCTCATCATCAGCTCTGATTACGGAAAGATACGGTAGCTTGCTCAGCCATGTTGGATATTCTTCTACCACAGAATGACTGTCTACAGAAGCTTGTCACTGAGTCAGTCTGGAGGGATCACATCATAGTGTTTGGAACAGGGTCTGTTTTACTCATTAGCATAATGGAAACATGCACCTAACGACTGAGACATTCAGAAGACCACAAGTGATGGATGGAGTGATTCATCACCGCTCTCTCTCTCATCTCGCTGTTGACCGTTTGGTCTTTCAACGGTTATGTAAACCATGAGTCATCCAGCTATACTTGTCAGACAGTGAATAAATCCAAAAGTCGTCAGAAGCTCAATGAATCGCCAATGTAGCTAAATGGCTTATGACACAAGACATTGTTGGTCCAGTCATGTTTTACAGAAGTTTTCTCAGCTGAAGGGGAAAGACAGACTAGAATACAGATTTTAATATGTCTGATTCCTGTGAAAATGTGACCTCGTGTGTTACGGCTCTCGTTAGTGGTAGGAAGAGTGGACCAAAGCACAGCGTGGAAAGTGTTCCTGATTATTTTATTTTAAAAAACACTCAAACAAAAATAACAAACGTGAAAACGAAAGCGCACAGTTCTGTCAGGCAGAAACACTAAACAGAAAACAAGATCCCACGAAATCCCAACAGGAAAATGACAACTTATGTATGATCCCCAATCAGAGACAACGATAGACAGCTGCCTCTGATTGGGAAACACACACGGCCAAAAACAAAGAAATAGAAAACATAGACTTTCCCACCCGAGTCACACCCTGACCTAACCAAACATAGAAAATAATAAGGAACTCTAAGGTCAGGGCGTGACATCATGTTCATATGTTGGTCACCTACAGTATGTGGCTGAGTAACATTGGGAGAGAAATGGGTAGAATCCCTCTGATGACAGTCTTACTAAGGGAAGAGATCAGTACTGCACGGTGTGGCGAAGAGATGATTGAGAGCACAGCGAGAGACGATTGTGTGTGTGTGTGTGTGTGTGTGTGTGTGTGTGTGTGTGTGTGTGTGTGTGTGTGTGTGTGTGTGTGTGTGTGTGTGTGTGTGTGTGTGTGTGTGTGTGTGTGTGTGTGTGTGTGTGTGTGTGTAGACGAATCCAAGAGGATATTGTATGACTGAGCGCATAAGTAGTATACAGTGACAAGTCCATAAAGTGGCCTCTGCTCTTCAGCTGGAGTGAGAAACACACAGCATGTCTGTTGCATGGTTTTTTCCTTCACAGAGTGTGGTCGAAAAGCAAGAAAGGAACACCATCCACTCATACAGGAACTGGTCTGCGGCCGGGCCGGGGCAAAGCATTCTCATGCCAACCTCTGAATGCACAGATCAAACAAGCAAAAAGATGTATTCTCTATGAACCACAACGCAGAAGAGCATACAGTAGAACACATACAGCAGTACACCCATGGCGACACATTATGATAACTCAATGGTACAGTAGTGCACTGCACTACAACAAATAATATTATGTCAGGATAGTTCACTAATAATGACAACAATAACGTAGTCAACTATGTATTTGACTAGTTAGCTCTCACCTGGTTATGAGCCCCATACTGTTTGGTACCAAGGTCAACTGATGAAAGCCTTGTTGCAATATGTTTGGCTGATCCCCAGTTTATTGTGCAACAGGCTGTATCATTGTCATACTCACATGAATCACAGTGACTGATATATCTGTGGAAGTCTAATGATTTGATGTTGCAGTGGGTTGCACAGGTTATGCTGTGGAAAGTCAATGTGTGTGAACCAGAGTATGTGTCTCTATGAGTTTAAGCAGGCTGAAGTTCAGTGAGTCAGATCAAGAGCAGTGGTTTGTGTGGGGGTGAATGCAGACCTTTTGATACGTCTCCATGACTCATCTGAGCAGAACCTGGACAGGACTTCTGGGTAAAAGGGTTTCTAACCAACCCTGTGTGAAACTCAGAATCTGCACTTTAGATACATGTTGCCGTTATGGCATCCCATTGCAATTCCGATTCATTCCGTTCTGACGTAAAAAATGGTAATCTTCATATCATCATATTAGCCTGTAAACTCCTGTAGTTTAATAGACCCACTATGGGGAATTCATGTCTTTAAATATTGTGCCTTGGTGTATGCCCACAAACCCTGCCTAGGCCCAGCACTCATTCATCTCTGGCATCTGTCACCATCAGTGGTGGCTCCTCTACCAGAGCAAAGCCCACAGGAAAAACAGACAGGGGCCCTTTAAACCTCCTACTTGCACCAGTAGTTAGCTTTGTAGTGATTCTACAACAACAACAATGCAGCACCAATATTATTATAGTAGCAGATTACAATATGGTTCCAGTGTTCCAGTGTGGGTCCTCAGGACCCCTTGACTGTGTTTGGTACTATATGTAACGTCAGTTTGTTTCTGTAATGTTTACATCATGTTGTATCTGTAAAGCCGGCGGTACAATAGCTTCACTTCAGAATGGAATCCTGCATATTGAGGAGGCCTTCAGGACTGACATTAAGAAGCCAGTATTAGAACACTCTTGTTCTAATGTAGCTACATGCTTAACAACACACACACACACACACACACACACACACACACACACACACACACACACACACACACACACACACACACACACACACACACACACACACACACACACACACACACACACACACACACACACACACACACACACACACACACACACACACACACACACACACACACACACCATTGGCGGAAACCAAACCTCAGAGTCTTGTCACGAAAGCCTCTTGTCTGACAGGCAGGTGATGTGGAATGGTGCTTAGGGTACACTGCAAGCATTCTGTTACTGCCATACACACGCACCAAAAAAGGTTACGCAGAAAAACAAAAAGAGACAGTTCCCTCTGGGTTGTCTACAGAGCAGTGAAGCCGAGCAGCCAGCAAGCCACTGACCGCAACCACAAGCCCCAGTATGTCAGCAAGCACCTGGCTACAATCTCTCCCAGACAGACACACATTCAACATACTGCACGCAAGTTGCACAATTTGGCTCTTTCCTGAAATTATGAGGAAGAAGATGCACCAAGCACCTGCTGCCAGCAAGGCATGAGCATGAGGCATTTGAGAATGAAGTGCTGCATGGATTGTCGTGCCTGTTCTCCAATTTGTGTATGTGTGTCAGCGAGTGTGTCAGTGGAACCCACCGGCTTGTAGGCCTATTTAAAGCAGTGAGCGTGGGAAACTACCCTAAACATGATGCTTGAAGTTAGAGGTGTTGTGAAGCCCATTACCCTGTATGCTCTGTTGCTTAAATGTACATTTAGCATATGTGTTCCTTATCAAAGTTTACATGAACAGATGGTACACACACACACACACACACACACACACACACACACACACACACACACACACACACACACACACACACACACACACACACACACACACACACACACACACACACACACACACACACACACACACAAACACACACACACACATATAACTAACTGTATAACTAACCTTGTTGGGACACACAATTCAGTCCGATTCAAAATCATATTTTACCTAACCCCAAACCTAACCTTAACCCTAAACCCCCTAGAAAAAACAAAATGTCCCCACAAGTATAGTTTTAAACACACACACACACACACACACACACACACACACACACACACACACACACACACACACACACACACACACACACACACACACACACACACACACACACACACACACACACACACACACACACACACACACACACACACAGAGAACTCTAAGAAAAGAGTTTGGGCAGACAGATAGGATTTGGGCAGAGATTCAGAGGAAGCGTTGTACTTTGGTAGCGTGGAGATAAGAAAGGACAGAGGCCCACACATCAACGCTAGGCACGATAGACCCCTTCCTTATTGTTTATATCTAGATTTTGATATGTAGGTTTCTGTTGTCCCATATGCCCTACAAACCATAAACCCCACCACCAATACCCAAGTGATTTTGTCATCAGTTAAATGCAACAAACTCAGAAACCATTATCTTTGCCACTGCCCATGCAATAACTGTGTCTGATATTAATACTGTATAGTATAGCAAACAGTCTCGAAGGTGTGAATTTCAGTCTTGGTCTGTACTGTACAACCCACTACAGCACTGAAGACCTAGGTGTTAAAACCACACTCACACTCAGTGCTCTGTAGCTGTCTCCTTTTCCTGTAAAGCAGTTGCAGTTAGACACACTGAAACACAAGGGACCTGTCAATCGCTACAGTACTGTATGTCTCAAGGTCAATGGTAAACTGTTACCCCCTTCTTCCCTTTTACATTGTGCTCCTATGTTCCGGCTAATCCCTTCTACCAGCCCACCAGCCCCCCACCAGCCCCTCGTTGACTGACAGATCATAGACAGTCCAGTCCTCTCCCAAAGCCCCCTGACACCCAGAGAGCCCATTCACTTCAAACAGTTGTCTGAGGAGGAAAGGCATTAGGGGCCGTCTCAAGGCGGTATTTGACACCCGGCAAAGTGTTTATGTCTCTAAGTTGAAAAAGAGAGGTGGAGGGAGGTGGTTTCACTACACTGTTCCAACACCATGCGTACATGTATACCTCTGAGCACCCCATCAGTCCAGGGGGGTTGGAACGCATTAGAGGCCAAGTGAAAACCTGCCCTGAGTGGTCTTCATTAGGGGCAGGCCCTGCCTCCCTCTACCTCCTACCTCTCTGCCTCCTCCAGGGTTACAAAGGCAGCGCTGTCTCCCATGCAGAATAAAGACAGCCGAGGTCCATACATCAGCCGCACGGTCTGGAACTACAAGCATTGAGGGACCGTATGAGCCAGGGGATTCAGGATCGCACAAATCTGTATCAGGCCCGCCAAGGTTGACAAAGAGCGATGAGCTCCAATATTACAGAGCAGAGTAGATGAATAGAGAGAGAGAGAGAGAGAGAGAGAGAGAGAGAGAGAGAGAGAGAGAGAGAGAGAGAGAGAGAGAGAGAGAGAGAGAGAGAGAGAGAGAGAGAGAGAGAGAGAGAGAGAGAGAGAGAGAGAGAGAGAGAGAGAGAGAGAGAGAGAGAGAGAGAGAGAAACCATACAGGGGGTATTAGAGATGGGAGTCTGGGGAGTTGAAAGGCCTCAAAGAGCCGTTAGGGGCCATAGAGCGCCCCGTGTCACCATCACCTCATAAAACATCCTAATGGACGCTGCTCCCATTTGTCAGAGAGAGAGAGAAATGAAAGAGAGAGGGAAAGAGAGAGAGTGTAAGGGGGTGAGAGAGAAAGTGAGAGCGACATTCAGAGAAAAATGGTGTGTGCTGTCATATTACTGGTTCTCAAATGGGTGCACGTCCCCTGATCTTAGGGTTCAATCACACAAACACAAATGTGCATACGTACACACACACACACACACACACACACACACACACACACACACACACACACACACACACACACACACACACACACACACACACACACACACACACACACACACACACACACACACACACACACACACACACAGAGCTTTCGGAAATTATTCAGACCCCTTGACTTTTTCCACATTTTGTTATATTACAGCCTTATTCTAAAATGTAAAGTTTTTTTCCCTCATCAATCTACACACAATACCCCATAATGACAAAGCAAAAACACCTTTTTAGAAATGCAACACATTTATATAAGTATTCAAACCCTTTACTCAGTACTTTGTTGAAGCACCTTTGCCAGTGATTACAGCCTCCAGTCTTATTGGGTATGACACTACAAGCTTGGCACACCTGTATTTGGGGGGTTTCTCTCATTCTTCTCTGCAGATCCTCTCAAGCTCTGTCAGGCTGGATGGGGAGCGTCGCAGCACAGTTATTTTCAGGACTCTCCAGAGTTGTTTGATTGGGTTCAAGTCCAGGCTCTGGCTGGACCACTTAAGGACATTCAGAGGCTTGTGCCAAAGCCAGTCCTGTGCTGTCTTGGCTGTGTGCTTAGGGTCGTTGTCCTGTTGTAAGGTATATCTTCGCCCCAGTCTGACGTCATGAGCACTATGGAGCTGGTTTTCATCAAGTATCTCTCTTTACTTAGCCCACTGTTCCCCGATAGGCTGTCATTGTAAATAAGAATTAGTTCTTAACTGACTTGCTGAGTTAAGGGATGGAAAGGGATGGAATAAGAATATGAACATATAAATATATGGATGAGTGATAACTAAGCGGCATAGGCAAGATGCTATTGAATACAGTATATGAGATGAGTAATGCAAGATATCTAAACATTATTAAAGTGACTAGTGATCCATTTATTAAAGTGGCCAAGGATTTCGAGTCTGTATGTAGGCAGCAGCCTCTCTGTGTCAGTGATAGCTGTTTAACAGTCTGATGGCCTTGAGATGGAAACTGTTTGTCAGTCTCTCGGTCCCAGCTTTGATGCACCTGTACTGACCTCGCCTTCTGGATGATAGCGGGGTGAACAAGCAGTGGCTCGGGTGGTTGTTGTCTTTGATGATCTTTTTGGCCTTCCCGTGACGTCTGGTGCTGTAGGTATCCTGGAGGGCAGGTAGTCTGCCTCTGGTGATGTGTTGTGCAGACTGCACTACCCTCTGGAGAGCCTTGCGGTTGTGGGAGGTGCAGTTGCCATACCAGGCGGTGATACAGCCCGACAGGATGCTCTCAATTGTGCATCTGTAAAAGTTTTGAGGGCCAAATTCATTCAGTCTCCTAAGGTTGAAGAGGCGCTGTTACGCCTTCTTCACCACGCTGTCTGTGTGGGTGGACCATTTCAGTTTGTCCGTGATGTGTACGCCAAGGAACTTAAAACTTTCCACCTTCTCCACTGCTGTCCCTTCGATGTGGATATAGGGGTGCTCCCTCTGCTGTTTCCTGAAGTCCACGATCATCTCCTTTGTTTTGTTGACGTTGATTGAGAGGATGTTTTCCTGACACCACTCTCCGAGTGCCCTCACCTCCTCCCTGTAGGCTGTCTCGTCGTTGTTGGTAATCAAGCCCACTACTGTTGTGTGGTCTGAAAACTTGATGATTGAGTTGGAGGCGAGTATGGCCACGAAGTCATGGGAGAACAGAGAGTACAGGAGGGGGCTGAGCACACACCCTTGTGGGGCCCCAGTGTTGAGGATCAGCGAAGTGGAGATGTTGTTTCCTACCTTCACCACCTGGAGGCGGCCCGTCAGAAAGTCCAGAACCCAACGGCACAGGGCGGGGTTGAGACCCAGGCTCTCCAGCTTAATGATGAGCTTGGAGGGTACTATGGTGTTGAATGCTGAGCATTCTTACATAGGTATTCCTCTTGTCTAGATGGGATAGGGCAGTGTGCAGTGTGATGGCGATTGCATCGTCTGTGGACCTGTTGGGGCAGTATGATCCTTGACTAGTCTCTCAAAGCACTTCATGATGACAGAAGTGAGTGCTACGGGGCGATAGTCATTTAGTTCAGTTATCTTTGCCTTCTTGGGTACAGGAACAATGATGGCCATATTGAAGCGTGTGGGGACAGCAGACTGGGATAGGGGGAGATTGAATATGTCCGTAAGCACACCAGCCAGCTGGTCTGCGCATGCTCTGAGGACGCGGTTAGAGATGTCATCTGGGCCGGCAGCCTTGCAAGGGTTAACACGTTTAAATGTCTTACTCACATCGGCCACGGAGAAGGAGGAGGGGGCCCGCAGTCCTTGGTAGCCATGTCGGTGGCACTGTATTTTCCTCAAAGCGGGCAAAGAAGGTGTTTAGTTTGTCTGGAAGCAAGGCGTCGGTGTCCGTGACGTGGCTGGTTTTCTTTTTGTAGTCCATCTTTTAAAATTATTATTATATATTTATTTTTTTGGTGGATCAGCTTAATATTGCGGAAAGAATGTTGCTTCCGTCAATGTAATTGTCTGCATCATTTCCAATCCCCCATATTTTGGGGGTAAATATATATATCCATACACGCATGCATACATATACACATATACAGTATACAGTACATACACATACCTATATAGACATACATACTTTTTTAAAGAATTTACCTTTATTATTATTCTCCGCAAACCCTTCCACCGATCCCTCAATTGGAGTAAACTAATAAACAACTTCTGCTTTTACCTTCAATGTATACATCTTATACACATTTTACAGACACAGTCTACTTTACAATAGATCTCTCTTGTTTGTTCTTAGTCCTTCCTCTATTTCTGATGTCCATCCAGTTTGATTTCTATTTGTAACTGTGCTGTTTCACAAAAGTTCCGATCCTATATACATTTTACAGATCCCATATGTTTTACATTGTTTATCTTGTTATTAGTCCCACCCTTCAGCTCCATTCAACCCTTCCCATCTATCTCTCAACATCATCTATTTTGGATTTCTATTTGCCATATATTTTTCAACTGTGCTGTGATGCTTGACAAAAGAATTGAACCTTCCTAGTCTCATAGCTTCTACAGATTGTAAATTAAAAATAAACATTTTCGCTAAAATAATTATTATATTAATGATTGATTGACTATGGCTTTTCAAATCACCCAGTATTGATATCTGCAGCATTAGTTCTAGGCAAATGTTGCAATTCTTCAGCCATTCCTGGACCTGTGACCAAAAATGAGCTACATATGGACAATACCAAAATAAATGATCTAATGACTCTGCCTCCTCACAGCAGAATCTGCAGAGCTGGGAAGATTGTATCCCCCATATATATAACATTCTATTAGTTGCAAGAATTTTGTACAATAATTTAAATTGAAAAATTTGAAGTTTTGAATCCGGCGTTGTTTTGCGTATCAATTCATAAATCATGTGCCGTGGAATGGGTACATCAAAAATCTCTTCCCAACTATTTTGCAATTTATATGGCACAGCTGTCAGTTTCTTTTGGTCCTTAAATGAAATTGGTATATGTTTTTATTTATCACACTTTTCTTTAACCATTTATGTTCCTTAATACAGGGCCGACATACAAGTTACTTACTTTTTTCCCCTTCTACTTGCCTCTTCCATTTTTGTGGTAATGCTGCAATTAATTGGTTGTAATTTTGGGTAGAGCAGACATTTCCATATGTCTGTGTTAGCAGCATGTGTGACATAACTCCACCAGTCCTATTTATGATATCAATCACTAAAATTATACTTTTTTTTTTTAAATCTTTGATTTTTATTTGTATTTTTATCAATTAGTATATTTGAATTTAACCACAATATTTGTTGTATTATTTGTTCTGTCTTTTCAGGTGGATTAAACTGAATCGTCACATTTTTCTGAAGTACATGTAATATGATTACAATATTTTAGCTGGTATTGTAACAGATTACAGTCACAATTTTTTTCTAATCCCCTACAATGAAGGGGAGTCCTCATTTCTGTTGAAACCTCAAACACTATTATCATTCTGGGTTATCACTTCCAAAGGTGTGCGTTTCGACATTGTATACAGTGGACTTTCTCACAAAGCAAAATGCATCACATTTAGACTAGACTCAAAATGTGCAGCTGTAGACCAGTCTATGAATACCGCTCCTGGACTAGAAGAATGTTTATCATTTCAAAGCACAATAATGCAATAATACTCCCCAACCCTGCTGAATACTCATTTAAATAAGGTATCTCTTTTGATTTGCATTGTGTCAGAAGATCAGTCTTTGCTTTTTATTATGGGGTTTTGTGTGTAGATTCATGAGCAAAATGTTTTATTTAATCTATTTTAGAATAAGTGGGTAATGTAACAAAATATGGAAAAGGGGAAGGGGTCTGAATAACTTACCGAATGCACAATACATCTGAGTCCTTCCCCCAGTTGTAGGTCAGTAAAACCATCCTGAGTACAGAGATGAGTGTGGTGACACAGTTCTGACAGGTGGGGTGGGGTGGGGGCTGTCCTAAAAGTAGGTTGTGCCCACACACTCTACCACAGAACACACACTCTACCACAGAACACACACTCTACCATAGAACACACACTCTACCATAGAACACACACTACCACAGAACACACAATCTACCATAGAACACACAATCTACCATATTACACACACAATCTACCATATTACACACACTCTGCCGTAGAACACACACTCTGCCGTAGAACACACACTCTGCCGTAGAACACACACTCTTCCGTAGAACACACACTCTGCCGTAGAACACACACTCTACCATTGAACACACACTCTACCGTAGAACACACACTCTGCCGTAGAACACACACTCTGCCGTAGAACACACACTCTGCCGTAGAACACACACTCTTCCGTAGAACACACACTCTGCCGTAGAACACACACTCTACCATAGAACACACACTCTACCATAGAACACACACTCCACCATAGAACACACACTCTAACATAGAACACACACTCTAACATAGAACACACACTCCACCATAGAACACACACTCTAACATAGAACACACACTCCACCATAGAACACACACTCCACCATAGAACACACACTCTAACATAGAACACACACTCCACCATAGAACACACACTCTAACATAGAACACACACTCTAACATAGAACACACACTCTGCCGTAGAACACACACTCTGCCGTAGAACACACACTCTACCATAGAACACACACTCCACCATAGAACACACACTCTAACATAGAACACACACTCTAACATAGAACACACACTCTGCCATAGAACACACACTCTACCAGAGAACACACACTCTACCATAGAACACACACTCTGCCGTAGAACACACACTCTACCATAGAACACACACTCTACCGTAGAACACACACTCTACCGTAGACCACACACTCTGCCGTAGACCACACACTCTGCCGTAGAACACACACTCTGCCGTAGAACACACACTCTGCCATAGAACACACACTCTACCATAGAACACACACTCTACCATAGAACACCCACTCTACCATAGAACACACAATCTACCATAGAACACACACTCTACCATAGAACACACACTCTACCATAGAACACACACTCTACCATGGAACACACACTCTAACATAGAACACACACTCTACCATAGAACACACACTCTACCATAGAACACACACTCGACCATAGAACACACACTCTACCATAGAACACACACTCTACCATAGAACACACACTCTGCCATAGAACACACACTCTGCCATAGAACACACACTCTGCCATAGAACACACACTCTACCATAGAACACACACTCTGCCATAGAACACACACTCTACCATGGAACACACACTCTACCATAGAACACACACTCTACCATAGAACACACACTCTACCGTGGAAAACAGATCCAGAGAAGTTTGACCATTGTGGTGACAACATGAGTCACCTTTCTGAGAAACAAAAAAAAGAAGTACCAAAACACCTTTCCTCTGAACAGCTACATTATCGAAAATGCTGCTTTTTCTTTCCATGTCAATGCCTGTGGGTGCAACAACAACAACAAAAAAGATTCTAAACAATTTTTCTTAAGAATCCGAGAGTGATTGCAATATCTAAAATATGCTCAGGGTAGGCTATGCTAAAAGCACACAGTGCCTGTGATTTTTAAACTGTTCCTACATAGCAATACATGTATTTTTCTGTATGTCTGTTCTCCAAATCAAACCATGTGCAGTGCAGGGAGAGTTATGGTGGCTTAGGGTAAGGCAGGGACAGGCCTGGTTTTAATAGTGAGAAAACATCAGTGGTCCTGTAACAGAGACCTACAGACGATTAAGCGTTATTGTGCTTTGAAATGATAAACATTCTTCTAGACCAGGAGCGGTATTCATAGACTGGTCTACAGCTGCACATGTTGAGTCTAGTCTAAATGTGAAGCATTTTGCTTTGTGAGAAAGTCCACTGTAAACGAGCTAATTTTTTGTTTATGTGTGATGGAAAGCTCCTGTATACAATGTCGAAACTCACACCTTCGGAAGTGACAACCCAGAATGATAATTGTGTTTGAGGTATCAAAAGAAATTAGGACTCCCTGCAATAAAAGACAAAAAGACAAAAGGCAACTGCCCCCACTTGAAACAGGGAGGAGAAACTGATTCTCTCTAAGACGCACGCGCGCGCGCGCGCACACACACACACACACACACACACACACACACACACACACACACACACACACACACACACACACACACACACACACACACACACACACACACACACACACACACACACACACACACACACACACACACACACACACACTTGAGCTGTGTGTGCAGTAGCCCTTGGCACATAGCTATATGCAATGCCCCTGCAACAGTTTCCTGGTGTTATCACCTCTCTATCTTTCTCACAGAGGCTGGTACAATGATCCTCTCAAACCCGCCTGTCTTCTTATCAGCCCTGCCTGAGTCTGAACCGCTATCAGATCTCTGCTGAGAGATGGAGAAACTGCCAACCAACTGATTATGCTGTTTGTTTACACATGTTGTAAAATCCACATCCACATCACATAAAGGAAATTAAGGCAAGTTTAAAGAACGGCAAGTTATTCCCAGAAGATTTTAAATGATGGGTGTTAGACTATATACAGTTGAAGTTGGAAGTTTACATACACCTTAGCCAAATACATTACATCTCAGTTTTTCACAATTCCTGACATTTAATATAAGTAAAAAGTCCCTGTCTTAGGTCAGTTAGGATCACCACTTTGTTTTAAGAATGTGAAATGTCAGAATAATAGCAGAGAGAATTATTTATTTTAGTTTTTATTTCTTTCATCACATTCCCAGTGAGTCAGACGTTTACATACACTCAATTAGTATTTGGTAACATTGCCTTTAAATTGTTTAACTTGGGTCAAACGTTTTGGGTAGCCTTCCACAAGTTTCCCACAATAAGTTATGTGAATTTTGGCCCATTCCTCCTGACAGAGCTGGTCAGGTTTGAGTCAGGTTTGTAGGCCTCCTTGCTCGCACACGCTTTTTCAGTTCTGCCCACAAATGTTCTATAGGATTGAGATCAGACTTTGTGATGGCCACTTCAATACTTTGACATTGTTGTCCTTAAGCCATTTTGCCACAACTTTGGAAGTATGCTTGGTGTGACGACCCTCCCACTCTGTCTGCCGAATTCTTTCTCTTTGCTCTTGTTTTCCTTAATAGGATGTCGGTGGGCGGAGCCGGGAGGGTCGTCAGGTGTGGCTCGGGTGTGTCCCAGGATAAATGCACCTCTTCCCCATTCATTGAGGAGACGCTCTCCATGCAGACACAGACAGATTTTGGTTGTGCCATTTTTGTGGCTATTTGGTTTGTTTGCGTTGGCACCTTTCAACACCCCTCATTATCACATGTATACACGCGACCACTCACCTACACTACTGACTAAACGCAAACCATTGTTAATTGTTTTTACATTACTTCAGTTAACAAATATGTTTTGTTTTTCTTTATCTCCACGTTGTCTCCCTTTTTGTTACGGGCTTCGAGCCGGTTCGTGACATTGGGGTCATTGTCCATTTGGAAGACCCATTTGCGACCAAGCTTAAACTTCCTGACTGATGTGTTGAGATGTTGCTTCAATATGTCCACATAATTTTCCTTTCTCATGATACCATCTATTTTGTGAAGTGCACCAGTCCCTCATGCAGCAAAGCACCCCCACAACATGATGCTGCCACCCCTGTGCTTCACGGTTGGGATGGTGTTCTTCGGCTTGCAAGCATCCCCCTTTTTCCTACAAACATAACGATGGTCATTATGACAAAACAGTTCTATTTGTGTTTCATCAGACCAGAGGACATTTCTCCAAAAAGTACAATCTTTGTCCCCATGTGCAGTTGCAAACCGTAGTCTGGCTTTTTTATGGAGGCTTTGGAGCAGTGGCTTCTTCCTTGCTGAGCGGCCTTTCAGATTATGTCGATATAGGACTCGTTTTACTGTGGATAGAGATACTTTTGGACCCGTTTCCTCCAGCATCTTCACAAGGTCCTTTGCTGTTGTTCTGGGAATGATTTGCACTTTTCGCACCAAAGTATATTCATCTCTAGGAGACAGAACGCGTCTCCTTCCTGAGCGGTATGACGGCTGCGTGGTCCCATGGTGTTTATACTTGCGTACTATTGTTTGTACAGATGAATGTGGTACCTTCAGGCGTTTGGACATTTTTCCCAAGGATGAACCAGACTTGGGGAGATCAACACATTTTTTTCTGATGTCTTGGCTGATTTCTTTTGATTTCCCCATGATGTCAAGCAAAGAGGCACTGAGTTTGAAGGTAGGCCTTGAAATACATCCACAGGTACACCTCCAATTGACTCAAATGATGTCAATTAGACTATCAGAAGCTTCTAAAGCCATGACATAATTTCTGGAATTTTCCAAGCTGTTTAAAGGCACAGTCAACTTAGTGTATGTAAACTTCTGGCCCACTGGAATTGTGATACAGTGAATTATAAGTGAAATAATCTCTGTAAACAATTGTTGGAAAAATTACTTGTGTCATGCACGAAGTAGATGTCCTAACTGACTTTCCAAAACTATAGTTTGTTAACAAGAAATTTGTGGAGTGGTTGAAAAACTAGTTTTAATGACTCCAACATAACTGTATGTTAACTTCCGACTTCAACTGTAGGTATATGGGTGATTCCAGCGTTATGGACATTACATTCGCACGCAAATTCACAACTTTAATTTCTTACAGAATGGTCAAACAAAATAGAAATTAAACTTTGGATGTGTGTGTGTGTCTCTAGTACCCTTGAAGGGGTGGTAAATCCGAGAAATCGGACTTCAAAATATTGGCATGTAGGAGAGATAAAGCAAATAAGAAGAGTGGTGTATGTTAGATGAAATGGACAATCTTTTTGGTGAGATTGTTTTTAAAGGTCAGCAGAAGGCTGAAGAGTATAGAAGGCAAGTGTAATGAGTGCGCTGAGAGTCGGGAAGCAGGTTCAGGGAGTGAGTATTTAAATAAATAAAAGAAACAACGAACACGAAACACAAACAAGCCACCGACATGAAAACAGAGTCAATAACACCTGAGGAAAGAGCCAAGAGGAGTGACAGATATAGGGAAGATAATCAAGGAGGTGATGGAGTCCAGGTGAGGGTCATGTGTTGCAGGTGCGCGAGACAATGGTGACAGGTGTACGGGATAATCAGCAGCCTGATGACCTAGAGGCCGGAGAGGGAGTATACGTGACAGCATGGCACCACACCCTAAAAAAAATATTTTTCACTTTATGTATCAAAATTAACATTTACCAGTTGAATGTAGACACAATGTCACGTTCCTGACCTGTTTTCCTTTGTCTTGTATTTATTTTAGTTGGTCAGGGCGTGAGTTGGGTGGGTTTGTCTATGGTTGATTTTCTATGTTGGGATTTTTGTGTTCAGCCTGGTATGATTCTCAATCAGAGGCAGCTGTCAATCGTTGTCCCTGATTGAGAATCATACTTAGGCAGCCTGGGTTTTACGTGTGTTTTGTGGGTGTTTGTTTCCGTGTTTGTGTTTTCACCACACGGTACTGTATAGGTTTCTGCACTTTGTTTATTTGTTTTTGTAATTCAGTGTTCAAGTTTCGTTATAATAAATCATCATGAACACTAACCACTCTGCGTATTGGTCCGATCCGTCTCGCCTCTCCTCATCCGAGGAGGAGGAAGAATATGACTACCGTTACACACAAATATAAGAGTTTTTTGTAATACAATTTTTCTGAAATATTGTAACAAAATTTCACAAATGATACAATGTGCCTATATTGCCAATCCACTTGTCTGGACACTGGATGAAGTTGGTACACGGTGCAATCGGAAAGTTTTCAGACACCTTCCTGTTGTCCACATTTTGTTACGTTACAGCCTTGTTCTAAAATGGATTAAAACCCCAAAATCCTCATCAATCTACACACTATATGCCATAATGACAAAGTGAAACATGTTTTTAGACATTTTCGCACATTTATAAAACATAAAAAACAGAAATACCTTATTTACATTAGTATTCAGACCCTTTGCTTTGAGACTAGAAATTGAGCTCAGGTGCGTTCTGTTTCCATTGATCATCCTTGAGATGTTTCTACAACTTGATTGGAGTCCACCTGTGGTAAATTCAATTCATTGGACATGATTTGGAAAGGCACACACCTGTCTATATTAGGTCCCACAGTTGACATTGCATGTCAGAGCAAAAACCAAGCAATGAGGTTGAAGGAATTGTCCGTAGAGCTCCGAGACAGGATTGTGGCGAGGCACAGATCTGGGGATGAGTACCAAAACATTTCTGCAGCATTGAAGGTCCCCAAGAACACAGTGGCCTCCATCACTCTTAAATCAAAGAAGTTTGGAACCAACAAGACTCTTCCTAGAGCTGGCCACCCGGACAAACTGACCAATCGGGGGAGAAGGGCTGAATGCCAACAAGATTGAACTCTTTGGCCTGAATGCCAAGCTTCACGTCTGGAAGAAATCTGGCACCATCCCTACGGTGAAGCATGGTGGTGGCAGCATCATGCTGTGGGGATATTTGTCAGCGACAGGGACTGGGACACTAGTCAGGATTGAGGGAAAGATGAACGGAGCAAAGTACAGAGAGATCCTTGATGAAAACCTGCTCCAGAGCGCTCTGGACCTCAGACTGGGGCGAAGGTTCACCTTCCAACAGAACAATGACCCTAAGCACAAAGCCAAAACAATGCAGGAATGGCTTCGGGACAAGTCTCTGAATGTCTTTGAGTGGCCCAGCCAGAGCCTGCATTTGAAACTGACCTAACATCTCTGGAGTGACCTGAAAATAGCTGTGCAGCGGAGCTCCCCATCCAACCTGACAGAGCTTGAGAGGATCTGCAGAGAAGAATGCGAGAAACTCCCCAAATACAGGTGTGCCAAGCTTGTAGCGTCATCCCCAAGAAGACTCAAGGCTGTAATCGCTGCCAAAGGTGCTTCAACAAAGTACTGAATAAAGTGTCTGAATACTTATGTAAATGTGATATTTCAGTGTTTAATATGTTATGAATTAGAAAACATTTCTAAAAACCTGTTTTCTCTTTGTCATTATGGGGTATTGTGTGTAGATTGATGAGGAAATAAATAAAATAATTTTTTTTTTAGGATAATGCTGTATCCTAACAAAATGTGGGAAAGTTGAGGGGTCTGAATACTTTCCGAATGTACTGTTAGGTTCAATGTTAGCTAGCTAACATTAGGCTATAACTAGCAAATGCAAATTGATTTCTGATTCAAATAATAGTACTACACAGATCATACACGTAATGTTAGCTAGCGAGCCAGCGAGCAGTACACTTAAACTTGCATTGAAAACGACTTTCTGACAAAATTAGAAATGTATAATATCTGAACATTTAGCTAGACTCTTACTTGTATATATGGATGAACGCTTCACGGCAGACTGGACTGTTTGGCTAGCATTGTGTCAAGTCACTCCGGTTCACTCTGACCGTGGAGTGTGCAGAAAGTAGCCCTTTACAACTTTTTCCAACTGATCTGTCGATAGCGCCTGCTAAATTCGGGGCATCAATGTTGTTGAGAAAAGTAGCAAAACGTTTGTAGTTTTCGATGGCTAATGTTATATCTTTCAAAAATGCCAAGGTGGAAAGGACACATGCTGAGCAGCTCACATTATAGACAGAAGCATGCTACATGGCAGACCAATCCAAACTCATCGCCAGGCATGTCCAGCCCATCCATTAACTCAGCCAATCATGGCTAGCGGGAAGGTTCCTGTTTTTTTCTGTGACTAAACCAACTAGGCTCGTAATTTAACAATTTTAATTGTATATACAGATGCAATACAAGTTTGTTATTAAGGCATATGAAAGTACACATGTTCCAGAAGGCATTTCTGCCCAAAAATACATTTAAAAAAAGAAGAAAAAATATACTCAAATGACGTGCGACATATGCCTAGCTTCCTGAAACGGGTCACATATGGTCATTATTTGAACTGGCTAGCCAGATAACTTAACGTTCGCTAGCTAGCTAACAAGCTAGAAACGAACCAAAACGTTGTTTAGAAAGTTGCTTTTAGTTGCCTAGTTTGCAAGATTGACACATACTAAATACATTTTTAAACGGATGGGTTTATTTTGGACCATCAGGCTACTGATGTCATGCAGCCTGTAGGTTTTGTGTTTATACTTTTTCATAACGACAACGACAAGTTTGATGTCGGACGACAATAGAATGTTCATGACGTCCCTGTGACAACTGTCTACAGACATGTCGATAGACGTAGTTTAAACCAGCCTTTAGTCTTGAAATCTTTGATTGTTTAGTACACTACCATACTCACTCTGTTTAGCACATGGCCTCACATGTGAATCCTTAGAGATGGGTGGGGCTAAGACAAGAGGGTGTGAAGGATTCTGAATGGGTGTAGACAAAGAAGAGCTCTACAGTAGGTGTTCCAAAACAGGGACATTTTCTCAAGATTGGTGTTAAAGGTTTATCAACATTCAAAGCAGAATGACTTTCCCATTGTTCCTCAACTGTAGTGTATGATATACCATTTTCTAGCTCTGAGCCTCTACTTTTATCCAATGTAAAAAACATAATTTCAGATTTTGCTACATAAGACCACACATAAGACCACATAAGACCACATAAGACCACACATAAGGTCACATATGATTGACTGAAAAGCCATTTTTGAGACTTGGCCTCCTACTCTGAAATGGCCAAAATTCATGTAATTTCCTCCTTAAACGTTTCATATAAAGCATGAACTCCAGCATATAGACCTTAAGGATAAATGTAAACATGGTTACATTTTGGAAATTACTAATTACTAAATTACTTTATTTGGGCATGCTCAGGTTGACCTTCCCACAGAACCGCCCACATCTGAAAGTGACAGTTTTCTGTAACTGCAACTGAAAGAAGCACCTGAAGTTTATTCCGTTTTACACATCACCGTTGTTTGTGTGAATGGCACCAGACTCTGCCATACATGCAGAGCTTGACTTGGGCAGGAGCTCACTGGAGCTGAGTACCGGCACCTCAAATGCTTGAGCTCCTGTTCCTTTTATACCTAAATATAAACAGTACCAGCACCCAAAAATGAGTACCAGAACCTATTTCAGTCCAAGTCAAGCACTGTATACATGTGAAAGAGTACAGGCAGTACGTGCACACACACACGTACACACACACGCACACACACACACACACATGCACGCACGCACATGCACACACACACACACACACACACACACACACACACACACACACACACACACACACACACACACACACACACACACACACACAGAGAAAGTAAGTCACCGTGCAGCTGTCTGTGCACTAATAGAGTAGCTAGCGTGGAGCAGCATCCTGCCTCCACAGACAGACGAGCGTGTGAGCAGACCAGTCTATCACATCCAAACCTCTGTCTGAACCACAGGAAACACACACACACACACACACAGAAACACACACAGGTAATAAAACATGGTCGGCCTAAATGACTTAGTAACTGTGTAAAACAAATGCTCTGCCAAAACCTCCCTGCAAACAGACATACAGTGTGCAATTGACATGAGTTACATGCAGCTGGGAAGACAGAAACAACAATCATGTAGAAGAAGTGTTTTGATGCAAGTGCGCAACGTTGCAGCAATGTTTCCTCTGCGTTTCCTGGCAGCATTGTGAGGTTGGTGGAGAGCAGCTGGGTTGATGGTAGACCGTAGTCTGGTCTGGGTTAGGTCTGATCTGGTCTGGGCTGGGCCCGGCCTGGTTTGGTTTAGGGAATGTGTGCTTGGTGTTTAGGGTGTTTGAGGTCTCGGGGTTGCTGATTTTTGAGAGGCTCCGGCGCTTATCGACTGTAAGAGATGGAAACCCCACAGAAGGCAGCTCCACCCCCTCAGCGCCCATCAATCACTGTTGTCGCCAGTGAAGAGAAACCGACGCTGACACACACATAGCCATTTTCTGTCCCACATACAGCTGCATTATCGCCGTGGCACCCATAGTATGGTACCCCACGGTGTCGTTACCATCACACTGATGGTTAAACCAAAACAAATCAAAACTCTCCAAATACACGTGAGATAGCACAACTATATACAATGACACCCGTTTTATATTTTTAAGTCACAATCCAAAGTACATGCATACTGTGAATGCTTTGGCGGCTCGTGAGAAGCAGAGAGTTTAGTGTCTGGGTTGGCACATTGTGTCTGAACAACAGGAAGAGTTAGGGTAAAGCAAGGGTGGGGGGTGCACCACAGAACCAGAACATAGTAAAGAGATTGTAACACAACTAATATTCAAAACTCTGTTTTATAATTCCACCATCAGTATTGTACTTTATTATACCTATTTTCAACATGAACTATATCAGAGTGTATTAGTATGGATCCTCTACAGTCCCCCCTCTACTAAGTCCTACTGCTCCACCACAACATAAAACCTGGCTTGTCTTTAAAGAGTTTCTCCTTCTATCCCTACAGTATGTTCCCCTGACAGTGGTCTCCCAGAGTTCCGGCCCTGCCTGCAGGGTCTGTTGTGCAGGCCTAGCTGCCACAGGGCAGAGCTCCCCTACAGTATGTTCCCCTGACAGTGGTCTCCCAGAGTTCCGGCCCTGCCTGCAGGGTCTGTTGTGCAGGCCTAGCTGCCACAGGGCAGAGCTCCCCTACAGTGTGTAATAGAGTGTAGCGACACAACGGCCTGCTCTGCTCTCTGTGGGCTCACCACAGTCTCTATGTCTGCTAGAGCCAATAAATAAATAATGGGCAGAGTGATCACTTCCAACCATGATACTGAATTCTCAACCACTGCACTGCATCTGGGAGTGCCTTGCTTTAGCAAAAACACACAAGGCTTAGCGGCATGGGCTTCTGCTCAGTTTGGGATGCTATAACTGCAGTAACAATGCTTCACAAGGCTCTCAATGAGTTCAGGAAATGACTGGGTCTGACAGTTTGGCTGTGTTTTTAACAGTATGTTATTTTTGAATTTTCCCACGTTATCATTCTTCTAGACATGGTGGCACACCAACTTCCTCCTGGTGAGGGTTCTGGAGGTGCCACTACTGGGAAAAATACAGAGAGAGAAAGTTTTGAATTTCCAATCAAATTTCCAACAAAAGGTCAAAATAACTGATTCCAAATGGTATTTTGGATTGTACATCATCTGCAGTGTTAAAATGTGTCCCAGATCAATCCTTAATAACAACCTGTGTACAAACTTTATATGCACAGAAACATATAAAAGTAACATGCACTCCAATCTATTTTCTACAATTACAATTGGGCAGTATTGGTATAGCAAGAGAAGACAAGGTGGTTGTGAACAGTAAGGATACTAAGCCTGACTATTGTCCAAATCCAGTCCAAGCCCAGGACCAGTGGACAAAAGGGCGGCCCATATCCCCGCCGGCGTTTGATGCAATGACGGCCACTTCATTATAAAAGCCTCCTCAAGTCCCACACTGCATTCCACGTTTATGGGGAACATATGGGGAAGCCTGCAATTTTTAGACCACAAAATAAGACCCTTTGCAGCTGGACGCACGACCGCACTCGGTCCTTTTTGCCTCCCGAGCCACACCCGAAAGGCGTAGGACCACTGACAGTGATTAAACCACCACAGTTTTCTCAGCAAAACAGGAGTTATATTGAGCTTAAATACAGGGGCTTGATAAACAAGGCATGGGCAGCAGAAAAAATGATCCAAAAGACCACAATGATCTTCTGACCATTTCTCTCACGGTCATGGGCAGTGCAACTGGGATGCAGTTTAAACCATGAAGCAGATGTTTACCTAGACAAAGAGCAAATACAGAGAGAAGAGAGGACAAAGACAAAGCCTTGAATCCACTCAGTTGAATTCTTGATTTAGCTAGGGCAACTAGATGGACAGAGCCAATGATATTTATTGCTCAGCAACAATAACGGTCACATGTTGAATAACTACTCTAAGAGAAAGGCTGGGGATGATTTTATTTTCGTTTGGCTTTTCTGTTCCCCCATGGAAAATCCAGATGCAATTTCTTCACACACAGCAACAGCAAAAAAAAGGAAACTGTTGATTGTCTGAAGTGCTTTTCTTCTTGTAAACTTCCAAAATACCAATATAATTGAAAAGGAATCAATTAAATGTGAATAAATAATATATCATTGACATGCCACCAACAACAATATTTAAATTATGCATACAAACCACATACACTGTTGTTCCGATGTAAAGCTTAAACATTGTACACCACTTCTGCTACACCCAAACGCATTGCCACAGACCTAGCCGGTAAAGCTCCTACTGTGAGACCAATGATCCTATTACGATTCTCCACTACTGATCTCTGGTCTCCCCCACCATAAACACATACAGATGAAACAGGCCAGGAAGCCACAGAGGCCCTCCATTCCAACAGCTCAGGAACAGAGGATAGTAGTGGAGGAGAGTAGTAGAGGAGAGTAGTAGAGGAGAGTAGTGGAGGAGAGTAGTAGAGGAGAGTAGTAGAGGAGAGTAGTGGAGGAGAGTAGTAGAGGAGAGCAGTGGAGAGTAGTAGAGGAGAGTAGTAGAGGACAGTAGTGGAGGAGAGTAGTAGAGGAGAGTAGTAGAGGAGAGTAGCGGAGGAGAGTAGCAGAGGAGAGTAGTAGAGGAGAGTAGTAGAGGAGAGCAGTAGAGGAGAGTAGTAGAGGAGAGCAGTAGAGGGGAGTAGTAGAGGAGAGTAGCGGAGGAGAGTAGTAGAGGAGAGCAGTGGAGAGTAGTAGAGGAGAGTAGTAGAGGACACTAGTGGAGGAGAGTAGTAGAGGAGAGTAGCGGAGGAGAGTAGTGGAGGAGAGTAGTAGAGGAGAGTAGTAGAGGAGAGTAGTAGAGGAGAGTAGTAGAGGAGAGTAGTAGAGGAGAGCAGTAGAGGAGAGTAGTAGAGGAGAGTAGCGGAGGAGAGTAGCGGAGGAGAGTAGTAGAGTAGTGGAGGAGAGTAGTAGAGGAGAGTAGTAGAGGAGAGTAATAGAGGAGAGTAGTATAGGAGAGCAGTAGAGGAGAGTAGCGGAGGAGAGTAGTAGAGGAGAGTAGCGGAGGAGAGCAGTGGAGAGTAGTGGAGGAGAGTAGGAAAGGAGAGTAGTGGAGAGTAGTAGAGGAGAGTAGTAGAGTAGTAGAGGAGAGTAGTGGAAGAGAGTAGTAGAGTAGTAGAGGAGAGTGGAGGAGAGTAGTAGAAGTAGTGGAGGAGAGTATCAGAGGAGAGTAATGGAGGAGAGTAATGGGGGAGAGTAGTAGAGGAGAGTAGTGGAAGAGAGTAGTGGAAGAGAGTAGTAGAAGATAGTAGTAGAGGAGAGTAGTAGAGGAGAGTAGTGTAGGAGAGTAGTACAGGAGAGTAGTACAGGAGAGTAGTGGAAGAGAGTAGTAGAAGAGAGTAGTGGAGAATAGTGGAGAGTAGTAGAGGAGAGTAGTGGAGGAGAGTAGTGGAGAGTAGTGGAGGAGAGTGGGGGAGGAGAGTGGTGGAGAGTAGTAGAGGAGATTAGTGGAAGAGAGTAGTAGAGGATAGTAGTGGAGAGTGGTGGAGAGTAGTAGAGGAGAGTGGTGGAGAGTAGTAGAGGAGAGTAGTGGAGGAGAGTAGTAGAGGATAGTAGTGGAGAGTGGTGGAGAGTAGTAGAGGAGTAATTGATGAGATTTCTGGAGAGTAGTAGAGGAGATTAGTGGAAGAGAGTAGTAGAGGATAGTAGTGGAGAGTGGTGGAGAGTAGTAGAGGAGAGTGGTGGAGATTAGTGGAGGAGAGTATCAGAGGAGAGTAATGGAGGAGAGTAATGAGGGAGAGTAGTAGAGGAGAGTAGTAAAGGAGACTAGTGGAGAGTAGTAGAGGAGAGTAGTGGAGGAGAGTAGTAGAGGAGAGTATTGGAGGAGAGTAATGGATGAGAGTAGTAGAGGAGAGTAGTGAAGAGTAGTAGAGGAGAGTACTGTAGGAGAGTAGTGGAGAGTAGTGGAGAGTAGTGGATGAGAGTAGTGGAGGAGCGTAGTGGAGGAGAATAGTGGAGAAGAGCAGTAGTGGAGAGTAGTGAAGGAGAGTATCAGAGGAGAGTAGTGGAGGAGAGTAATGGGGGAGAGTAGTAGATGAGAGTAGTGGAAGAGAGTAGTAGAAGATAGTAGTAGAGGAGAGAAGTAGAGGAGAGTAGTGTAGGAGAGTAGTACAGGAGAGTAGTAGAGGAGAGTAGTGTAGGAGAGTAGTACAGGAGAGTAGTACAGGAGAGTAGTGGAAGAGAGTAGTAGAGTAGTAGAGGAGAGTGGAGGAGAGTAGTAGAAGTAGTGGAGGAGAGTATCAGAGGAGAGTAATGGAGGAGAGTAATGGGGGAGAGTAGTAGAGGAGAGTAGTGGAAGAGAGTAGTGGAAGAGAGTAGTAGAAGATAGTAGTAGAGGAGAGTAGTAGAGGAGAGTAGTGTAGGAGAGTAGTACAGGAGAGTAGTAGAGGAGAGTAGTGTAGGAGAGTAGTACAGGAGAGTAGTACAGGAGAGTAGTGGAAGAGAGTAGTAGAGGAGAGTAGTGGAGAATAGTGGAGAGTAGTAGAGGAGAGTAGTGGAGGAGAGTAGTGGAGAGTAGTGGAGGAGAGTAGTGGAGGAGAGTAGTGGAGAGTAGTAGAGGAGATTAGTGGAAGAGAGTAGTAGAGGATAGTAGTGGAGAGTGGTGGAGAGTAGTAGAGGAGAGTGGTGGAGAGTAGTAGAGGAGAGTAGTGGAGGAGAGTAGTAGAGGATAGTAGTGGAGAGTGGTGGAGAGTAGTAGAGGAGTAGTCGATGAGATTTCTGGAGAGTAGTAGAGGAGATTAGTGGAAGAGAGTAGTAGAGGATAGTAGTGGAGAGTGGTGGAGAGTAGTAGAGGAGAGTGGTGGAGAGTAGTGGAGGAGAGTATCAGAGGAGAGTAATGGAGGAGAGTAATGAGGGAGAGTAGTAGAGGAGAGTAGTGGAGAGTAGTAGAGGAGAGTAGTGGAGGAGAGTAGTAGAGGAGAGTATTGGATGAGAGTAATGGATGAGAGTAGTAGAGGAGAGTAGTGAAGAGTAGTAGAGGAGAGTGCTGTAGGAGAGTAGTGGAGAGTAGTGGAGAGTAGTGGATGAGAGTAGTGGAGGAGCGTAGTGGAGGAGAATAGTGGAGAAGAGCAGTAGTGGAGAGTAGTGAAGGAGAGTATCAGAGGAGAGTAGTGGAGGAGAGTAGTGGAGGAGAGTAGTAGAGGAGAGTAGTAGAGGAGAGTAGTTGAGGAGAGTGGTAGAGGAGAGTAGTGGAGGAGAGTAGTAGAGGAGAGTAGTGGAGGAGAGTAGTGGAGGAGAGTAGTAGAGGAGAGTAGTGGAGAGTAGTAGAAGAGAGTAGTGGAGGAGAGTATCAGAGGAGAGTAGTAGAGGAGAGTAGTGGAGAGTAGTAGAAGAGAGTAGTGGAGGAGAGTATTAGAGGAGAGTAGTGGAGGAGAGTAGTAGAGGAGAGTATTGGAGGAGAGTAATGGATGAGAGTAGTAGAGGAGAGTAGTGGAGAGTAGTAGACGAGATTAGCGGAGGAGAGTATCAGATGAGAGTAGTGGAGGAGAGTATCAGATGAGAGTAGTGGAGGCAAGTAGTAGAGGAGAGTAGTGGAGAGTAGTAGTAGAGAGTAGTGAAGGAGAGTATCAGAGGAGAGTAGTGGAGGAGAGTAGTGGAGGAGAGTAGTAGTGGAGAGTAGTAGAGGAGAGTATTGGAGGAGAGTAGCGGAGGAGAGTAGTAGAGGAGAGTAGTAGAGGAGAGTATTGGAGGAGAGCAGTAGAGGAGAGCAGTGGAGGAGAGTAGTAGTGGAGCGTAATAGAGGATAGTAGTGGAGGAGAGTAGTGGAGGAGAGTAGTGTAGGAGAGTAGTAGAGGAGAGTAGTGGAGGAGAGTAGTAGAGTAGTAGAGGAGGGTAGTGGAGGAGAGTAGTAGAGTAGTAGAGGAGGGTAGTGGAGGAGAGTAGTGGAGGAGAGTAGTGGAGGAGTGTAGTGGAGGAGAGTAGTGGGGGAGAGTAGTGGAGGAGAGTAGTAGAGGAGAGTAGTGGAGGAGAGTATTGGAGGAGAGTAGTGGAGGAGAGTAGTAGAGGAGAGTAGTGGAGGAGAGTAGTAGAGTAGTGGAGGAGAGTAGTGTAGGAGAGTAGTACAGGAGAGCAGTGGAGAGTAGTGGAGAGTAGTGGATGAGAGCAGAAGAGGAGAGTAGTAGAGGAGAGTAGTGGAGGAGAGTAGTGGAGGAGAGTAGTAGAGTAGTGGAGGAGAGTAGTGTAGGAGAGTAGTACAGGAGAGCAGTGGAGAGTAGTGGAGAGTAGTGGATGAGAGCAGTATAGGAGAGTAGTAAAGGATAGTAGTGGAGGAGAGTAGTAGAGGAGAGTAGTAAGGAGAATAGTAGAGGAGAGTAGTGGAGGAGAGTAGTGGAGGAAAGTAGTGGAGGAGAGTAGTAGAGGAGAGTAGTGGAGGAGAGTAGTGGAGGTGAGTAGTGGAGGAGAGTAGTGGAGGAGAGTAGTGTAGGAGAGTAGTAGAGGAGAGTAGTGGAGGAGAGTAGTAGAGTAGTAGAGGAGGGTAGTGGAGGAGAGTAGTAGAGTAGTAGAGGAGGGTAGTGGAGGAGAGTAGTGGAGGAGAGTAGTGGAGGATAGTAGTGTAGGAGAGTAGTAGAGGAGAGTAGTGGAGGAGAGTAGTGTAGGAGAGTAGTAGAGGAGAGTAGTGGAGGAGAGTAGTGTATAGTGGTATTTGGCATTTTATTAGGATCCCCATTAGCTGTTGCAAAAGCAGCCGCTACTCTTCCCGGGGTCCACACAAAACATGAAACATGACATAATACAGAACATTAATAGACAAGAACAGCTCAAGGACAGAACTACATACATTTTTAAAAAGGCACACGTAGCCTACATATCAATACATACACACAAACTATCTAGGTCAAATAGTGGAGAGATGTTGTGATGAGAGGTGTTGCTTTATCTGTTTTTTAAAATCAAGTTTACTGTTTATTTGAGCATTATGAGATACAGTATAAGAGCTCAATATGATACTGTACGCTTTCTTGAATTTGTTCTGGATTTGGGGACTGTGAAAAGACCCCTGATGGCATGTCTGGTGGGGTAAGTGTGTGTGTCACAGTTGTGTGTAAATTGACTATGTAAACAATTTGTGATTTTCAACACATTCATGTTTCTTCTAAAAAGAAGAAGAAGTGATGCAGTCAGTCTCTCCTCAGAGTCGATCAGGCCTGACTGACCTGACTGAACAACTCTGTGTTGAGGGCTGTGTGTAATGCAGAAAGGGTCTTCCCTAGAGCTGGAATCCATATAGCTTACAACCTGTTCACATAACATGTCAAATATGTCAAACTTCTACCCAGGATGTCTTACCCAGATCTCTGGTACAGTACATAACAGTTCCACAGAGCTGCAACCCCCTGGTGGCCTGGCACAGCGCGGGCTACAGAGGTGTGAGAAGGGGAGGCTGTGCTGTGGGTGTGAGTTTTTGTCAGAGGCCTGTAGTGGCCGAGGAGAAATACTGAATAAAGTCCTGGGGCCGTGCTGTGACCTCAGCCTTCGGCCACACTCCCCGACGCCGTGTCATTTTCCCGTCCCCGCGTTGCCGCCTAACCAACAGCAACTGCTCATTTACAGGGCAGTGTGGGCTTTGAGGCGCACAGAGACACACTAACACACAGACCAGAGCATGGAGCATACAGCCCTGTCCAGCAATTAGCACATGAGCACGTGCGGGTCACGAGTCACACACTACACATAGACAAACATGGCTATGAGTCATAGACACGCAAAATGCTGCAAATCCTAAAATGATTTACAACAATACTCACATACGCATACAAACTCACAAGTAGCATATACATATACATGTGCGGACACACACAAACAAACACTGGTTGCCCAGGGTAACCGTGGGTCACATGACTGTCCAGACAGTGGTTGTGGGTCCTGTTGTATAGACATGGTTAGCGTGACTGGGAGAGAGAGAGAGAGAGAGAGAGAGAGAGAGAGAGAGAGAGAGAGAGAGAGAGAGAGAGAGAGAGAGAGAGAGAGAGAGAGAGAGAGAGAGAGAGAGAGAGAGAGAGAGAGAGAGAGAGAGAGAGAGAGAGAGAGAGAGAGAGAGAGAGAGAGAGAGAGAGAGAGAGAGAGAGAGAGAGAGAGAGAGAGAGAGAGAGAGAGAGAGAGAGAGAGAGAGAGAGAGGAGAGAGAGAGAGAGAGAGAGAGAGAGAGAGGGGAAGTTTGGGCAGCTTGGCTAGCTAAGGCACACCCAATTACATGACTCGCACATGCAGGGTGTAGTACTTCAGAGGACAATGTCTGTCTGCGTCTCTGTCTGTGTGTCTGTGTGTCTGTGTGTCTGTCTGTCTGTCTGTCTGTCTGTCTGTCTGGTTTGCATCTTGTATTTCTCAATTTTAGATTATAAATGATAAATTAACATACACAGAGTGTACAAAACATTAAGAACACCTTCCTTTTTTTATTTTTATTTTTTTTATCCCCTTTTCTCCCCAATTTTCGTGGTATCCAATCGCTAGTAATTACTATCTTGTCTCATCGCTACAACTCCCGTACGGGCTCGGGAGAGACGAAGGTCGAAAGTCATGCGTCCTCCGAAGCACAACCCAACCAAGCCGCACTGCTTCTTTAACACAGCGCGCCTCCAACCCGGAAGCCAGCCGCACCAATGTGTCGGAGGAAACACCGTGCACCTGGCCCCTTTGGTTAGCACGCACTGCGCCCAGCCCGCCACAGGAGTCGCTGGAGCGCGATGAGACAAGGAAATCCCTACCGGCCAAACCCTCCCTTACCCGGACGACGCTAGCCCAATTGTGCGTCGCCCCACGGACCTCCCCGTCGCGGCCGGCTGCGACAGAGCCTGGGGGCGAACCCAGAGACTCTGGTGGCGCAGTTAGCACTGCGATGCAGTGCTCTAGACCACTGCGCCACCCGGGAGGCCAAGAACACCTTCCTAATATTGAGTTGCATCCCCCTTTGCCCTCAGAACAGTCTCAATTCGTCGGGGCATGGACTCGCGTTCCACAGGGATGCTGGCCCATGTTGACTCCAATGCTTCCCACAGTTGTGTCAAGTTGGCTGGATGTCCTTTGGGTGGTAAACCATTCATGATACATATACACTGTTGAGAGAGAAAAACCCAGCAGCGTTGCAGTTCTTGACACAAACCGGTGCACCTGGCACCAACTACCATACCCAGTTCAAAGGCACTTCAATGTTTTGTCTTGCCCATTCCCCCTCTGAATGACACATACACAATACCACGTCTCAATTGTCTCAAGGCTTAAAAATCCCTCTTTAACCTGTCTCCTCTCCTTCATCTAGACTGATTGAAGTGGATTTAACAAGTGACATCAATAAGGGATCATAGCTTTCACCTGGACTACACCTGTTGTATTCGGCGCATGTGACAAATACAATTTGATTTGATTTGATCCACCTGGTCAGTCCATGTCATGGAAAGAGCAGGTGTTCTTAATGTTTTATTTTTATTATTTTTTTATTTAACCTTTATTTAACTAGGCAAGTCAGTTAAGAACACATTCTTATTTTCAATGAGGGCCTACCAAAAGGCAAAAGGCCTCCTGCGGGGACGGGGGCTGGGATTTAAAAAAAAATATATATATATATGTATATATATAAATATAGGACAAAACACACATCACAACAAGACAGACAACACAAACACTACATAAAGAGAGGCCTAAGACAACAACATAACAAGGCAGCAACACATGTTTCGTACACTTGTGTAGTTATGCAATATATCAAATGTAGGGCTCTACAGGCTTCTCTTTTTAGAGCCCTGACCAGATTGTGTTTTCTGAAAGTGTCAAAACCACAATCAGGTTAAATCCGGTTTAGATATTTGAGGGGGGGGAACTCTGACATACCCACAACACACTGGAAAATATGCAATTCACTGTCAGGCTGTGCTTAAAGCCAAAATGCTTTTTACTAAGAGGTGTAGTAGTGGATCTATGTTTATATACTGTATTTTCTACATATTTCAACTTTTGTGTATTGCTCCTTTGTCCTGTATTACAGGTGTGAAATAAATATTCCCAAATAATTGTATTGTGTGGTAGGTAAGAATAGACTTGGTGAGAAGCAGAGTAAAAGGGACAGTGTGTGAGAGAGAGGTAGTAAGAAGAGAGGGGACAGCAGAGCAGAGCAGCACTGCAGCTACGATTACGATACTATCAAGCGGTAAGTGAGGGTGGAGGGTTGGTTTTCCAGGCCCAAAACCACCAGCTCTTACAAACACAGATGCGCAGTGAGTCAGACATACACACACAAACACATACATACACACAGGCTCTCTCTGAAAGTGCTCAGAGACAGAACACTCTCTACTCTGCTCTGCTCCTTTCCTCTCTCTGTGCTGCGGCGAGCCCCAGTCTCCACAGTCAACGCTCTCTCTCTCTCTCTCTCTCTCTCTCTCTCTCACTCTTTCTTCTCTCTTATTTCTATTTCTCTTAATGCATGTTCAATTCTTTTCTGGTTGTTCACACTGGGTTTCGGCGCCCTGTGAAAGCCTCACAGACTTTGAATGGCGTGGGCCACTGCCTGGTTTGAACTTAAAGAAAACAGAACATTTCCAAAACTTGGCCGACCAATCAAAAGAGAGAGAAAAGAGAGAGGGAAGCAGAGAGCTGAAAATGTAAAAGCAAAGAGGAAAAAACAAGCTACACCGAGTAAGAGCGAAAAGAGAGAGGGGAGGGGAGGCCCTGTGACCTCATGTGACATGTGACGTGGGCTCCTCCACTCACGGAGGGGAGTTGGAGGATGGCGAGGACGCAAAGAGAGCTGTGGCTTTAGCCGACGCTAGCTAACACTGACGCTCCAGTCAGGCCATCACTGTGGGACACCACGTCTCCTGACAGAGAGAGAGAGAACCTGGCTAACCTCAGAGCCCCTGCCCACTGACGGACCGGACCAGCACAGCACAGCACCACACCTCCCTGCCACCCCACCCTGGCCTGCTAACAAGACGTTCAGACCCGATACAACAACGGTGAGTCCATTGGAAGGCCATAGTCCTGGAGAGGGATGGTACCACTGCATCTCAGTGTAGCCACACTCTCCCTCTCCCTCCCAGCCTGCCATTCTCTCTCTCTCCCTCTCCCTCACCCTCCTAGCCTGCCATTCTCTCTCCCTCTCCCTCACCCTCCCAGCCTGCCATTCTCTCTCCCTCTCCCTCACTCTCCCAGCCTACCATTCTCTCTCCCTCTCCCTCACCCTCCCAGCCTACCATTCTCTCTCTCCCTCTCCCTCCCAGCCTGCCATTCTCTCTCTCTCCCTCTCCCTCACCCTCCTAGCCTGCCATTCTCTCTCCCTCTCCCTCACCCTCCCAGCCTGCCATTCTCTCTCCCTCTCCCTCACTCTCCCAGCCTACCATTCTCTCTCCCTCTCCCTCTCCCTCTCCCTCACCCTCCCAGCCTACCATTCTCTCTCTCACTCACCCTCCCAGCCTACCATTCTCTCTCCCTCCTCTTCACCCTCCCAGCCTGCCATTCTCTCTCCCTCTCCCTCACCCTCCCAGCCTACCATTCTCTCTCCCTCTCCCTCACTCTCCCAGCCTACCATTCTCTCTCCCTCCTCTTCACCCTCCCAGCCTGCCATTCTCTCTCCCTCTCCCTCACCCTCCCAGCCTACCATTCTCCCTCTCCCTCACCCTCCCAGCCTGCCATTCTCTCTCCCTCTCCCTCACCCTCCCAGCCTACCATTCTCTCTCCCTCTCCCTCACCCTCCCAGCCTACCATTCTCTCTCCCTCTCCCTCTCTTTCACTCCCTCTCCCCCTATCATTCCCTCTTCCTCTCTTTCTTTCTGAATGTCTCATACCCCTGGTGCTGCATACTTATACTGCTCTCTTTGCAGGCTTGTGGCGAGGGATTCCTGTGGTAGTTACAAACCCCAAATTCTTGGTTGCAAATGGGCTCCGAGTTCCAGGATCTATCCTTCTCCCTCGCTCTCCTCTCTCTCACTCTTTCGTTCTCTATTTCAACCACCGTTTCTCTCCAAGGTTGGTCGTTATCGTCTGTAGAGAGGGCTGACGACGGCTCTGGCACCACTTCAGCCACGAGGACATGGCTTCCAACAGCATCTTTGACTGCTTCGGGAACTACGGCCCCACTCTACTGAGAGGTAAGCACTCTCTCCTCCCCTCTATACTCTCCCCTCTCCCTCTCTCTCTCCTCTGTCATGTCTGTGGCTCGAGGCGTCAGAGAGAGAATGATATTGGCGGCTCTGGCGGTCCACTCGCTCCCAGTTGTTTAAAATGTGTGGCCTCGTCTGTTTGGCAACACGAAGGAGTGTGGGGGTGTGTGCGTGTTCCAAAACAGCAGGGACAGCAACACTTCTAAAAGAGAGACTTTGTTTTGGTGTTTGAGTAGACCCTCTCTGAAAGGATCGCACCACACACGCTGAATGCCCTAACATTCCTATTAAATGGGTAAAAGGAGGCATGGGTCCATACAGTAGCCAAGGCCGTTAGTGACAGGGCCCTTACAGCTGTGGGCCTCAGGGCTGCGTCTGATGTAGTCTTGATGGAGCACACCAATAATGGGCTTCTCACCACAGCCATCAATAGGAAGTTTGTCTAGCTCTCTGGGAGAATAGAAGGAAGGAAGGCTCCATCGGACCAGCCTTTACTGGAACACAGCGATACGATAAAACAGAAAGAGAAAAAACATTGGTCTGTCTCCTTCACTACTTACAGGAGGTACTCTTGGCCTGTGTGGTGAGGTGAGTGCATTACACTCAGGCTAAAGACTGCTGTTAATGAAGGAGCCATTTTTTTTCCATGGTTACCTCAATCCAGCAGTACTTGGATTAAAGCCTAGATTGAAGTCAAGTTTAGAGAGAATTTTCCCGCTGATATAATGAAACAATAAATTATAAGATTAATAAATAACAACGTAATAAATTAGATTACATATAGTGATCGAAGATTCAATTGTGTTCAATTGCGAAAGGCCTCAGCCAACAGTTTATACAGTTAATTCAGAGTTTTCAACAGTTAGATTTAGAGTGGAAGTCAGATATTCTCCTGTGACAAACAGAACAGAAGTTTTACATGGTTTCTTCACTTTCTAGCTGCTTGAAAATGTGTTTGTATCATTTTGCTATTCATTTAAAAAGTCCCCAACATGTCATTTTATCGAGAGCATGTTGCTGTGAGAGTATTAATCTGAGGAGGTCTGGGAGATTGGTTCCCTACAGAAAATCTACCCTCGATTACGGCCTGGTTGCTGTGGTAATTAGAGAGCCACAGGATAAGCACTACCAGCTCCTAATTGTTTGCAGAATAAATCTTAAAATCTCTGGAGCCCAGTTTCCCCCTCTATAAACATGCGCGCACGCACGTGCGCACACACGCACACACGCACACACATCTGCAGCTCATATGAGAACAAGCCTCTGATATCCCTACTGGAACCACAGTGAGCAGAGTGACAGAGGTGTTCCAGTGTTCTCACAGCTCAGACAGATACTCAGTCATTTATAGTTTCCTCTTGACAAAGCCGCATCTCTGCACTATATCTTTCTCTCACTCTCATTCCTCGGCATCACTAAATGTTTCTCTCCCACTCTCTTATTCATCCTTCATTGCTTATTATCATTCAGACTGGAGCATGAGGACTGGATGTTGGTTGGTTATTCTCCTTTAAAGCATTACGGCCTTATTTAGTGTGTAACCCTCTAATGTCTGAATAAGGACTGAGTTGGGATCAGATCTTACACTTAGCGGGTCTCTTATGTAAAGCGCTTCGGATGCTTGAATTTGTATTTTGACTGTAGCAAGAAGGGAAAACCAACGTGCATGCAAAAAATAGGATGGGAAAATAGAGAGTGTTTAAAGCTGTAATCACCATTGGAAATCATTAATGAATATGCAATATCCTTTTACAATTTATTCAGTCGAGAAAATGAAACCAAACTGTAATAGAACAAAGGCCAAAAGTCATTAAATCCTCCAGTTCAATTTGAAAGCATTTCAAATAGACGACCTCATGTGAGCGAAATACTCTGGCGGTTAGTTTAACAACTTGCATTACACAGGCAAAGCAGTTTGGAAAATGCATTTATTTTTTTGACTGAAATTAAGAGGTACGGGTCGAAAGAAAATCAAAGAGGCTGTTTAATGGTTGTGGATATTGTATGTTTCCAATTCCTGAATGGAATACTATGGAAATGTGGATGAATAAATGTTTTCAGGAGTCATAGTGTTACAGCTAAACTCTGCCTATAGATTGTGCTTCTAAAGTACATTTTTTTTATTTAGCTGGTAAAAAAATGTTTTAATCACAAACATTTCACGTTCTTCATAATTTTTGCAAGATCTATATCTAATGATTAGCAACTCAAGAGAGATAGTCTACCCATAGATGAATATGCATTCAGACACAATCATCTGAATACATAAATACAAGTAGACAGGAGCCCTGTCCATAAGCAAGTATAGAATGATATTCTTAGCTCTATCACATTAAGCAGCAGTATATCTCATGCTGAGAAGTGAACACATGTGAGCACGTGATGTGCAACATCTGACGCGCTTTGTGTGAGAAAAGAATGTGCTTCACCTCAAAAACCTCACTCCTGTAGCACAGAGAAGAGGAGAGAGAAAAGAGAGAGAAGAGAGAAGAGAAGTGAGAGAAGGACACTGAAGCTCTCACGCTATTTGTAATGAGAAAGAGAGCACCTCCAAAAACAGTTGCGAGGCCCTGACAGTTAGCACACTAGGGCAGGCTGTATGTGAGATGGAGCTGCTCTCTAAAGGCGCTGATCTGATGCAGACTAAGAGAGCTCCTGCCGTTCCCCGATAACCACAATGAGGTTACACCTGCTCCTCTCTCACAACAGACCAATTATCCAGACACACACACACACATATGAGGTATGCTAAATACTCACAGAACTAACATTAGCAGCTTGGTATCCCAAATTCTTGATATGAGTGAAATACCAGGTGATACAAGTGAAAATAGCAACTATTTCACTCTGTGGAGAAAAATGCATAAACTTTTATTGGGTTACAAACCTGCCACTTTTGCTGTCTTCAGCGTTTGAGTCAGGTGAGGTTTCCTGATTGGGCATGGGTACTGGGTCATATCCTTGGCTTGGTTCCCTGACCGCTTTTCCTCCTAGCTGGAAAGGAAGCTTTTTACCCAATAGGCCCTTTAGACAGGGGGGGGGGGGGGGGGGGGGGAGCCACAGTTCCCTTTGTGGCAGAAAAAAGGCCCCACTTTATTAGGGTGGGAATGGTTTTATATGTTTGGCTTGTTGCACTGTATGAATGAAAGTTCGGGTTTCTGTGTGAGAAACACGCTGTGCTTCGCCACAGTAGTAGTGAGTTGATTTTTGGTGGATTCTGGGAGGTGGTCTGGTTAGTTCTACAACTTGGAAATAAAACGCTAAAAGACTCACAACTGTTAGAATTGTATGAGAAAAACAAACTTTGGATAAAACCCTCAAATGAATTCTCTCACATTACAAATAAGCCTCAAGATGAATTTAACAAAATGATCAGATCTTTGGTGCTAAAACATATATTACAACAAAGTTGTTGTGACAAAGTCATGTTACTATACAGTAGCTTTAAAAGTTTTAAAATTCACCCCAAAATTCACCCTCCTAAATTAATCAAATACTTAATTGGAAGCCAGTCAAAGCCTTCTGCTCAGCCTTCGGCCTCCGATGCCAAAATATGGAGAGTGGCTGAGTGAGCTGAAATCTGTAACCAGATATTGAGTTTCAATATTCAAAAAGAAAGGGAAATAATACAAAACTCATGACAACCACCGAGTAGCAGAATCCTGTCTCCAATTTAGCAGAGTATAATATCTATTTATAAAACTCTGGGGGCACATTGGATGGTAGCAACGCTCTGGACTTGATTAGCATTGCGAACGTTTGAGGTACTTATTTGGTTCGTCTCGTCGTTTTCACCGTCTGTCAACACCTGTTGATGGGTAACACCTTCAGGGGTTGCCAACAAGATGGCTTCCAGGTAGAGGAAGGGAGGCGGCATCTGCTGATTATGTGGTCAACCAATTTCCAAATCCCGTCTCCCCTAAATTGTTTGGCTAAGCACGCTAAACTCTATATAACGTTGGTCAAGGTTAAAGTTGTGCTAAGTGTTGTAGTAAATAAAATGTTCTGGTGGTCGACCGGCAACCACAAGGGCCAGATTCTCTGGAGCTGGTCTCCAATCTGATAATGTGGATATTTCCTGTATTGGTACAAATTTAGTTTGGACAAGTAATTGTTTCGGAAGGGCAGACAACTTTCTATCAACAAACAGCACTGGACGGGTGATCAACATAAGTTTCTGAAATTCATCTTGAAAACAAACTAAAGGTAGACTTTACGTAGTATGGCATGGCTGGTGTGTATAGTGAATATGATCTGATGCTGGAGTCAGTGGGCATTGTGCCAGACTGAAGCATTAAGAAAGCTCTGTGTGGCATCTCAGCCCCTTCAGCACAGTTCATCCAAAGTTAGACTTCACATTAAGGGCAGCTCTCTGATTGTCTACGGCAGTTCTGAGGGGACTGAACTCTGTGAATTGATGGTAAATACAGTACCACACCTCCCTCAGACAAGCAAAAAGGAGAAAATACATATTATGCCCTTACTTAATAATTATGGAGTGGCAGAATGAAATAATTGGTATGGTGAGAGACACGAATGTCCAAGTCTGTCATGATACAATGCACTGGGATGTCAGCGCAATTCATAACGTCTAGACAAGCTATTTTAACTGGTACCCTCTGATGTGGAAAATAAATATCGGAACAGGAACACTAGCATGCAGGCAGGAAAGTATTCAGACGATGAAAGTATTTGGTTAACTGGACAAGGAGATGGAAATGATCACAATATAATTTTCTGGTTGTTTTTTTTAAAGTCTTATATCTACTGTTTATAGTTACATTATTCCGATGAGTCATTTCTTTACGCTTAATTACGTTCTCTTATGAGATGATCATATTTCATTAGGCCCTTACTGTGGTATTGATTAAATACACATCACTGCTATAATGCTTTTAATAACCTCATCCCTTTTGTCTGAGAGAATTGAATTATGAACAAACCCAGGCTTGTAATGTTTTCAATCACTTATCATGCAGTTGTATAACAGCTGCCCTGAACCCCAGCTAGTGTCATACACTGAGGTAGCTGACAATTAGGGGCAAGCAACAGTCTAATACCACCAGTGATTATGCATGGTGACCTAAGTTTGGCAATAATTAAGTTACAGGAAGCTTATATAAGTGCTGTTATGTAATTTTGCCATGCCATAAAGTGTTAATTACCATGTGATTAATCAACTAAATGAGACTCTAGTTGTACTAATGAAGGAGATAATAGATCAGATTACAACCAACAACGGATTTACAGGAAATTAAAGAATGAAAATGAAGATCCTTCTTGAAAATGAATGAGTGATATATTCTTTTTTGAACTATCTTGTCTATCAAAAGAAGCCAACACGAGACAAACAGAGTCCATTTGAAGTGAATTTGAAACTTCTACAGAATGTTGTTGTTTTTCATAAGGCATGACCCCTCCCTGCTTAGTAATACCGTTAAACAGATGTTTCGAACAACATCCGATCTGTAGACACAACATAAAGAATCATCCCATCTATTTCAGCATAGTTTTATTTTCACATGCAGCTAATTTGAGTTGCCTACATACAGTATGGCACATCTGGTTTTCAACGTGGAGACATCGAACAACTCAACAGCAAAACAGCTCAACAAGCCAGAATGTGAAACTGAACTAAAGACTGAAGCCTCTTCTTCCTTCATTATGATAAATCTTAATCATGCTCAAAACGTCCATAGCCCATCCCTCTTCCCAAAAGCAATAAAGAAACAAATTAATTACAGTGGAGCAAAGATGCAGATAATGATAGGATGTATAAGTTGCAGGCTATGAAATTGTTTTTGATACAAATGTTTTTGTATGAATGTTTTTCCCAGAAAAATCCCAAGATGTTTGCATTAGTTAATTATCTTTGGTGCAATAAAACATGTTTTAGGGACGTGACAACCTTCCCAAAAAGTAGAACAAGTTATCTCAAGAGATGATCATTTCAGAAATGGGAAATGACTACGTGACTTTTTTTGCAACGTGACTTTTTGGACAGGGGCAATTTTATGTGATCATGTTTTCTAAAAACATTTTAAAAATCTGCTCCAAATTATGATTCAAAGATGTCTGCAGAAAGAATAAGGTGTCAGCTATGACATGACACCCTGGGTTTACCCTGGGCTTATTATTTTGGTTATTGAACGACAGTAAGTAGTTAGGTAAGTAGTGGATTTACACCTGGATTACGGTAAAGGAATTTCATCATGGGTCCCTTATCTGTGCTTCTCAGAAATGCATAGTTACGGATATGAATGCCATTCTCTCCATGGTCCTTTTGTTGTATGTGTGATGTAAGTGCCTTAATGTATTTGGACCCCAGGAAGAGTAGCTGCTGTCTTGGCAGGAACTAATGGGGATCCCTACTAATCAAATCAAATCAAATCAAATGTATATAGCCCTTCTTACATCAGCCGATATCTCAAAGTGCTGTACAGAAACCCAGCCTAAAACCCCAAACAGCAAGCAATGCAGGTGTATTTGTAATAGATACAAATGATAGATACAAATACAAATGGGGATGTATCCTAAATAGATACACAAATGTAGAAATATGCAATATCCTCCTTTGCATACTTGGGTATTATTCTACACACTGGCTAGTATTTTAATGAGCTCTTCCCCCAAACAAGACCAAATTTGGTTGGTCCGGACCATATCTGAACGAATCATAGACATCTATGTTTCACAAATTTGGACTTCAAAGTACAGCACAGTAGAGCACAGTACAGCACAGCACAGTTGAGTACATTACAGTAAAGTAGATTATAGTTCAGTACAGTACAATAAAGTACATTACAGTAAAGTAGATTATAGTTCAGTACAGTACAATAAAGTACATTACAGTAAAGTAGATTATAGTTCAGTACAGTACAATACAGTACATTACAGTAAAGTAGATTATAGTTCAGTACAGTACAATAAAGCACATTACAGTAAAGTACATTATAGTTCAGTACAGTACAATAAAGTACTTTACAGTAAAGTAGATTATAGTTCAGTACAGTACAATAAAGTACTTTACAGTAAAGTAGATTATAGTTCAGTACAGTACAACACAGTACATTACAGTAAAGTAGATTATAGTTCAGTACAGTACAATACAGTACATTACAGTTTACTCAACTCTAGTGTACTCTACTGTGTACTGTACTGAACTACACTCACCTTTTTTTAACTTTACTGTACAGCACTCTACTGTGCTCTACTGTATTGTACTGTGCCCTACTGTACTGTACTGTGCTCACCAAACTTGTGAAACATAGACATCTATGATTGGGCCAAATCAAAGCTGGACCAGACCAAAAATCAATGTCTGCAGCCTTTGCTTATTTATAATATTTAGGATAGGAAATGGTTGAAAATGTATATATGCCTAAATAAAATAAAAAATATAGATTTAGCTTTAAATTTGATACCAGATTTGACATGCTCCTGTGAATCTCCCATGTTTCGGCTCATGAGTCCTTTTACATGGAAATGCCGACACCATACTCACAGTGAAACTGTCCTCTGTGCATTGAACCCTCTGTTTAATGTATTTACAGTCTATATTTGGCAGATAAGGGATTTGGCTTTTACATTAAGTTGTTCCAGCAAATGTTAAATCCCCTTGGATTGATGAGGAATTGAAAAATTCTATGGTTGAGAGGGATGAGGCAAAAGGTATGGCAAATAAGTCTGGCAGCCCAACTGATTGGCAAACGTACTGCAAATTAAGAAATTATGTGACTAAACTAAATAAAAATAAACTATAATATGAACCAAAGGGAAATAATATAAAGAATGAGAGTAAAAAGTTTTGGAGCACCTTAAATGAAATTTTGGGAAAAAAAGCCAACTAGGCTCCATCATTCATTGAATCAGATGGCTCATTTATCACAAAACCCATTGATATTGATAACTACTTTAATGACTTTTTAATTGGCAAGATAAGCAAATTTAGGGATGACATGCCAGCAACAAACGCTGACACTAAACATCCAAGTATATCTGAACAAATGATGAAAGACAAGAATTGTACTTTTGAATTCCGTAAAGTCAGTGTAGAAGAAGTCAACAAACTATTGTTGTCTATCAACAATGACAAGACACCAGGGTCTGACAATCTGGATGGAAAATTACTGAGGATAATAGCGGACAACATTAAGCCTACTAGAAAGTGTATGCCCTCAGGCCTGGAGGGAAGTTAAAGTCATTACGCTACCCAAGAATAGTAAAGCCCCCTCTACTGGCTCAAATAGCCAACCAATCAGCTTGTTACCAACCCTTAGTAAACTTCTGGGAAAGAAATTGGGACCAGATACAATGCTATTTCACAGTAAACAAATTGGCTACAGACGTTCAGCATGCATATAGGGAAGGACACTCAACAAGCACAGCACTTACACAAATGACTGATGATTGGCTGAGAGAAATTGATGATAAAATGATCAAATGGGGCCTGTCTTGTTAGACTTCAGCGTAGCTTTTGACATTATCGATCATAGTCTGCTGCTGGAAAAACGTATGTGATATGGCTTTACACCCCCTGCTATAATGTGGATAAAGAGTGACTTGTCTAACAGAACACAGAGGGTGTTCTTTAATGGAAGCCTCTCAAACATAAATCAGGTAGAATCAGGAATTCCCCAGGGTAGCTGTTTAGGCCCCATGCTTTTTTCAATCTTTACTAAAGACATGCACTGCTTTTGAGTAAGGCCAGTGCGTCTATGTATGCAGATGATTCAACATTATACACGTCAGCTACTACAGCAACTGAAATGACTGCAACACTTAACAAAGAGTTGCAGTTAGTTTCGGAATGGGTAAAAAGGAATAAGTTAGTCCGATATATTTCCAAAACTAAATGCATTGTATTTGGGACAAATCATTCACTAAACCCTAAACCTCAACTACATCTCATAATGAATGATGTGTAAATTGAGCAAGTTGAGGTGACTAAACTGCTTGGAGTAACCCTGGATTGTAAACTGTCATGGTCAAAACATATTGATACAACATTAGCTAAAATGGGGAAAAGTCTGTCCATAATAATGCACTGATCTGCCTTCTTAACAACACTATCAACAAGGCAAGTCCTACAAGCCCTGGTGTTGTCGCACCTGGACTACTGTTCAGTAGTGTGGTCAGGTGCCACAAAGAGGGACTTGGGGAAATTGCAGTTGGCTGGCTCAGAACAGGGCAGCACGGCTGGCCCTTAAAAGTACATGGAGAGCTAACATTAATGACATGCATGTCAATCTCTCCATGGCTCAAAGTGGAAGAGAGATTGACTTCATCATTACTTCTTTTTGTAAGAAGTGTTGACAAGCTGAATGTACCGAGCTGTTTGTTTAAAATACTTGCACACAGCTTGGACACTCATGCATAACCCACAAGACATGCCACCAGAGGTCTCTTCACAGTCCCCAAGTCCAGAACAGACTATGAGAGGCGCACAGTACTACATGGAGCCATGAATAAATGAAACTATATTCCACATCAGGTAACTGATGCAAGCAGTAGAATCAGATTTAAAAAGCAGGTAAAAATACACCTTACGGAACAACGGTGACTGTGAAGAGACACACACAAAGGTACAGACACATTGTGATATTGTTGTATGGTGGTATTGAACATTTTGTGTTGTGGATATGTGGTGGTGTAGGGATGTTACAGTTGAAGTTGGAAGTTTACATACACTTAGGTTGGAGTCATTAAAACTTGTTTTTCAACCACTCCACAAATGTCTTGTTAACAAACTATAGTATTGGCAAGTTGGTTAGGACATCTACGTTGTGCATGAAACAAGTAATTTTTCCAATAATTGTTTACAGACAGATTATTTCACTTATAATTCACTGTATCACAATTCCAGTGGGTCAGAAGTTTACATACACTAAGTTGACTGTGACTTTAAACAGCTTGGAAAATTCCAGAAAATTATGTCATGGCTTTAGAAGCTTCTGATAGGCTAATTGACATCATTTGAGTCAATTGGAGGTGTACCTGTGGATGTATTTCAAGGCTTACCTTCAAACTCAGTGCCTCTTTCCTTGACATCATGGGAAAATCAAAAGAAATCAGCCAATACCTCAGAAAAAACATTTATAGACCTCCACAAGTCTGGTTCACCTTGGGAGCAATTTCCAAACGCCTGAAGGTACCACGTTCATCTGTACAAACAATAGTATGCAAGTATAAACACCATGGGACCATCATACGTCATACCGCTCAGGAAGGAGACGCGTTCTGTCTCCTAGAGAAGAATGTAATTTGGTGCGAAAAGTGCAAAACAATCCCAGAACAACAGCAAAGGACCTTGTGAAGATGCTGGAGGAAACAGGTACAAAAGTATCTATATCCACAGTAAAACGAGTCCTATATCGATATAACCTGAAAGGCCACTCAGCAAGGAAGAAGCCACTGCTCCAAACCGCCATAAAAAAGCAAGACTAAGGTTTGCAACTGCACATGGGGACAAAGATCGTACATTTTGGAGAAGTGTCCTCTGGTCTGATGAAACAAAAATAGAACTGTTTGGCCATAATAACCATCGTTATGTTTGGAGGAAAAAGGGGGAGGCTTGCAAGCTGAAGAACACCATCCCAACCGTGAAGCATGGGGGTGGCAGCATCATATTGTGGGGGTGCTTTGCTGCAGGAGGGACTGGTGCACTTCACAAAATAGATGGCATCATGAGAAAGGAAAATGACGTGGATAAATTGAAGCAACATCTCAACACATCAGTCAGGAAGTTAAAGCTTGGTAGCAAATGGATCTTCCAAATGGACAAGACCCCAAGCATACTTCCAATGTTGTGGCAAAATGGCTTAAGGACAACATAGTCAAGGTATTGGAGTGGCCATCACAAAGCCCTGACCTCAATCCTATAGAAAATTTGTGGACAGAACTGAAAAACGTGTGCGAGCAAGGAGAACTGCAAACCTGACTCAGTTACACCAGCTCTGTCAGGAGGAATGGGCCAAAATTCACCCAACTTATTGTGGGAAGCTTGTGGAAGACCACCCAAAACGTTTGATCAGAGTTAAAAAATTTAAAGGCAATGCTACCAAATACTAATTGAGTGTATGTAAACTTATGACCCACTGGGAATGTGATGAAAGAAATAAAAGCTGAAATAAATCCCTCTCTCTATTATTATTCTGACATTTCACATTCTTAAAATAAAGTGGTGATCCTAACTGACCTAAGAAAGGGAATTTTTACTAGGATTAAATGTCAGGAATTGTGAAAAACTCAGTTTAATTGTATTTCTCTAAGGTGTATGTCAAATCAAAATCAAATCAAATCAAATCAAATGTATTTATATAGCCCTTCGTACATCAGCTGATATCTCAAAGTGCTGTACAGAAACCCAGCCTAAAACCCCAAACAGCAAGCAATGCAGGTGTAGAAGCACGGTATGTAAACTTTCGACTTCAACTGTATATGATGTACTGTTTTATCTTTAGCTCATTCAGTACAAACATAGTTCACTGTTTTATCTTTTGTTTTATATGTAATGTGTGAGCTTTGGTGTTCGGGCCCCAGGAAGAGTAGCTGCTGCCTTGGCAAATGTCAAATGTCAGTCAGTTTTGGTGGTCATAATGTATTTTACAGGTGATTCAGCTTTACCAGCCACAGGATTTGGGAAATTTGTACATGCATAGTATGTATACTGAACAAAAATATAAATGCAACATGTAAAGTGTTGGTCCCATGTTTAATGAGCTGAAATAAAAGATCCCAGAAATGTTCCATACTCACCAAAAGCGTACATCCCTGTTAGTGAGAATTTATCCTTTACCAAGATAATAAATTCACCTGACAGCTGTGGCATATCAAGAAGCTGATTAAACAGCATGATCATTACACAGTTGCACCTTGTGCTGGGGACAATAAAAGGCCACTCTAAAAGGTGTAGTTTTGTCATACAACACAATGCCACAGATGTCTCAAGTTTTGAGGGAGCGTGCAGTTGGCATGCTGACTGCATGAATGTCAACCAGAGCTGTTACCAGATAATGTTAATTTCTCTACCATAAGCCGCCTCCAATACGTCCAACCAGCCTCACAATCGCAGACCATGTGTAACCCGCCAGCCCAGGACCTCCACATCCGGCTTCTTCACCTGCGGGATCATCTAGGACCAGCGACACGGACAGCTGATGAAACTGTTGGGGTTGCACAACCGAAGAATTTCTGCACAAACTGTCAGAAACTGTCTCAGGGACTGTCTCAAACTGTCTCAAACTGTCTCATCTGTGTGCTCGTCGTCCTCACCAGGGTCTTGACCTGACTGCAGTTCGGCGTCGTAACCGACTTCAGTGGTTACAGCGTCGTGTGGGGGCGAGCGTGTATCAGCGTGTATGGCTTCGTGTGGGGACAAGCGGTTTGCTGATGTCAACGCTGTGAACAGATTACCCCATGGTTGCGGTGGGGTTATGGTATGGGCAGGCATAAGCTATGGACAACGAACACAATTGCATTTTATTAAAACACATAGATACTGTGACGAGATCCTGATGCCCATTGTCATGCCATTCATCCACCGCCATCACTTCATGTTTCAGCATGTCACAAGGATCTGTACACAATTCCTTGTAGCTGAAAATGTCCCAGTTCTTCCATGGCCTGCATACTCACCAGATATGTCACCCATTGAACATGTTTGAGATGCTCTGGATCGACGTGCACGACAGCGTGTTCCAGTTCCCGCCAATATCCAGCAACTTCGCACAGCCATTGAAAAGGAGTGGGACAACATTCAACATTCCACAGGCCACAATCAATAACCTAATCAACTCCATGTGAAGGAGATGTGTCACACTGCTTGAAGAAAATGGTGGTCACACCAGATACTGACGGGTTTTCTGATCCACGCCCCTACTTTTTAAATCATTTTTACTTTACCTCCTTTTTTCCCCAATTTCGTGATATCCAATTGTTAGTTACGATCTTGTCTCATCGCTGCAACTACCCTACAGACTCGGGAGAGGCGAAGGTGGAGAGTCATCCAAAACACAACCCTGCCAAGCCGCACAGCTTCTTGACACACTGCTCGCTTAACCCGGAAGCCATCCGCACCAATGTGTCGGAGGAAACACCGTCCATATGACGACAGAAGTCATTTGTATTGGTATTTGTGACCAACAGATGCATATCTGTATTGCCGGTCATGTGGAATCCATAGATGAGGGCCTAATGAATTTATTTCATTTGTCTGATTTCCTTATATGAACTGTAACTCAGTAAAATCTTTAAAATTGTTGCATGTTGCGTTATATTTTTGTTCAGTGTAGTTACCATGGCAAGGCACAGTTTTTGTTAAAAGGGTAGTTAAAAATGAACAACAATGCGTGCATACTGAAACTTAATACTGAAATGCCCATTGACAGTAAACATGACAAGATTACTAAGAATGACAAGAATTCTAAAAATCAATGTAATATGAGTTGTGCAGAATGAAATATATGAATACATTTCCCCCCTAAAAGACTGACCTAAGGTAACCTTAGTGTGGATCTGTTGCTGTACTTTCTCTCCAGCTGCTCAGTTCTGTAAAAACTCAGCAGAAAGCCCTACACGAGGGAATCCCCTCTCGGCTATGGAGCAGAAGTGGTCTCTCTATCCCTTCCCATTCTCTCTCCCTTCTCTGTCTGGTGATAGGTCACTCCGTCTGGCTCTGAAACTCTTCTCACGGACACACACACACATATACACACATACATACACAACATACAGACTGTGAGTCAGAGAGGAGTGCTGTACAGTGTGTCAACGTGATGACCATATCATTCTCTCTCTCTCTCTCTCTCAATCCCGTCTGACCTCAGTGTAATAGTCTGTAAGAGCTCACAGATGGCCTACTGCTGCTTTTATCACAGTCAAGGACAACCCACAGTTGGAGTAAACGCAGACTTGAAATGACTAATACTGGTGTAGTAAATTTACAAACAGAATTTTTGAAAACCTTAATTATAACAGAGATTTGATTGTACATGCATATTTATTTTGTTTTGTTTGCATTGGAAAAATACAGGTTATATTAATGTGATGGAAGCCGTCCTCCCTGGCAGTGGTGAGAAATCAGGTACTATCACCTCTTACATGCTGTCATACACAAACCAGACCATCACCAGAGGGTTAAACCACTGAGATTTAAAGCCTCACAAACCAGACCATCACCAGAGAGTTAAACAACTGAGATTTAAAACCTCACAAACCAGACCATCACCAGAGAGTTAAACAACTGAGATTTAAAGCCTCACAAACCAGACTCCTCTTTTTGCGGCCACACAACCTACACTGAACCTTAATTTCACCATCAACACAAAACCTCTTATCTTCACACCATCTCATCCACCATCCCCTTGGCTTTCACGCACGATAAAGAAAACTGCAGGTCTACCTCTGCAAACTTAACCAACCCAGCAGAAAGACGTGTGTTATATGTAGCTAGGGACCAACCGAGGCTCCTTTAATCAGCATAATGACACAGCGAACAGTCAGCCAGTCAGTCAGTGGACTAGAAGGCTGTTAGCGAGCGTTTGATCAGGCTAATCACCACACGACAAGCCAGACTCTAGCCTCCTGATTTGGTTTATAAACGCTCTTTGTCGTCGTCGTTAGCCTGTCGTTAGCCTGGCCCGCCCTGGCGCTGAGGAGCCCGAGGGGCCAAACACAGCAATCAGAGGATTAGTGAGCAGTTAGGGCTCCTCAGAGGCTCTGAGTCACAGAGAGAGTGAGGAAAGTACGCTACATTGCACTGCATGGGGCAGGGTGCTAACCACTCAATGGCAACATCACTAGTGATTAGTCACAAAGATTATGAGAGGAAACATTCAGCCACATGGACACATGGAACTCATAGAGAGACAAAGAGAGCTGCATGCAATGGAGAGAGATAGTGTCCGTCTGTCCGGACACAGTAAGAGTTCAGAGTAGAGACGAGAGTTCAAGTAAAATCACAGTGATGACAGCTGGTCTCTTCTCTTCTCATGATTTCATTCAAACTCAATTGGGTTCAATTTGATGATTGACAGTAATGATTTTGTGTTCAAAAGAGTGGTTTTATTGCAGGTGATGAAAATAATTTATGTCTGTGAGACTCTTTAAACTCTTTGACTGAGAGGAGCCACGCCCTTCCTGCATCGGAATGAAAGCCTTCAGGCCCAGTGCAGTCGCTCGCTGCTTTCAGAGTTGTCTCACGTCTGCAGTGGAAAGTACCATGGACAGTTGTCAGGAAACAGGCGCTGGGTCACTGTTTTATTCTAGTCTCGCTCTCCAGTAAACCAGACAGGGCCGAGGAGATTGAACTCCAGTGAAGAGAAATATATGCGATTTCAATATTTAGAAATCCTTTGAGGCGCCTTTACACTTGAATGTGTGACAGAACCTGGGAGGACCTCCGTTAAATACCCAAACAAGGATGAAGGAGTTTAACAGGGCAGGGTAGCTGCATAGACAACAAATGAGTGAGTGAGTGAGTGAGTGAGTGAGTGAGTGAGTGAGTGAGTGAGTGAGTGAGTGAGTGAGTGAGTGAGTGAGTGAGTGAGTGAGTGAGTGAGTGAGTGTGTAGATAGTACAGTCAGTGGTGGAAAAAGTCTCCAATTGTCATACTTGTCATACAATTGGAAAACCAGAATGCATTTTTATTTGTTTATTTGCAGATAGCCAAGGGCACACTCCAACACAGACATAATTTACATTACTTAAGTTGTACTTTTAAGTATTTTTACTTAAGTATTTTACACTAGGCACCAATGTGTGAGAGTGTCCTGAAGGCAAAAGGGGTGGTGGCCAGTTTATGGTCCAAAATGTATTTAACAACATGAACCAAAGATTATCATATTGGCACAGACAGGATTGTTTGGTGAATTCCTCACCAGATAGCCTTTTTCTTCTTAGCAGTCATACCACTCATACGTGACATACCTTGTCTTGTTCCTTCATATTTCCATGGGGACAGCCTATACTCTACAAAAAAATTAAAACATGTGGCTTTTGTTGCAGGAAGGAATGAACAACAGCATTCCATGAGTAACCACATGAAAGGTTCCTCTGGCCATGAAGGCAGGCTCCCCTGCCTCCTGCTGACACGACTGTGACTAATTAACTAGAGAACAGAACTGACACTCCAGTCTATACATCCTCTTTCCTCTCCACCTCTCCTCCCCTTTCTTCTGCTCTCCTCTCCCCAATCTCCATCTTTCTTCTCCTCTCCTCTTCTCTGCTCCCCTCTCCTCATCCACACTGTTTAATTGTACAGGGCTCCTCTCTGGTTTCCGGCAGAGGGGACAGCCACACACGAGCACAAAGGGGCATTGTCTGCTGGTGAAAATGTGGTTAACAGGCCCAGCTATAATGGCTTGGCGGCTGTTGGCAGCCATGCACACTTCCTAATATTCGGTTCACATGCGATTTCATTTGGGAAAACACTGAGTTATGGGGCTTTGCCTTTGTGCGAGAGGGACGCCTCAACTTATTTTCAGAGCCGGCGGGCTAGGGTTCACCCCTCGCTGGGTCTCTCATTGCGCTTCTATATTTGTGTGCGATGTCGAGCTACAGGATCACAGACAGACTCCCATTTTGGCAGGGGGAAGGGGGAAAATGTCTCTGTTTGCCAGTCAAACGTGTTTGGCTGTCAGACTGAAAGGCTTCCAGAGCTCCGAGCTGTCTCCTCTTCTCATCAGGGTGACACGTTTGATCTCTCAGAGACCATTTAATACACAGAGGGAAGTTCAACTGCTGGGTGGTTTGATAGGCAGTGCTGTGCAGCAGGGCACCAGGCAGCAGTTCAGAGAGGAAAGGGTTGCTCACCTCACTGTGGACAGTCTGGATGTAATCACAGTGTCTGTACACTGAATCTATAAATGTCTCATGGCATTACTTTTGTCCCTGCCCACCATAGGTGTGTGGTTACCCAGTGTGGAGTGTGAGGAAGTGCAGAACCAGTGAGCTAACATGTCTTGAGGCTGTGTTGGGTACAGGGGTGGTGATGCAGTGCCTAATGACTTCACAAACGTGGGCCACAGTTACACATCGAGAAGCTGTTTGTTGGATTGGTGAAATGGTGGGCGAGGACTTCATCAACTCACACCACAGTCTCACAGTACAGTGTGTGGGACGTGGGGCGGAGGTGGGGGGGATTGATATGGTGACCTCATAAACATGAGCCACAATCACACATAGCAAACCAGCGTGGTGGAGTGTTAGAGTGGTGGAGTGTCAGAGTGGTGGAGTGCTAGAGAGGTGGAGTGTTAGAGTGGTGGAGTGTTCGAGTGGTGGAGTGGTGAAGTGTTAGAGTGGTGGAATGTTAGAGTGGTGGAGTGTTAGTAGCAGAATGTTAGTGGTGGAGTGGTGGAGTTTTAGAGTGGTGGAGATTTAGAGTGGTGGAGTGGTGACGTGTTAGAGTGGTGGAGTGTTATAGTGGTGGAGTGTTAGAGGGGTCGAGTGTTCGAGTGGTGGAGTGGTGAAGTGTTAGAGTGGTGGAATGTTAGAGTGGTGGAGTGTTAGTAGCAGAATGTTAGTGGTGGAGTGGTGGAGTTTTAGAGTGGTGGAGATTTAGAGTGGTGGAGTGGTGACATGTTAGAGGGGTGGAGTGTTAGTGATGGAGTGTTAGTGTGGTGGAGTGGTGAAGTGTTAGAGTGGTGGAATGTTAGAGTGGTGGAGTGTTAGTAGCAGAATGTTAGTGGTGGAGTGGTGGAGTTTTAGAGTGGTGGAGATTTAGAGTGGTGGAGTGGTGACGTGTTAGAGTGGTGGAGTGTTATAGTGGTGGAGTGTTATAGTGCTGGAGTTTTACAGTGGTGGAGATTTAGAGTGGTGGAATGGTGACGTGTAAGAGTGGTGGAGTGTTATAGTGGTGGAGTGTTAGAGGGGTCGAGTGTTCGAGTGGTGGAGTGGTGAAGTGTTAGAGTGGTGGAATGTTAGAGTGGTGGAGTGTTAGTAGCAGAATGTTAGTGGTGGAGTGGTGGAGTTTTAGAGTGGTGGAGATTTAGAGTGGTGGAGTGGTGACATGTTAGAGGGGTGGAGTGTTAGTGATGGAGTGTTAGTGTGGTGGAGTGGTGAAGTGTTAGAGTGGTGGAATGTTAGAGTGGTGGAGTGTTAGTAGCAGAATGTTAGTGGTGAAGTGGTGGAGTTTTAGAGTGGTGGAGATTTAGAGTGGTGGAGTGGTGACATGTTAGAGCGGTGGAGTGTTGGAGTGGTGGAGTGTTAGAGTGGTGGAGTGTTAGTGATGGAGTGTTAGTGTGGTGGAGTGGTGAAGTGTTAGAGTGGTGGAATGTTAGAGTGGTGGAGTGTTAGTAGCAGAATGTTAGTGGTGAAGTGGTGGAGTTTTAGAGTGGTGGAGATTTAGAGTGGTGGAGTGGTGACATGTTAGAGCGGTGGAGTGTTGGAGTGGTGGAGTGTTAGAGGAGTGGAGTGTTAGTGTTAGTGTGGTGGAGTGTTAGAGTGTTAGTGTGGTGGAGTGTTAGAGTGGTGGAGTGTTAGTGTGTTAGAGTGGTGGAGTGTTAGAGTGGTGGAGTGTTAGTGTGGTGGAATGTTAGTGTGGTGGAGTGTTAGTGTGGTGGAATGTTAGTGTGGTGGAGTGTTAGTGTGTTAGAGTGGTGGAGTGTTAGAGTGGTGGAGTGTTAGTGTGGTGAAATGTTAGTGTGGTGGAGTGTTAGTGTGGTGGAGTATTAGTGTGGTGGAGTGTTAGAGTGGTGGAGTGTTAATGTGGTGGAGTGTTAGAGTGGTGGAGTGTTAGTGTGGTGGAGTGTTAGTGTGGTGGAATGTTAGTGTGGTGGAGTGTTAGTGTGGTGGAGTATTAGTGTGGTGGAGTGTTAGAGTGGTGGAGTGTTAGTGTGGTGGAGTGTAGAGTGGTGGAGTGTTAGAGTGGTGGAGTGTCAGAGTGGTGGAGGTTAGTGTGGTGGAGTGTTAGTGTGGTGGAGTGTTAGAGTGGTGGAGTGTCAGAGTGGTGGAGTGTTAGTGTGGTGGAGTGTTAGTGTGGTGGAGTGTTAGAGTGGTGGAGTGTTAGAGTGGTGGAGTGTTAGTGTGGTGGAGTGTTAGTGTGGTGGATTGTTAGTGTGGTGGAGTGTTAGTGTGGTGGAGTGTTAGTGTGGTGGAGTGTTAGAGTGGTGGAGTGTTAGTGTGGTGGAATGTTAGTGTGGTGGAGTGTTAGAGGAGTGGAGTGTTAGTGTGGTGGAGTGTTAGAGTGGTGGAGTGTTAGTGTGGTGGAATGTTAGTGTGGTGGAGTGTTAGAGGAGTGGAGTGTTAGAGTGGTGGAGTGTCAGAGTGGTGGAGGTTAGTGTGGTGGAGTGTTAGTGTGGTGGAGTGTTAGTGTGATGGAGTGTTAGTGTGGTGGATTGTTAGTGTGGTGGAGTGTTAGTGTGGTGGAGTGTTAGTGTGGTGGAGTGTTAGAGTGGTGGAGTGTTAGTGTGGTGGAATGTTAGTGTGGTGGAGTGTTAGAGGAGTGGAGTGTTAGTGTTAGTGTGGTGGAGTGTTAGAGTGTTAGAGTGGTGGAGTGTTAGAGTGGTGGAGTGTTAGTGTGGTGGAGTGTTAGAGTGGTGGAGTGTTAGTGTGGTGGAGTGTTAGTGTGGTGAAATGTTAGTGTGGTGGAGTGTTAGTGTGGTGGAGTATTAGTGTGGTGGAGTGTTAGAGTGGTGGAGTGTTAGTGTGGTGGAGTGTTAGAGTGGTGGAGTGTTAGTGTGGTGGAGTGTTAGTGTGGTGGAATGTTAGTGTGGTGGAATGTTAGTGTGGTGGAGTGTTAGTGTGATGGAGTGTTAGAGTGGTGGAGTGTTAGTGTGGTGGAGTGTTAGAGTGGTGGAGTGTTAGAGTGGTGGAGTGTTAGTGTGGTGAAATGTTAGTGTGGTGGAGTGTTAGTGTGGTGGAGTATTAGTGTGGTGGAGTGTTAGAGTGGTGGAGTGTTAGTGTGGTGGAGTGTTAGAGTGGTGGTGTGTTAGTGTGGTGGAGTGTTAGTGTGGTGGAATGTTAGTGTGGTGGAGTGTTAGTGTGGTGGAGTGTTAGTGTGGTGGAGTGTTAGAGTGGTGGAGTGTTAGTGTGGTGGAGTGTAGAGTGGTGGAGTGTTAGAGTGGTGGAGTGTCAGAGTGGTGGAGGTTAGTGTGGTGGAGTGTTAGTGTGGTGGAGTGTTAGAGTGGTGGAGTGTCAGAGTGGTGGAGTGTTAGTGTGGTGGAGTGTTAGTGTGGTGGAGTGTTAGTGTGGTGGAGTGTTAGTGTGGGGGAGTGTTAGAGTGGTGGAGTGTTAGAGTGGTGGAGTGTTAGTGTGGTGGAGTGTTAGTGTGGTGGATTGTTAGTGTGGTGGAGTGTTAGTGTGGTGGAGTGTTAGTGTGGTGGAGTGTTAGAGTGGTGGAGTGTTAGTGTGGTGGAATGTTAGTGTGGTGGAGTGTTAGAGGAGTGGAGTGTTAGTTTTAGAGTGGTGGAGATTTAGAGTGGTGGAGTGGTGACATGTTAGAGGGGTGGAGTGTTAGTGATGGAGTGTTAGTGTGGTGGAGTGGTGAAGTGTTAGAGTGGTGGAATGTTAGAGTGGTGGAGTGTTAGTAGCAGAATGTTAGTGGTGTGGTGGAGTTTTAGAGTGGTGGAGTGGTGACATGTTAGAGCGGTGGAGTGTTAGTGTGGTGGAGTGTTAGTGTGGTGGAGTGTTAGTGTGGTGGAGTGTTAGAGTGGTGGAGTGTTAGTGTGGTGGAGTGTTAGTGTGGTGGAGTGTTAGTGTGGTGGAGTGTTAGTGTGGTGGAGTGTTAGAGTGGTGGAGTGTTAGTGTGGTGGAATGTTAGTGTGGTGGAGTGTTAGAGGAGTGGAGTGTTAGTGTTAGTGTGGTGGAGTGTTAGAGGAGTGGAGTGTTAGTGTTAGTGTGGTGGAGTGTTAAAGTGTTAGAGTGGTGGAGTGGTAGAGTGGTGGAGTGTTAGTGTGGTGGAGTGTTATTGTGGTGGAGTATTAGTGTGGTGGAGTGTTAGAGTGGTGGAGTGTTAGAGTGGTGGAGTGTTAGTGTGGTGGAGTGTTAGAGTGGTGGAGTGTTAGTGTGGTGGAGTGTTAGTGTGGTGGAATGTTAGTGTGGTGGAGTGTTAGTGTGGTGGAGTATTAGTGTGGTGGAGTGTTAGAGTGGTGGAGTGTTAGTGTGGTGGAGTGTAGAGTGGTGGAGTGTTAGAGTGGTGGAGTGTCAGAGTGGTGGAGGTTAGTGTGGTGGAGTGTTAGTGTGGTGGAGTGTTAGAGTGGTGGAGTGTCAGAGTGGTGGAGTGTTAGTGTGGTGGAGTGTTAGTGTGGTGGAGTGTTAGTGTGGTGGAGTGTTAGTGTGGTGGAGTGTTAGAGTGGTGGAGTGTTAGAGTGGTGGAGTGTTAGTGTGGTGGAGTGTTAGTGTGTTGGAGTGTTAGTGTGGTGGAGTGTTAGTGTGGTGGAGTGTTAGAGTGGTGGAGTGTTAGTGTGGTGGAATGTTAGTGTGGTGGAGAGTTAGAGGAGTGGAGTGTTAGTTTTAGAGTGGTGGAGATTTAGAGTGGTGGAGTGGTGACATGTTAGAGGGGTGGAGTGTTAGTGATGGAGTGTTAGTGTGGTGGAGTGGTGAAGTGTTAGAGTGGTGGAATGTTAGAGTGGTGGAGTGTTAGTGTGGTGGAGTGTTAGTTTGGTGGAGTGTTAGAGTGTTAGAGTGTTAGTGTGGTGGAGTGTTAGAGTGGTGGTGTGTTAGTGTGGTGGAGTGTTAGTGTGGTGGAATGTTAGTGTGGTGGAGTGTTAGTGTGGTGGAGTGTTAGTGTGGTGGAGTGTTAGAGTGGTGGAGTGTTAGTGTGGTGGAGTGTAGAGTGGTGGAGTGTTAGAGTGGTGGAGTGTCAGAGTGGTGGAGGTTAGTGTGGTGGAGTGTTAGTGTGGTGGAGTGTTAGAGTGGTGGAGTGTCAGAGTGGTGGAGTGTTAGTGTGGTGGAGTGTTAGTGTGGTGGAGTGTTAGTGTGGTGGAGTGTTAGTGTGGGGGAGTGTTAGAGTGGTGGAGTGTTAGAGTGGTGGAGTGTTAGTGTGGTGGAGTGTTAGTGTGGTGGATTGTTAGTGTGGTGGAGTGTTAGTGTGGTGGAGTGTTAGTGTGGTGGAGTGTTAGAGTGGTGGAGTGTTAGTGTGGTGGAATGTTAGTGTGGTGGAGTGTTAGAGGAGTGGAGTGTTAGTTTTAGAGTGGTGGAGATTTAGAGTGGTGGAGTGGTGACATGTTAGAGGGGTGGAGTGTTAGTGATGGAGTGTTAGTGTGGTGGAGTGGTGAAGTGTTAGAGTGGTGGAATGTTAGAGTGGTGGAGTGTTAGTAGCAGAATGTTAGTGGTGTGGTGGAGTTTTAGAGTGGTGGAGATTTAGAGTGGTGGAGTGGTGACATGTTAGAGCGGTGGAGTGTTAGTGTGGTGGAGTGTTAGTGTGGTGGAGTGTTAGTGTGGTGGAGTGTTAGAGTGGTGGAGTGTTAGTGTGGTGGAGTGTTAGTGTGGTGGAGTGTTAGTGTGGTGGAGTGTTAGTGTGGTGGAGTGTTAGAGTGGTGGAGTGTTAGTGTGGTGGAATGTTAGTGTGGTGGAGTGTTAGAGGAGTGGAGTGTTAGTGTTAGAGTGGTGGAGTGTTAAAGTGTTAGAGTGGTGGAGTGGTAGAGTGGTGGAGTGTTAGTGTGGTGGAGTGTTATTGTGGTGGAGTATTAGTGTGGTGGAGTGTTAGAGTGGTGGAGTGTTAGAGTGGTGGAGTGTTAGTGTGGTGGAGTGTTAGAGTGGTGGAGTGTTAGTGTGGTGGAGTGTTAGTGTGGTGGAATGTTAGTGTGGTGGAGTGTTAGTGTGGTGGAGTATTAGTGTGGTGGAGTGTTAGAGTGGTGGAGTGTTAGTGTGGTGGAGTGTAGAGTGGTGGAGTGTTAGAGTGGTGGAGTGTCAGAGTGGTGGAGGTTAGTGTGGTGGAGTGTTAGTGTGGTGGAGTGTTAGAGTGGTGGAGTGTCAGAGTGGTGGAGTGTTAGTGTGGTGGAGTGTTAGTGTGGTGGAGTGTTAGTGTGGTGGAGTGTTAGTGTGGTGGAGTGTTAGAGTGGTGGAGTGTTAGAGTGGTGGAGTGTTAGTGTGGTGGAGTGTTAGTGTGTTGGAGTGTTAGTGTGGTGGAGTGTTAGTGTGGTGGAGTGTTAGAGTGGTGGAGTGTTAGTGTGGTGGAATGTTAGTGTGGTGGAGAGTTAGAGGAGTGGAGTGTTAGTTTTAGAGTGGTGGAGATTTAGAGTGGTGGAGTGGTGACATGTTAGAGGGGTGGAGTGTTAGTGATGGAGTGTTAGTGTGGTGGAGTGGTGAAGTGTTAGAGTGGTGGAATGTTAGAGTGGTGGAGTGTTAGTGTGGTGGAGTGTTAGTTTGGTGGAGTGTTAGAGTGTTAGAGTGTTAGAGTGGTGGAGTGTTAGTGTGGTGGAGTGTTAGAGTGGTGGAGTGTTAGAGTGGTGGAGTGTTAGAGTGGTGGAGTGTTAGTGTGGTGGAGTGTTAGAGTGGTGGAGTGTTAGAGTGGTGGAGTGTTAGTGTGGTGGAGTGTTAGAGTGGTGGAGTGTTAGAGTGGTGGAGTGTTAGTGTGGTGGATTGTTAGAGTGGTGGAGTGTTAGAGTGGTGGAGTGTTAGTGTGGTGGAGTGTTAGTGTGGTGGAGTGTTAGTGGTGGAGTTTTAGAGTGGTGGAGTTTTAAAGTAGTGGAGTGGTGGAGTGTTAGTGGTGGAGTGTTAGAGTGGTGAAGTGTTTTTCACGATCATCGTACGAGAGAGACCAAGGCGCTGTGTGAATAGAGTTCCACATATTTAACAAAGAGAAAACTCAGAAACGAAAACAACAAAAGCACAAACGAAACGTGAAGCTACTAATGTGCACAAAGGCAACTATACGTAGACAAGATCCCACAACACAAACAAGGAAATGGCTACCTAAATATGATCCCCAATCAGAGACAACGATAAACAGCTGTCTCTGATTGGGAACCATATCAGGCCAACATAGTCATACAATACACCTAGATGACAACACCCTAGACATATAAAAACCCTAGACATACAAAACTAGCATACCCACCCTAGTCACACCCTGACCTAACCAAAATATATAGAAAAACAGAAATATCTAAGTTCAGGGCGTGACAGTGTTAGTGTGGTGGAGTGTTAGTAGTAGAATGTTAGTGGTGGAGTGTTAGAGTGGTGGAGTGTTAGTAGTAGAATGTTAGTGGTGGAGTGTTAGAGTGGTGGAGTGTTAGAGTGGTGGAGTGTTAGTAGTAGAATGTTAGTGGTGGAGTGTTAGAGTGGTGGAGTGTTAGAGTGGTGGAGTGTTAGTAGTAGAATGTTAGTGGTGGAGTGTTAGAGTGGTGGAGTGTTAGTAGTAGAATGTTAGTGGTGGAGTGTTAGAGTGGTGGAGTGTTAGAGTGGTGGAGTGTTAGTAGTAGAATGTTAGTGGTGGAGTGTTAGAGTGGTGGAGTGTTAGTAGTAGAATGTTAGTGGTGGAGTGTTAGAGTGGTGGAGTGTTAGAGTGGTGGAGTGTTAGTAGTAGAATGTTAGTGGTGGAGTGTTAGAGTGGTGGAGTGTTAGCGTGGTGGAGTGTTAGAGTGGTGGAGTGTTAGTAGTAGAATGTTAGTGGTGGAGTGTTAGAGTGGTGGAGTGTTAGTAGTAGAATGTTAGTGGTGGAGTGTTAGAGTGGTGGAGTGTTAGAGTGGTGGAGTGTTAGAGTGGTGGAATGTTAGAGTGGTGGAATGTTAGAGTGGTGGAGTGTTAGTAGTAGAATGTTAGTGGTGGAGTGTTAGAGTGGTGGAGTGTTAGTAGTAGAACGTTAGTGGTGGAATGGTGGAGTGTTAGAGTGGTGGAGTGTTAGAGTGGTGGAGTGTTAGTGGTAGAATGTTAGTGGTGGAATTGTTAGAGTGGTGGAGTGTTAGAGTGGTGGAGTGTTAGTAGTAGAATGTTAGTGGTGGAGTGTTAGAGTGGTGGAGTGTTAGAGTGGTGGAGTGTTAGAGTGGTGGAATGTTAGAGTGGTGGAGTGTTAGAGTGGTGGAGTGTTAGATTGGTGGAATGTTAGAGTGGTGGAATGTTAGAGTGGTGGAGTGTTAGTAGTAGAATGTTAGTGGTGGAGTGTTAGAGTGATGGAGTGGTGGTGCTAGAATGGTGGAGTGTTAGAGTGGTGGAGTGTTAGGAGTAGAACGTTAGTGGTGGAATGGTGGAGTGTTAGAGTGGTGGAGTGTTAGAGTGGTGGAGTGTTAGTGGTAGAATGTTAGTGGTGGAATTGTTAGAGTGGTGGAGTGTTAGAGTGGTGGAGTGTTAGAGTGATGGAGTGTTAGAGTGGTGGAGTGTTAGAGTGGTGGAGTGTTAGTGGTGGAGTGTTAGAGTGATGGAGTGTTAGTAGTAGAATGTTAATGGTGGAGTGGTGGAGTGTTGGAGTGCTAGAGTGGTGGAGTGTTAGAGTGGTGGAGTTTTGGAGTGGTGGAGTGTTAGAGTGGTGGAGTGTTAGAGTGGTGGAGTGTTAGCGGTGGAGTGTTAGAGTGATGGAGTGTTTGTAGTAGAATGTTAATGGTGGAGTGGTGGAGTGTTGGAGTGCTAGAGTGGTGGAGTGTTAGAGTGGTGGAGTTTTGGAGTAGTGGAGTGTTAGAGTGGTGGAGTGTTAGAGTGGTGGAGTGTTAGTGGTGGAGTGTTATAGTGGTGGAATGTTAGTGATAGAATGTTAGTGGTGGAGTGTTAGAGTGGTGGAGTGTTAGAGTGGTGGAGTGTTAGTAGTAGAATGTTAGTGTGGTGGTGGTGGAGTATTAGAGTGGTGGAGTGTTAGAGTGGTGGAGTGTTAGAGTGGTGGAGTGTTAGTGGTGGAGTTTTAGAGTGGTGGAGTTTTAGATTGGTAGAGTGTTAGATTGGTAGAGTGTTAGAGTGGTGGAGTGTTAGAGTGGTGGAGTGTTAGAGTGGTGGAGTGTTAGAGTGATGGAGTGTTAGAGTGGTGGAGTGTTAGTGGTGGAGTTTTAGAGTGGTGGAGTTTTAGATTGGTAGAGTGTTAGAGTGATGGAGTGTTAGAGTGATGGAGTGTTAGAGTGGTGGAGTGTTAGTAGTAGAATGTTAGTGTGGTGGTGGTGGAGTATTAGAGTGGTGGAGTGTTAGAGTGGTGGAGTGTAAGAGTAGTGGAGTGTTAGAGTCGTGGAGTGTTAGTGGTAGAATGTTAGTGGTGGAGTGTTAGAGTGGTGGAGTGTTAGAGTGGTGGAGTTTTAGAGTGGTGGAGTGTTAGAGTGGTGGAGAGGTAGAGTGGTGGAGTGTGGATATTTAGAGTGGTGGAGTGTTAGAGTGGTGGAGTGTTAGAGTGGTGGAGTGTTAGTAGTAGAATGTTAGTGTGGTGGTGGTGGAGTATTAGAGTGGTGGAGTGTTAGAGTGGTGGAGTGTAAGAGTGGTGGAGTGTTAGAGTCGTGGAGTGTTAGTGGTAGAATGTTAGTGGTGGAGTGTTAGAGTGGTGGAGTGTTAGAGTGGTGGAGTATTAGAGTGGGGGAGTGTTAGAGTGGTGGAGTGTTAAAGTGGTGGAGTGTTAGAGTGGTGGATATTTAGAGTGGTGGAGTGTTAGAGTGGTGAAGTTTTAGAGTGGTTGGAGTGTTCGAGTGGTGGAGAGGTAGAGTGGTGGAGTGTTAGAGTGGTGGATATTAGAGTGGTGGAGTGTTAGAGTATTAGAGTGGTGGAGTGTTAGTAGTAGAATGTTAGTGGTGGAGTGGTGGAGTTTTAGAGTGGTGGAGTGTTAGAGTCCTGGAGTGTTAGTGGTAGAATGTTAGTGGTGGAGTGTTAAAGTGGTGGAGTGTTAGAGTGGTGGAGTTTTAGAGTGGTGGAGTGTTAGAGTGGTGGAGAGGTAGAGTGGTGGAGTGTTAGAGTGGTGGATATTTAGAGTGGTGGAGTGTTAGAGTATTAGAATGGTGGAGTGTTAGTAGTAGAATGTTAGTGGTGGAGTTTTAGAGTGGGGGAGTGTTAGAGTGGTGGAGTGTTAGTGGTAGAATGTTAGTGGTGGAGTGTTAGAGTGGTGGAGTGGTGGAGTTTTAGAGTGGTGGAGTGTTAGTGGTGGAGTGTTGGAGTTTTAGAGTGGTGGAGTGTTAGTGGTGGCGTGTTGGAGTTTTAGAGTGGTAGAGTGTTAGTTGTGGCGTGTTGGAGTTTTAGAGTGGTAGAGTGTTAGTGGTGGAGTGGTGGAGTTTTAGAGTGGTGGAGTTTTAGTGGTGGAGTGTTGGAGTTTTAGAGTGGTGGAGTGTTAGTGGTGGCGTGTTGGAGTTTTAGAGTGGTAGAGTGTTAGTGGTGGAGTGGTGGAGTTTTAGAGTGGTGGAGTGTTAGTGGTGGAGTGTTGGAGTTTTAGAGTGGTGGTGTTAGTGGTGGAGTGTTGGAGTTTTAGAGTGGTGGAGTTTTAGTGGTGGAGTGTTGGAGTTTTAGAGTGGTGGAGTGTTAGTGGTGGAGTGTTGGAGTTTTTGAGTGGTAGAGTTTTAGTGGTGGAGTGTTGGAGTTTTAGAGTGGTGGAGTGTTAGTGGTGGAGTGTTGGAGTTTTAGAGTGGTGGAGTGTTAGTTGTGGAGTGTTGGAGTTTTAGAGTGGTAGAGTTTTAGTGGTGGAGTGTTGGAGTTTTAGAGTGTTGGAGTTTTAGTGGTGGAGTGTTGGAGTTTTAGAGTGTTGGAGTTTTAGTGGTGGAGTGTTGGAGTTTTAGAGTGTTGGAGTTTTAGTGGTGGAGTGTTGGAGTTTTAGAGTGTTGGAGTTTTAGTGGTGGAGTGTTGGAGTTTTAGAGTGTTGGAGTTTTAGTGGTGGAGTGTTGGAGTTTTAGAGTGTTGGAGTTTTAGTGGTGGAGTGTTGGAGTTTTAGAGTGTTGGAGTTTTAGTGGTGGAGTGTTGGAGTTTTAGAGTGGTGGAGTGTTAGTGGTGGAGTGTTGGAGTTTTAGAGTGTTGGAGTTTTAGTGGTGGAGTGTTGGAGTTTTAGAGTGGTAGAGTTTTAGTGGTGGAGTGTTGGAGTTTTAGAGTGTTGGAGTTTTAGTGGTGGAGTGTTGGAGTTTTAGAGTGGTAGAGTTTTAGTGGTGGAGTGTTGGAGTTTTAGAGTGGTAGAGTGGTGGAGTGTTGGAGTTTTAGAGTGGTAGAGTGGTGGTGGTGAACGATGGCTTGATAAACATGCATCAACAGCCCAATCCCAGCCCGAAGCAGCAGACATATCTACCTTTATCTGACCTTAGCTCAATTCACAAATTTCCTCACCAGTGGCTCAATTATGCCTATTAACAATGATTAAGCAAAGCAAATTTTAAGGAAAGTAACAAAAGGGAATTTGGTCGCAAGAATAACTGTCAAAGAAACAGAATATCGGTATGTTCGTAATATCCTTTTAGCCTATTTTTGTGATGCGCAACAAAACACATTCTGAATACTCTACCACACAGACATAGAATTGGAGCTGCCTCCCTGTCCCAAGCTGTTCCCTGGCCCTGGCCTCAGCCTGCGTGTGGTAGCTGAGGCTAGCTGGAGCTGTGATCTGGCTCCGGCAGGGCTCTGGCAGTGGTATGGTATGGCAGTTAAACTGTCACTGGGAGGAACTATAAATCTGCTGCTGAAGGTGAATGTAGCGTGATGCTGCTGCTGCCACAGGTGTGCTGCCTGCCAGTTAGTTCCTCTGTATTCTACAGCCGTCTGTCTACCGTATCTCCCCCATCCAGAGGAGGCTAGGATCACGGCTCCTGCAGCCGGACACAGTTGGCTGAGGCTCGCCGGAGTGAGTCAGCCAGTCGGGGGTGTGTGTGTGCGTCTGTGTGTTGGGGGGGGGGGTGGGGCTGCTGTCACTTTGGCAATGCCGAGGCACATATTGCAGCGATTACCACAGCGGAAAAATGTTTTTCTGCAACATGCAATTACTACAGATTACAGATTGCCTTCCTTGCATCAGAAGAACTCACCAGAGAGAGGAAGAAACACTGGGATGGGTGCCTGCACAGACAGACAAACTTATAGACAGACAAAGAGACAAAGAAAGAAGAGAAATGATTACAAGTCATACTAAAAACCTCAAAGATGGATGAGTTGGTGCATTCATGAGACACATTTAGAGACTAAGGTCATGGACAGTTAGGGCCAAGTAAGGATCACTCTAAATACAATCTGCTACTTCACCATGAAGCTAAATATTCCTATTTGGAGGATAAACAAGTCTCTTCAAGTTTGCAGAGTGCAGAAGTTGAAGTGTATGATTTACCAATTACAAAATGACGTCAATGTATACAAAACATAGTTCAAAGCCTAATCAGACGTGGCAGTATAACGGAGTTGATGAGGCAGCCTTCAGGTCATCAGTCTACTGCCCTCAACAAGACATCATACTGGATCCGCTAGCTCGGCAAGAAAGGGCCCACAACTCACACGCAACCAACTAGATCAAAACTCAACCAAACGTGCTCCTATAATAACACAGCTCTTTTTGTGACTTTATCATCCAATGGTACTCTTAGTGGCTTTCCAATGAATAAACACCACGCATAACCACATCACAGCCTTCTAACTGTCATCGTGGAGCGAGTGTACCCGACAGATGATGTGTGAGGGCGGACCAATGGTGACATGAGAGTTCACAGAGAGAGTCCTCAGGGCAGGCCTGGAGGTGTCCCCTTGAACTGCTACTAAAGGACAGGGGTGACAGGGGTGGGGTCTAACCACGGAGTTAACCCTACACCCTGATCTAAACCTTTAAATCAAACACGCACGACTTGAAACTATTTCTTACACAACATCTTTGATCTGGTATTGATAAAGCATGTCAATGTGAGGTCACACTACCGACAAGTCAATTGATCTTTGTATACCTATAATTTTCATGCTACCAATTTGAATTATTATGCAATCGTTATGGTGTAGTACTTTTTTTGTCTGTTTTAGTGCAGACTTTAGAAGAATTGCACACATGCTAGGGCGTATCAGAGGGAGAGTATATGAATACTACTACAGGAGAACATACAGTACAGTCACCTCACCCCTAGTCACGTCTGCAGCAGCCCCCTCTAGAGGAGAGTCTCTCTCTCTCTCTCTCTCTCTCTCTCTCTCTCTCTCTCTCTCTCTCTCTCTCTCTCTCTCTCTCTCTCTCTCTCTCTCTCTCTCTCTCTCTCTCTCTCAATTCAATTTAAGGGCTTTATTGACATGGGCAACATATGTTAACATTGTCAAAGCAAGTGAACTAGATAATAAACAAAAGTGAAATAAACAATAAAATTCATAGTAAACATTACACTCACAAAAGTTCCAAAAGAATAAAGACATTACAAATGTCATATTATGTTCAAATAGTTAAAGTACTAAACGGTCAAATAAATAAACATAAATATGAGTTATATTTACAATGGTGTTTGTTCTTCACTGGTTGCCCTTTTCTTATGGCAACAGGTCACAAATCTTGCTGCTGTGATGGCACACTGTGGTATTTCATCCAATAGATATGGCAGTTTATCCAAATTTGGTTTGTTTTTATAATTCTTTGTGGATCTGTGTAATCTGAGGGAAATATGTGTCTCTAATATGGTCTTACATTTGGCAGGAGGTTAGGAAGTGCAGCTCAAATTCCACCTCATTTTGTGGGCAGTGTGCACATAGCCTGTCTTATCTTGAGAGCCAGGTCTGCCAATAGCAAGGCTATGCTCACTGAGTCTGTACATTGTCAAAACTTTCCTTAAGTTTGGGTCAGTCACAGTGGTCAGGTATTCTGCCACTGTGTACTCTCTCATTAGGGCCAAATGGCATTCTAGTTTGCTCTGTTTTTTGGTTAATTCTTTCCAATGTGTCAAGTAATTATCTTTTTGTTTTTCTCATGATTTGGTTGGGCCTATTTGTGTTGCTGTCCTGGGGCTCTGTGGGGTCTGTTTGTGTTTGTGAACAGAGCCCCAGGACCAGCTTGCTTAGGGGACTCTTATCTAAATTCATCTCTCTGTAGGTGATGGCTTTGTTATGAAAGGTTTGGGAATCGCAACCTTTTAGGTGGTTCCAGAAATTAACGTCTCTTTTCTGGATTTTGATCATTAGCGGGCATGGGCCTAATTCTGCTCTGCGTGCATTATTTGGTGTTTTACGTTGTACGCCGCGGATATTTTTGCAGAATTCTGCATGCAGTCTCAATTTGGTGTTTGTCCTATTTCTCTCTCAAGTGCTGAAAGTTAAATGTCTCGGAGTATGTTGATAACAGTGATCTGACTGGCCTCTTCATCGCAACCAATGTCTTCACTCAGTTACTGTAGCTAGCTGTAGTGCCCAGACACAAGACAGAGACAACCCCAACCGCCATTATTTTACTTTAATAAGCCCTTGGCTACACTCCGCACCTTTTAAAACATGTAGGCTGTGGATTAAAGATGCATGAGCTGAATGTGCTGGTTGTCTATCTCTGCGACTGCACTATTTCAGCTCGTCATGCTTACATAGTAATTAGCTGCTGGTTTTGGAGATGTTACAGACTCATTCATCATTTTATGGGATATACACTGCTCAAAAAAATAAAGGGAACACTTAAACAACACAATGTAACTCCAAGTCAATCACACTTCTGTGAAATCAAACTGTCCACTTAGGAAGCAACACTGATTGACAATAAACTTCACATGCTGTTGTGCAAATGGAATAGACAAAGGTGGAAATTATAGGCAATTAGCAAGACACCCCCAATAAAGGAGTGAGGAGTGCAAAAGGAGTGCAAAATGACCTCCAGCAGGCCACAAATGTGCATGTGTCAGCATATGGTCTCACAAGGGGTCTGAGGATCTCATCTCGGTACCTAATGGCAGTCAGGCTACCTCTAGCGAGCACATGGAGGGCTGTGCGGCCCCCCAAAGAAATGCCACCCCACACCATGACTGACCCACCGCCAAACCGGTCATGCTGGAGGATGTTGCAGGCTGCAGAATGTTCTCCACGGCGTCTCCAGACTCTGTCACGTCTGTCACATATGCTCATGTGCTCAGTGTGAACCTGCTTTCATCTGTGAAGAGCACAGGGCGCCAGTGGCAAATTTGCCAATCTTGGTGTTCTCTGGCAAATGCCAAACGTCCTGCACGGTGTTGGGCTGTAAGCACAACCCTCACCTGTGGACGTCGGGCCCTCATACCACCCTCATGGAGTCTGTTTCTGACCATTTGAGCAGACACATGCACATTTGTGGCCTGCTGGAGGTCATTTTGCAGGGCTCTGGCAGTGCTCCTCCTTGCACAAAGGCGGAGGTAGCGGTCCTGCTGCTGGGTTGTTGCCCTCCTATGGCCTCCTCCACGTCTCCTGATGTACTGGCCTGTCTCCTGGTAGCGCCTCCATGCTCTGTACACTACGCTGACAGACACAGCAAAATTTCTTGCCACAGCTCGCATTGATGTGCCATCCTGGATGAGCTGCACTACCTGAGCCACTTGTGTGGGTTGTAGACTCCGTCTAATGCTACCACTAGAGTGAAAGCACCGCCAGCATTCAAAAGTGACCAAAACATCAGCCAGGAAGCATAGGAACTGAGAAGTGGTCTGTGGTCACCACCTGCAGAACCACTCCTTTATTGGGGGTGTCTTGCTAATTGCCTATAATTTCCACCTTTTGTCTATTCCATTTGCACAACAGCATGTGAAATTTATTGTCAATCAGTGTTGCTTCCTACGTGGACAGTTTGATTTCACAGAAGTGTGATTGACTTGGAGTTACATTGTGTTGTTTAAGTGTTCCCTTTATTTTTTTGAGCAGTGTATATTCTGACTGCCTAAACGGATCCCCAATAGGACTTTCTCATGAATCACATGCATATACCCAAGTGAAGGCCTACAGTATTCAATTTGTGATTTACCCCAAATTAGTTTAAAGTCATTAGAAAATAAAGATTGTGTAATCTCAATAAAGGAGTAGTGGTGCTCGTATCTGAAGCAGCTAAATGGAACATCATATGATGAAGGAGTAATTGGCTAACACTTTAGATCTGAGAAGGTATGATAAAAACTAGCAATGTGGTTCCTATTTGCTGGTCTACATCATAATGGACAACAATGACCACCAACTGCAATGTGCTGACACATTATATAATCATCATTTGAGAAAACATCAGCATTCAGAGCTCAGAATCCCCATACAAAATGAAACAATCTTTACCCAGTCTCTCTGTGAAGGATTACTTCTAAAAGTCTCTCTATAGTCTGTGTGTAAACATCCAAATGATACAATATGATTTGGCTTTGGGACGAGGGACAGAATGCTTTGATGACTTACGTCATGCTTGGAAAACTAATCACTGACACTCTTGTCATATCAAGCAGCAGAAGTCCATTTCATAGCAAACTGCATTTCAAAAACGACAGCGGGTAAACAGCTCTGGCATTTCAAGTATACCACAGAATGCATCATTGGTACAAAAAAATACCCTGATCCAAAATGTAGAGCTAATTTAATCCAAGAGGAATAAAACTCCATTTCATAGGAGTCGTCCATTCAGAACACTCATATTTCCACTGAGCAGAAAACCCCCGGCTGAAATTCGAGCAGACACTTTTTGGAAGGAATGTGTTCGGTGGGTTGAGGGCCAGACTCGCCCTGTAATTTGTGAATGTACAGAAATGTGCGACCGCCACAGCCGCTAAAGATAGAAATCTTTGTCTTATGTCATCATTTAACCTCAAACTATTTCTAATTGCCCCATAGCCCACTTTTTCAAAAGAAAAGATCCCCTCCAATGGCACATGTGCACACGCCTGAAAATAGCTTGTGTGTTTATGTGGTTATTCATATACATATTGAGAATGAACATTTCACTTTTGTATCTCCTCACATATCTGAAAGTGTCTCCCCATCAGAGCCTCTTTAAAGTGACATCAGCCATGGGAGATATGGCTGGGTGGCGGGCATGATAGCGTCGGGTATAGGTTTACACCTCAAAGGCTTGTGTGGGTTTCTCAGCTAATGGGGATGATATTCAAACTATTAGCTTTTACATTCTGTCTCATTATTAGCCAAACCATATGAAAATTGAGAGGAAGAAAACTTTGCCACTCCCCTTGATCTTCCATGGTTTGTGGTGTTGGTTGGCGACTGTAGGGCAAGGCAGGCCTGAGTATACTCATTTGAAACCATGCCTCAAGTGGGAATGAAAGGGCTGAAAGTGTGTGATGCTTTCAAAGGCCTGTGCTTTCTCTTCTGAAAACCTTGATGGTAATATGGCTCTGAGTTCTTGAAAACAGAGGGGGACAGAAGGGCTGGAGGTTTATATGCCAGTGTGCAGTTCACAGTAAGAGTTAATATGATTTAAAGGAGGAAACTTAAATGGGAATCTATTAATTTTGGTTGGAGCTCTCCCTAACCTTTCTTACTCTAACCCCCCAAACTCTTTCCAAACTGGAGGCATGTAGTGTTTTGACTGGGCCTATAGAGGCTAGTGCTGAAAACTCTGGGTTTTAAAAGTAGAGGGTAAAAACTAGTCTAGCGTCTGCGTGAGGTGGGTCTGGGGTTAGACATCCTCCAGGAGTTCTGCGTGAGGTGGGTCTGGGGTTAGACATCCTCCAGGAGTTCTGCGTGAGGTGGGTCTGGGGTTAGACATCCTCCAGGAGTTCTGCGTGAGGTGGGTCTGGGGTTAGTCATCCTCCAGGAGTTCTGCGTGAGGTGGGTCTGGGGTTAGACATCCTCCAGGAGTTCTGCGTGAGGTGGGTCTGGGGTTAGTCATCCTCCAGGAGTTCTGCGTGAGGTGGGTCTGGGGTTAGACATCCTCCAGGAGTTCTGCGTGAGGTGGGTCTGGGGTTAGTCATCCTCCAGGAGTTCTGCGTGAGGTGGGTCTGGGGTTAGACATCCTCCAGGAGTTCTGCGTGAGTTGGGTCTGGGGTTAGACATCCTCCAGGAGTTCTGCGTGAGGTGGAGCGGAACCCACTTGGATCATTAAAAATCGTTCAGGGGCACGACAGGCTACGTCCTCAGTGTCTGTGTGGCTGAAACTATAGAAACTGCATGTTGCAATGTAGGAGTATAAATATGACAGGAACCCGAAGCGTGTGTTACCGCTGCGCAGGGTAGCTAGTCGTGTGGTCATATATTAATAATAAACAGAGGCATGAGGACGACTGAAATGTCGCCAATGTCATTGTCCCTCTTTAGTTCTTTCATTGCCTCAAAATAGCGGACAATGATAGGCGATACTTTTGAAGATATGAGGTCCTGAAATATGCACCCTGCAGCTTCAGCTAATAGCATTTAGCCTACATTTTAAGATCATATAGCATTTACATTTTAAGATCATATTATTATAGTTATTATTATATTTAACAGTTGGTTGAATAGTTACTTTCTAACTACTCAGATATAAACTCAGAAGATATTAGGCATATGAGTTTATAATTAGAAGAATGACCTGTTTTAGACAAATGTCCCTTGTTCTCCAAAAGCCACACGCCTTGATCTTTGAGGTCATTTAGCGTGGTTGTGGCAATTAAGAATTTTCTCTCTTCGTAAAGAAACAGGTTTGCTGACAGCTCACCCCGTTGAGGTCTCACATCACTATGCAGTCTGCACTCTAGACAACCGCCTAGCAGAAGTGCCTTCAGAAAGTATTCAAACCCCATTTTGTTGTGTTACAAAGTGGCATTAAAATGGATTTAATTGTCATTCTAACATTTGTGAAAAAAATATATATATGACAAATAAAACACTAATATATCTTGATTAGACAAGTATTCAACCCACTGAGTCAATACAAGTTAGAATCAGTCTTGCTGGGCAAGTCTCTAAGAGCTATGCACACCTGGATAGTACAATATTTGCACATTATTCTTTTAAAAATGATTCAAGCTCTGTCAAGTTGGTTGTTGATCATAGCTAGACAGCCATTTTCAAGTCTTGTCATAGATTTTCAAGCTGATTTAAAATAAAATAAAAAAACTAGTCCACTCAGGAACATTCAATGTCATCTTGGTAATCAATTATATTATATATTTGGCCTTGTGTTTTAGGTTATTGTCCTGCTGAAAGGTGAATTTGTCTCCCAGTGTCTGTTAGAAAGCAGACAAACAGGTTTTCCTCTAGGATTTTGCCTGTGATTAGTTCTATTCCGCACATTTTTATCCTAAAAAACTCCATAATCCTTGCAAATGACAAGTAGACCTATAACATGATGCATACACCACCATATTTGAAAACATGAACAGTGGTACTCAGTTGTGTGTTGTACTTGCCACACACATAATGCTTTGTATTCTGGAGATAAAGTACATTTATTTGACTTTTTTTTTGTAGTTTTACTTTAGTGCATGTTTTTGAATATTTTTATTCTGTACGCAGCGTTTCCCAAACTCGCTCCTGGGGACTCCAAAGGGTGCACATTTTGGTTTTTGCCTTAGTATTACACAGCTGATTCAAATAATCAAAGCTTGATGATGAGTTCATTATTTGAATCAGCTGTGTAGTGCTAGGGCAAAAACCTAAACGTGCACGCCTTGGGGTCCTGAGGACCGAGTTTAGGAAACACTGCTGTACAGGCTTCCTTCTTTTCACTGTCATTTAGGTTAGTATTGTGGAGTAACTACAATGTTGTTGATCCATCCTCAGTTTTCTCCTTTCACAGCCATTAAACTGTAACTGTTTTAAAGTCACCATTGGCCTCATGGTGAAATCCCTGAGCTGTTTCCTTCCTCTCTGGCAACTGAGTTAGGAAGGACACCTGTATCTTTGTAGTGACTTGGTGTATTGATACACTAGCCAACGTGTAATTAATAACTTCATCATGCTCAAAGGGATATTCAATGTCTGCTTTATTTTTACCCATCTACCAATGGTTGGCCTTCTTTGTAAGGCTTAGGAAAACCACCCTGGAATTTGTGGTTGAATCTGTGTTCGAAATTAACTGCTTGACTGAGGGACCTTACAGATAATTGTATGTGTGGGGTACAGAGTAGCAGAGATGAGGTAGTCATTTAAAAAATAATGTTAAACACTATTATTGCACTCTGAGTGAGTCCAAACAACTTACCATATGACTTGTTAAGCACATTTTTACTCCTGAACTTATTTAGGCTTGCCATAACAAAGGGGTTGAATACTTATTGACTCAAGACATTTCAGCTTTTCATTTTTTATTAATTTGTAAAATTTTCGAAAAACATAATTACATTTTGACATTATGGGATATTGTGTGTAGGCCAGTGATTTAAGAAATCTAAATGCAATCAATTTTAAATTCAGGCAGTATGTAACAGAACGAAATGTGGAAAAAGTCAAGGGGTGTGAATACTTTCTGAAGGCACTGTATAGACAGACTATGGCTGTGTGATAATTGTTATCAATGTGTTTGGCGCCAATTCGTGTTGTTAAAATATGATTTAAAATGGCTTCCGTCCTAACGGTCTCGGCCTTGGCAGGCGTGAAGAGTGTATAATTTTCTCATCCCATCTCCCTCGCCACTCTCCCCGCAAGACTTTGGCTTCGTATCTGTCTGACTGACACCAGTATATTAAAGAAAATGAAGGGTACATCTAAACCCACTCCCATCCCTTCCTTACCACAATTTCCTTACTATCTAAAATAAACAACCGAAGAAACGTACACGCGCTACACGCGCGCGCGCGCGCACGCACGCAAACAAACACACACACACTTAGCATGTTCAACATAAGGGGGAAAAATACATTTAAATGTACATTTAAATAGTGTAATTATGAGTAGTCTAGTTATTGTCATGCATACTTATATATCAAACACTATTAACCTACATTAGTAATCGCATTGGGAATTAACTTCAATAACGCAATAATATACAGCCTACTGCCTGCAACTAAACAGTATTTTGGAAAATTGAAGGCGAATAAATTGACCTTAGACCCACACTTTGGGAGGTAAATTGTAACAGCTTGCATCAATGAATCGTTGCAAGGCATTATTCCATCCCTGGATGTGTTTTGTGTTATTCATTTCTGACATAATTCTGATGGGAGCGGTCTTTAATATCTTTGTGGTTTGTGTGCATCTATGGATCATTTAACGCCACAAAATAGCCCCAACAATCAAATACCTCTTGATTTAATAAACAAGTTATCCACAAATATTTGACATTTCATTTTAATTTTGGATTTGTATTAATATGTACTCTAGGCCTATATCGAATGTGATTGTAGGTAAACTCCATAATGTTTTTTGCTTACTTTTGTATGCTTACTAAATAACTGCTATTCGATATGTGGGCTATACAGTCATATCTTTGTTTATTCCATAATTTATTGTGCGTTGGACAAAATGGGAAATATCCCTCCATACACCTGCGGTGGAAAAAAAGTCTAAATTCTAAAACAAAATCCACGTCCTTAATCGAAATGATCGGCTATGGGAGTAAAACAACACATTTATTCATAACTTGATTAGAAAGTAAAAGGTGACATTAAACGAATAAAGTGATTTTACTTCCCCCTAGAAGCCTATACTTTAATTCAGAAAATAATGTAAATGTCATTATTTGGGATCCCGAGTACAATTTCTGATGAATTTTCAACAACAAAAAAAAGTCAAGTTCGACACAGGTGATAATAGGTCGTCTATGACTCACATTTTCTCGTCTTGGTGCAGGCATATAGTATATATGTTGTTATTTCTCATTTCTCTGATGGTATAAATGCCGTTTCTCTCTCCAGACCCCCTCTGTACTGAAGGCAGGTCCATTTGACAAAGACAAATTGCGCCAACTAGCGCCTGCGAGCCATCATTGCCTGGGAAGTAGTGAACAGGGTGTGTCGTTTCTTGTGCAGTACATAGTAACCTGTTAATGGATGGAATTCCAATTAATAATTGCCTGTGGCTACTGTACTTGGCACAATTGTAGTTGTTATGTAAGCCTATTAGTTTCAATTTGGCGTGATCGAATGAAAGTGATAAGACAATTATATATAATTATATAGGCTATATTTACAAAGATGCACCTACTATGCATATTGTGTAAAATGGAGGCCAATATTATTTATTTATAGTACTCATCATTAGCCTAATTCAACCCCTTTCCCTGGATATGGTAGTAACAAATAATATTTTAAAAGGAAAAGAAAGAGAACAAAAAGTATATTGCTAATTCCACATAGTATGTCAATAGGTCTCTAACCCCAGCACCACTACGGTTCATTTAATCTAGCCCAAGCCTATTACTCTATATTACATAATACTAAACAAAAAACATTCATCCCTAGCTGCCTTTGATGTTCTCTGAAAAAGCAGGAGTGAATTGCAGGGACAAGGATGGGAAAATCATATCAAATTTCACAACTCATATTGATCAATAAACCATATGTCATTTGAATGGTGCATGAACTCCTGACATGATAAATAGCGCATTGCAGTTGATTGACAATTCTGCATTCAGAAGTAGCAGCCTATTCATTTTAGTAAAACCACATTTTGCTAATAGTGAGTATAAACCCATAAAAATATCATAAGTAGACCTACGCTACATTATATGACTGGCCTACTTATCATGAAAATATTAATGATATATGTTTCCCTAAATGTCTCTTCTGCAGTCACCAAATAAATGCGCCAGCTTGAATTATTGTTTTCTTTTCACACTGTATGTAAACACACTGCGGTGATGTGCTAATATAACCAGGATGCATTATGTGATTCTATTTCTTCGAAGGTAGTAGCCTATATAATTTTGCCGGTGTCATATATAGGCATAAAGAAGGAAGACTGGTCAATCATAACCCGACGTTTTTTTAAATCTTCAATAAACAAATAGGCCTAACTTTTATTTAGCATTATAACTTCACCGTACAGCCGCGATGCCGGATGTCATTTCAACACTATAATGAATGCATGAGAACAGTTGCAGTAATTTGAAGTATAAATGTAGCCTAACTGTGCAAAACATTAAAACAACTAAGCACATAGTGTAGAAAAGCACAAGATACGTAGTCTGTCAATAATAGATCGTGTGTGTATAACAGAGTAAGCAGAGAGCGCTTCACTTCGCTTATATTCCGGAGACGTTGATTGGTCTAATGAAAGAAAGCCCAACCCAGGCGACTCATTGGTCGAAGTCATCCGCACACTCCAACCACTAAACAGTAAAATGACTCGAGTAAATAATATCACGGCAGTCTTCACTCTCGCACCACCACTCAGTCAAGCGCCTATTTCAACCTAGAGAGAGAATAGTTCACAAGAAAATAGTTTTGGGATCTCGACATACTTTTTAGTTTCATTAAGGATAATATGTGGCAAGTGGCAGGACATTTGATACCGAAGAACAAAAATCATTGAATAAAAAGAAACTTCTTCACTTGACGTCCGCGTGTAACCATCGGACTTCTGCGTCTCAAACTCTGCGTCGAGAACTGTGAATTACTGAGTACACTGTAGCCTACTTTGGCGAGACTCGATGAGCATAATTCAATTGAAGGAGCTCATTCAGTCACCGAGTTTAAAACAAGATTGAGAAAATTCTGCTGTGAAGTTGAAGCGCAAACAAGCAACACTCGAATCGTCAGCTTCCGTGAATATTGCAAAAACGACTGGATTTTATAGTTTGCCTTAGACCTTTATTTTCTAATATGCGGCCAAAATTGTAGTGTGGAGGGGCGTCGCATCAAGTGCTGAATAGTGCAAAATAGAAAGTGAGCCATAGCATAGGCAACCAGAACAGAGCACAGTGAGAAAGAGGTTAGATCGGAGTTTGCGGTTTCTTGGTTTTGTTGTAGTCCGTGAGAAACAGAAACCAACTTGATGTTTGTCAGGTAGCTACATCCTGAGCAGATGATATAACACGCAACCATTAAACGTTATCGTCTCTGCAAGGTACAACATCTACTACACACACTGGACAGTCCAGGACTCATAGTGATAGATTAACCGGGGGCTGCGTGCGCTCAGCTCCATCATCGCGTAAACCACTGGACTTCGCCGAGACCAAAGGAGCAAGTGTCAGAGAACGAGAAAATACACATATTCAAAAAAAGAGCCCCGAACACTCGTCAAAACCCCTAGAGAAGTGGCTGTGACCCAAGCTGTTGTGATGCATATTCCCGTAGACCCCACCACCACCAGACGGTTCACACCGCCCTCCACGTCGTTCCCCTGCAGCAAGATTGGAGACGGCAGCGGGAGCATGGGCACCCCTGGACCGCTGAGGACACGACCCGAGGCCAGGAATGTGGTGGACGTCCTGTCAGACCACGCTGGCGAACTGGTCCGGACGGACAGCCCAAACTTCCTCTGCTCCGTGCTGCCCTCACACTGGAGGTGCAACAAGACACTCCCTGTGGCTTTCAAGGTAAGGCAAATTACTAATTACAAATGGGCACTTGTAAAATAATGAACGACCTAATGATGTATTACTGCTACCGCAGAATAATTTGAACTCAAGTGTCAAATGCCATTTTTAAGCTTTCTTGAGCTTCATATAGCCAACAGGGCATAAACTGGCATTAGTATTACAAAGTTTACGCAGAGCCATGTATGTAATATAAATAATTTAATTAAATCAAGTTGTGAAAATCCTATTGGCCTACCAAAGTGATAACTTGGCAGTAGATTTTTTTAGTTTTTGCTTTTTTAGTTGCATTTGACCTAATTGAATATGACATTTACATAGCCTAGTGTTTGGATTTGCACGAACTGCAAATAGGCCTACATACAATGAAGGAACAATTAGCATACAACATAATATAAATAATTATAATTTAGTAATAATAATGATAATAATACAATTAATTAATTATAGTTGGTCAGCTAGTTATTATTAAATTGCTATTTTGAAAGGCCTTTCAGTGCAGAATAAAATCTGCATATTTAGAAGCAATGAAACGATGCTTCACTGTACGTTATCAATTATATTTATACACCAGGAAGTGATAGAATTCGTGGGCTAAAAGTGTAATGTTTTGTAAAATAGCCTAAATATATTTTATTGTATCACATCCAAATGTAAAAATGCTTGTTGAGATCGTATTCTTATTTATTAAAATGTACTAACATTCTTTTTAAAAGCGATTTGGATATAGGCCGATCAAATGTAAAAGTAATTTCCATAGCTTAAATATTAAGTGTTTCAATTGAAAGCTTGCTTCAAGGAAGCATCTTACCATGTCATTTAACCCACCTATAGCACAATAGGCCTTTATATTTGGACCCAAATATTTTCTAACTAAATATAAAATGCATTTTTTAATGGATTGGAAATCAGGTCTAATATTTTAGTTTTATGGTGCGTTTTATTTTCTTCCACCGGATGTGGTTTGGTGTAGTCTGTGTTTGTTTAGCATGGTGATCCAGGTTGACCGCGTTGTGTTCTCACAGGTTGTCGCACTCGGTGATGTGCCCGACGGGACTTTGGTCACCGTGATGGCGGGGAACGACGAGAACTACTCAGCGGAGCTTAGGAACGCGTCTGCGGTGATGAAGAACCAGGTCGCCCGCTTCAACGACCTGCGGTTCGTGGGCAGGAGCGGACGAGGTGAGCGGAAGGACCTCTATCTTTCATCATTAATAATGAAGAGTTTACTTCACATACAAAACACCTCCCTGCATGCGTCATTGCACTGACTTGCAAAACTATAGCCTGAGTATACCTAATTTTGGTAATCGATTTTAAACAAAGAAAGTGATGAAATAAATTAATGGATCAAATAAAAAGGTTAGGGGACGTGAGAATCAGATGAAAACCACGTCGAAATTCATCTCCTGGTGTAATAGCTTTAATGAGCGCACCACCATTACCAGTGTTTATTAGAAGAGAGGGAATCCAGAGCACAATATAATTATTCCACATGTTAAGATTTCGTTTGATAATGCTTAATGGACAAAGAGCGAAGCCCAATTTCAAACTACAGCCTAATGCTGAGGCATTACCACAGTTCTTTCCATAATTGACCATCACGCACGCCCCTCTCAAAAGATGATCGGGTTAGTAGCCACAGCCTGTATATTATATGAACATTATACCATTGTCTTTACATGTCCAAATCAGCAAAATGCCTGGACCAGAATATTCTGTTCAAGGCTTGGGACTTGCTTGTTTACACACCTTTAAAAACTAGCGCTCGCATAGCTCACATTCCACCAGAACCTTCTCTCTTCCCTCTCCTTCCTCCTGGCCCGCGCATTCACACTTTAAATAGTCGCTGACTGATGAATGGAAAACGCTCTAGTAGTTCCTTTCATTTTTGTAGTCAATTATCCCCCCCCAGGATTCCTTTTTCCCCAACAGTCTCTTTAACAAGATAGGCTATGCCTTGTTTTTATTAAAGCGCCGCTTCATAGCCTGAGATGAAAAACGGACCGTTGCATGATCCAGCGCTCTCCCCACGCCTTTCATGCAGACGGAGAGCTCAAGGATGCTCGTGCAACAATCGGCCTTGTTGAACAATAAACTGTTGCTGTAAGCCTTTCAGAGAATCTGGAGTACATTCTCTCAATAATTCAAATCATGCCCAGGTTTCAGCTCATCAAGGAGGTGGTCCCTTTAATTCACAAACTTAAAAGAGAGGCATATCAGAAGGCAATTTTAATTCAGCAAGTTGACTGTGGTGGTTATTACCAAAGTGCTTGTTCCACAAAAATCTGTTATTTCCACAATTAATTAACCAAGCCTATAAACCCTCACACATGATGTTCCTCCTGAATCTATGTCTTACTGATGCATTTCACTTACCAAGGCCCTCTCTATTCTGTCTAACCCAGGAAAGAGCTTCACTCTGACCATCACAGTCTTCACCGGTCCTCCTCAGGTGGCCACCTACCACCGTGCCATTAAAGTGACTGTGGATGGGCCCAGGGAACCCAGACGTGAGTACTTACAGGGTACATGAGAATATTTGTCTTGTCAGAAGTCTAATGTACTGCTATATCAGGAGCTGTGTGTGTAGAGAGAGAGAGAGAGAGAGAGAGAGAGAGAGAGAGAGAGAGAGAGAGAGAGAGAGAGAGAGAGAGAGAGAGAGAGAGAGAGAGAGAGAGAGAGAGAGAGAGAGAGAGAGAGAGAGGCTATTCTTGGTGTAGGGGATAAGAGAACAGGGTGCCATCATTGGAGACTAAAAGAGACACATGAGTCATATGCAGATGATACAAGAAAATGTAGCCGTGTGAGTGCGTGTCCATGAGTGTGTGTGTGTACGGTCAGTGTGTGGGAGGATCAACAACAGTTGACCAGCAATTGCAGTTAATGGGAGACAATGCTGTGTGTTGGATGGTGCAGCAGTGTTCGTGTCTGTGTGGTATTAGGGTGTGGGGAGTGGCACTGTCAGAGGAAACAGTAAAGTGTATTAATGCATAATCAGAGACCGCTAAGAGGAGCTGTGTGTCTCCAAGCAGCTAATACCAAACGCTTATGGCCTCACCCTGCTGCCTCTGGTCAGATGTTCATACCTGGGTGACCACATAAGTGGCTCCTTGACTTAATACTCTTAAAGAGATGGTTTATGCTAACAGATTTAGCCCAATATGCTAAAGCCGTTAGAGCCATCATTTGGGTAGTGATGCATATCAAAGTGGTTTAATGTGTGATCCTGTGAAAGACTGTAGGATTGTGTTACAAGGATGAGTCAACCGCTAAAGGCTGCTGGTGTGTGGCTGTGTGACCATGCATGGCTGACACCAGTCAGATCAGATGGGTATAGGGTTTAATGATCCTTCCTGTTGAGAAATCATGTTTATTATGGTTCTACTGTACAGGTTTTTAGTGGCTGCCCTGGATGGGTGAATTGCTATGCTTATTTGGGATAGGGTGGATTCAGCCCAGTCAAAACCGACCAACTGGCCAATGCAGGGAGCCAGGAGGTTCTGTATGCCACATGGAGGGGACATGGGGATCCTAGCAAGGGGCGAGGGGGTGAAGGGCGAGGGGTGGAGCATCGGCTGCCAGGCTGGAGGCTATTTGAGGAGGCGTTGAAAATGGAGGAGAACAGTGTGGAGAAAGGGAAGGGGGAGGAATAGATAATAATATCCTTTGTGTTTGTGTGAAATGTGATAGAGTTGCTGGCTATGTCTGTATGTAGTAAATGATATGTACTGCATTTTGTTTGTGTCTGTGTGCATGCACTGCTGAAGAGAAACAGGCAGTGTGTTGGCTTCCTGTAGTTAGAAACAAGCATGCACATACGGTAAAGCAGTCTCCTCTCTGTCTACATGTCATGTCTGCACTCAAGGCATCAGAGTGGCCTTTTATTCACTATACACCCTGTTGGCCAGGCCCCATCCTGCTATACAGTGACATGGTTTAATTTAGGGAAGGGGAATTTTGTGTTAAAAAGGTGTAAAAGGATGATATGAGTGGACTCAAATAGAGAATGCCACCACCCCATCTGTAATGACAATCCTTACATGATTCCTTCCTAAATATTTCAGTGTAAAAAAATATATCAAAAATTAAAAACACACAACACAGACTTTACGATATCCTCAGTTAACCTGCTGTCTGCATAGCAGTTTAAGTATACCATCAAAGCAGATGACCATCCCTCTATCCCATTGTGAGATGAATGAGAGCCTGTACCCTGGTTGGCCTGCATACGTTCACCTGTCTGTTGGCTGGCTGGCAGAGTAGAGCGGGTCGGGCTGCTCAGGGCTTTACTGTGTGTTTGTGTAGAGCCTGCATTTCCATGGCTGCCAGCAAAGAGGCTGGTACAGGGGGAGGGAGGTGTTTTATTAACGTTTACAGATCCAGCTAGGAAACCTGATGGACAGGAAGGAAGCTCCCCTGCGGCAATGATCTGCCAAACACACAACGCTCACCTCACACAGCATGATCCAAAAACCCATACACACAAACACACACAAATGCTTTGCAGAGACACATTATTTTTTCCAACTAATGTTGAAAGTATTCGAAATTTTCCTCCCTTCTCCTCTTTCCCTCAAATACACTATGTTGCTTTTGGGTCACTTCGTCCCAAAACACTTCACTTGCTGTACAGTAGGCCTATGAGCAACATTTTACAAAGTGAACCCTACAGCACAGTCTCTTTGATTAGAGTCACCCTGTGCTTTCTGAGAAGCAGCTTTGTGTACGTCAATGTTCTGCTGATGATCAGAGAGAGAGAAGGAAGACGTGCGATAGGAAGAGAGATATGACTGAAGTGTTAAGACCCTCCCTGTCGCTGCTCGCATGCAGTTGCCTCCCCCCCTTTCCTCTCTCTCTCCCCTCTCCTCCCTACCGAGTTCAGCTGAATTAATCCCCTAACCGTATTTAGCCTCCGTCTTCTCTCTCTGCGTGATGACATCACCCGTCACATATCCTCCGAGGGGAGGGGCTGTTGGTACTTTATGTATCTCACCCAGAGTTAATCAGTTCCTGAGAAAGAGGAACTCACCAGAGACGAGGGACACAGGGCTGGGCTGAGAACATACATGACTATGAGAAAAACAGAGGAAGAGGACCATTTGTTTCGTAGCTTAACCCTAGGTGAGAGGCAACAGAGGCAGCCATGGTGCACTACACTGTGTGTACAGTTCATCAACTTGCATACATGCAAACAGAGACATGTGTATGCACATGCATGTATTCAGTCATAGCCCTTTACTGCTGTCTATCCTGTTTCTATGATACTACCACACTCTTTCCCACACGCATTATTGTACTTCTACAGAATTCAATAGATCATTGCTGTATTTTGTTGCCAATATTTATTCTGTTGGGTGTGTTCACACAGCTTCAGAAGGTTGAGGGGGGTATGGGGAGGGTGGGCAGGTAGATTCTATTTGCATTTGGCACGCAGACTGTACAAAGAATGCAAATAGACAATGACATTTGCGTTGCTATTTTTCTTGACAGTGCAGTTTCTCTTCATAGTAAACAAAGAGAGGCGAGTGTTTTAGTGTTTATGTGCACACAGCTGTGTGTGTGTGTGTGTGTGTGTGTGTGTGTGTGTGTGTGTGTGTGTGTGTGTGTGTGTGTGTGTGTGTGTGTGTGTGTGTGTGTGTGTGTGTGTGTGTGTGTGTGTGTGTGTGTGTGTGTGTGTGCACCTGCCAGGTGTGTCCATACCCTAAGTCAGCAGCTCGGCCACGCCTATGCTCCACAAATCACATGAAAGGTTCACCCTCGGTGCCAATTGCTATCTCAAAGGCCACTTTGATGTTGAAATGGAGATGGGTGTTTTTGAAAAAGCCTACAGGTGTATCAGTGCCAGGAGAGAAAAAAGTGTCACGTCTGTCTGACGTTGGGTGCTTTCCTGCCTAACCACCTAGCCAGCCCAGCCATCCTCACTAAAACTCCCAGATGCACAACCTGCAGACATGGTGACATAGCAGCAGCACTTATGTCAAAGAGGAAAAACACCTCCTTTAAGAGACCCGTGATGTCATCTGATGTGGAATTGGACATGGGCTGTTAAAGACATAAAGGACACACATTTCTAAGGCCAGTCAAGCCGGAGGTATGGAGAGAGTCTGTTGTTTGGAATGACGTGAGGCGACGGCGAGCGCTCTCTCTGGGCTCAGTCTCTTGGCTTCTGCGATTAGAAACAGAGCAAATATTGACTGACTGACTGATAAATCCGCTGGAATGCAGTCTGTAAATTGAATATGTTCGATTGGTTTCAGAAGAAACCTATGTTCTGGGACAAACATTCTCATCATTCACTCTGACTAGGTACAGGAGTGGGGCAAAAGGAAGCTGGCATATGCCATGTATACAGTGACTCTGCTATAATACTTCCATATGCTAGTGTCCTCAGCCATCCAGTTAGAGGCCTGAGGTGAGGTCTGTAGAGCCATGGCATGATTAAGTTCCTTCATTAGTCGAGAGGTACGGCTGAGAGGGTAGAGGTGATGCTTCTTTGACCCTGGCTGATGCGACCTATACACCCATCAGCATCGAGTACAACCTCCTAAAGGGAAACACTCGGCTTCAGCTACCCCCAAACCTCTCAGCTACCCCCAAACCCTCCATACACACAAACACACACTAAGAGAGAAATACAGGCAGGCAGACAGAAACAGACACACACACCACTGTAGACAATCCCACTAAAGCTCCCTTGTGAAAGCACTGCAAATGAGCCTAAATACCTCAGCCTGGTCCAGATGGAGAGAAAGAGCCCATCACAGGCTCTTTTTCCTCAGTTCTCCCCATCTGTGTCTCTCTGTTTGCTCTTCTGAAAGTCGTTGTGACATGACTGCAGAAGTTTCTATCAAGGAGGAAAAAAGGACGAGCATAGCATTGTCTGCTGCTTTGTTATGCCCCCTTTCTACTCCTCAGGTTAGTTATATAGGCTCAAGTCTGCTCCTGTCTGGGTGGACACACACACCTCGCTATGGGCACGCACACACATGCCCGGGGGGGTTTCCTCCAACAACATTTTCACTTTGTATTCACTGACGTCATACGCAGCAAGTGGACACGCAAAGAATTACAGAATTATTTACAGAGGCCTCTGCCCGTACTTTTAATTCTGCCTGATGGTGCAAGTGAGGCACCCTAGATGCTTTTTCTCAGAAACACAGAGAAGCACGGCAAATTGCATACCCAAACTCAGCCCCCTTTCATCCCCAAATGTCTTTCCTGTTTACCTACCAATGGAGGGAAGTATAAGCCCACTCTGTTTACTGCTTCTTCCTTATTTACACTCACCCATACAGGAGGGAGTCATTACGACCTTTTAGACCTCATTTAATAAAAGTTCAGATCTCGATTTAGACAAATAAATAGCCCATGATTTGGAATGTTTTCTCCCTTACTGCATTATGACAAACAGTTTTTCTATGGAGAGGGGAGGGGTGAATAGTGTGAAGGAGTACCTGTGGCTTACTGGAAAACGCTGTGGATGACTCTGCGGTTGACATATTTATTTTTCTGGGACTTAATGGTAAGGAACAGTCAGCAAATAATAGGTGTTTGGAGATGTTGGTTCCAGAGCTGGAGGAGTCAGTAATCCCTTGGGTAAACATGGGGGAGAGAAGCCTTGGCTCTTCAGCCTGTGGTTCAAACATCACTTTAACAAAGGCAGCAAATACTAACCACTGGCCAGCCTGTTATAGCATATTAATGTCTGCTCTGGACTATGGGCCCAATTCAGACTTATTCCTATTCCTTTTTTACGCGTTTTGATTTAAACACTTCTCAGTAGTTGGTATTCAGACTTAACATATACAGGTGCGTAATGGGCTTTGCAGGCATGGTTCCCTTACGCACGCTGAATAAATGTCATTCAACTGCTGAAAACCATCCAACTTGCTGGCCAAAATATTTTCTTGTGGAGTTTTCATTCAATAGTGTTTTCAGTAAGTACATTTATCTAAAGCCATCCCCTTTAAATATGGTGTACCTTTAATTATAATTTTCTCGACAGACAGGTTCAGAATAGGGATCAATGACAGAAAGCCATCTAAGTACACGCATATTCATCTCCTTTCGGCGCCAATCAGTATATTAAAAAAATACTCTGATCTTGTACATTATTTAGGGTTAGAAAATATGTATTAACCATACATAAACAGGGTTAGAGACACTTTCAGAACAAAATTGTTGAATAAAAAATACAGGGGTTTGATTCATCCTGAAATTTGCCATATTCAATTGTTCAACCCATGAAATATTGGAAGAATAGAAAAGTGTATAACAGGGGTTGAACAACAGTCTACCCTAATCCTCATTAATCCCAGAACTGGGAAACTCCAGGTTTAAACTGCTATGTATAGTCTGCGTTCCATAATTATTCAAATAGGCTACATGACCTTCATTATTGCACATCATGTAATACGTCCTAAGGAACAACCACACGGACGTGACGGAGGAAAGGAAGGTCAATGGAATGGAAGGATGCAAAAAGTAGGCTAGAAATGAAAGAAAACTAACAGTCATTGCACTGTGTGTGGGTATTACTGACGGTGGCTACTGTTTCATATTTAATATGATAGAAATGGTCATTAAGAAAAAGGAAAAGTCTGGGCATATAATGAAAACATTCTACAGTGCATAAATCCACTCTGTAGGTTCAACGCCACTGTCAGTGTGAACATGTTTCCGTAGACTATAGCCTGGGCTTGGCTCTCCAAATTTCATCCCCCAAAAATGATGAAGCTATAGGCCTACAATTCAAATTCTGAATAAATACAGCTATTTATACTTTACTGTGGAAAAGAGGCCGAAATTCACTTTTCAGTGATCATAGGGTAAAATAGATAAAAAATCATTTTCATTTATATTTCCAATCCCCTTATCCAAACGGATTACTCATTTACCCAGGTCTTATCAATACAGTAGCTCTTATCAATGTATAAATTACAGTGCATGGAGATATGTGTTATTTCTATGGTAAAAATAAAAAGTAAACGTTTTTCCACAACCTACAGGTTGTTCGACCTTATTCATGGTGTCCTCTCATGTAAAGGTGGTGGAATTATGAGGGCATTAAGTCAACGTCAGAATACAGCATATCTGTAGACACACCTCTGCCAAACCTTCAATTCTTCGATCTTCAACCCAAACGAATAGCGGGTGAATAGCATGCTATTCTCATGCTTAAGTTCGAGGTCAGAATATGTGTAGAGAGAAAAGAGCATAAAAAAGTTCCATTTACGCATGCTTAACTTGGGTTGGAATTTCCCCCTATGAGAATGTGGACAGTGCTTTTTCCTGTGGCACTCTGCTGATCTTGATCGGAGTCCAGATTAAAGTGTAAAACAACATGATATTGCAACAATAAAACAAACTCGTGCTTGTAAACATTCATTTGCACTTACACACACGCAACTACACAAGAAAATTCACACCTCCCATTTGACACATCTGGAGTCTACCTTCCTGTCATTTGTCACTGAGCAGTATGTGTGCGACCCATGCACGCATGTGTGCAGACGGGTCTTGTGTGTGTGCAGACGGGTCTTGTGTGTGTGCAGACGGGTCTTGTGTGTGCTCGTAGATAAGTTCATGCGCACCGAGGTGTGAATAAGAAACCGTTTGACACATCTGCTAGCATTGCGTTGACGCATGTGACAACGATGGTTGCTTTCCTTTCACACAGATCTGCGAGGACACCTCCCCTCCCTCCTACCAACACCTCACTGCTTAGCAAGCCCTGGCTACCCCTGCACACACATCCCTGCTACCCCTGCAGCCTCGCACCTCCTAAAACAACACTCTCAGTGCAGCTTATTTCTTTAATAGGATCTGTCACCGGGGCAAAAAAGGGCCCTCTCTGTTCTGCAGCAGAAGTGCTGAAAAACAACCCCCCTCACCTCCTCCTCACCCACCTTTACTGCCTCCGCCCTACTGACACACATCACCCCTCCCCAGAGGAGAGACACACACGTACAGTAGTGTAGTGGGACAAAAGAGGGCTGATTGCTCAGTGCTACAGGCCTCTCTTTCTTGTTAGTGGATGCGGCTGTATGGGGCCTAGCCTACACCCCTCCACTCATACTGCCTGCCCTGACCTGCACCACTGTAGGGCTGTCCCTGTGTGGCATAGCCCCTATTCCTCACTAATCTCTCACACACACACACACACACACACACACACACACACACACACACACACACACACACACACACACACACACACACACACACACACACACACACACACACACACACACACACACACACACACACACACACACACACACACACACACACACACACACACACACACACACACACACACACACACACACACAGCCTTATCCCTTCATCAAGACGGGAAGACTGGATCACGGTCTCACATTCTCTCTTATGCAGTGAGTGTGTTTTCAGCCCTGCTGTAGACGGGAGGATTTCAGGCTGAGGACGGTCCCCAGGGGAAGCATAGCATCTGCTCGGAGATAGACAGACAGACAGCAGTAACAGGCTGGGAAGAGAGCCAGGCTTAGCTAAGCTTCCCCTGATAGATTGGTGTAGGCTGTGGAAATCCCACTAGTACACAGACCTCAGTGTGCAACATGGGCAGAGTGACAGTCGACTAGTCACAGCCACGTAAGTATCATGGAATCCCATGGTGGAATTTACTACTTGCTAAAGGCCCTCCGTCTCATGGTGATAGTTTACAGTCTGAAATAATGCATCCATTCAGTTCATGACGTGGACACCGGACGTCAATATATATAACAAGAGACATTAAAAGAGTTCATTGTGTGTGTGTGTGTGTTTACGTGTCTCTGTGTGTGTCTGTAAAACTCATTTAGCCAGACTAGACAGCCACAAACACTACTGAGAAATAAACCTCACATCCTTCTGTGTCAGCCTCAAACTGATCTATGATTGGACAGCCTCTAAAACCCAACTCTGTCATTGATTTGAGTTGTAGGGACAGTGTGATTGCTAAAGCCTCAGGCGTCTCGATGGCACCAGTAATAGAGTGAAAGGGGAAGTCAGAGGGGGTAGGGAAAGGCGGGAGGCAAAATAGTCAAGAGAGGAGGAAGAGGAAGACAGGTGCGCAAGGCTTCGCTCAACAGATGTTGAAACGTCTTCGAGCGCCAACACAAAGCGGAAGTTCGCTAGCGACCCGACCGACGCCACTCCAACACCCTCTCAACTGTCATTCTGAGGCAGGTTGACGTTTCTGACTGACGAAGAAACCGTTTGAGAGAGTTTATAGTTCAGGGTAGAAAGTACAAGGCCTATTGCCTTGAAAGGTTCCTCCCTAATACATGCATATTCAGACACATCACTGAACACAGTCAACAGCAGCATGTTAGTTGTATGTGTTGTTTTTGTGACTCTATGAATCATCTCAGCAGCTGTATCCACACACTACAGACAGGGAGGCTGACATCAACACGTCATAACAATAGAGCGACAAACACAGAACTCTGCTCTACAGCAATTGGTACAGTGCCAACATATAATGTACCTAACTTACTATGTACACCTATATTGTATAAAGGCAGAGCTGTGGTCCGTCTGTGGACGCTAATATCAAGGCCAGGGTGGACTGACCAAATTTCAACGTCCATGGACGTCCGGTGCCGGTCGGTGCCCAGTGGGTGAGGATGCTGTTTATAGTAAATGGAAAGAGAGGGGGCTCATGGGTAGGTGACAATAAGAGATGGGGGAGGTGACAGAGAGAGAGAGGCCGAGAGAGAGTGAGAGAGAGAGGCCGAGAGAGAGAGCGAGAGAGAGAGAGAGAGCGAGGTTGTCCAGAATCAGACATTTAACACTCTTGGTTTGACAGAAAGAGAAATAAAACAGTTATGAGCTGAACATAACAGTATGCCAGTGGAAGGGCGGATAGTAGCAGGTGACCTAACTGTGGTTTGTGACTATCATGATTTCCCATTGTAGCCAATTCAGTCGCAGTAATTCCATTACAGAATTTTTGGTAATTCCGTTACCAATTTGGTAATGGAATTATGAGTTTTAATCACTTAATAATTCCTAAACAAAATGTATATCAGTAAAACACTATAACCAATTGATAGGCCTACCTTTACTTGTTACTTCTGTGAACTTTTATTATCCTCCCTCATGAGGGAGAGAAATGTGAAAATATCTTGGTTTTGGTAAGACCCCTTTTCAATCTGTTTATCCAGAAATCAAAGCCTTTACTTATGCAAATGTTTTTTCTAAATGTAACTATGCCTTAATTACCCCAAAAGATAGACTCTTAGCTTTCATTTGACACCCAATTTGATATGCTCCTATGAACTTGGGTCCATTTACATGGAAATGCCCATAGTCCTTATAGAGGTGCGCCAGACGTTTTCAGTCTGATATAGGCACTCAACCAATTCTAGTCTGTTATCAAGTGCCTTTCAAGTCCATTTATACGACGAATACAAATATTTACACTTCAAATATATTCAGCACAGCCCTGGGTTCGGGCCAAGGCACGTATTGCCCTTTGCAGTCCAGATAGAGTTTCACTTTGCCCCTGAAAGCACGCCCAGCCCTTTACTAAAAAAAGCTTGTGTTTAATGTGTCTCTCTTTGGAAGGGAACATATGTTTCTTTCTTTCAATGTTAGAAAAAAAGTTGTATCGGGTGATCATTCAGCTGGACCCGGCCGTGTTTATGAGCTGTCATTAGCACTCTCTGAGCAAACACTGTCTATGTGTTCCACTGATATGGGCTTTAGAGGGTTAGGGCGGGACTTGCTGAGATTGGCTCGTCTGAAGGGGTTGTGAGCTCTGAGTAAGAGTTGCCCATAGGCACAGCTCCAGAATTCCCAAATACTAACCTTAATCATCCTGCTCCTTGTGGCTCAATGCAATTTGAATGCGATCAGGGTTGATCATTTTGCTCTTCAGTGTTTCAATTCAAAGGGACCAGTCACAGGATCAGTTTCCCACACTGATGTATCTTTTCTGTTATACTTGAACCTATCTACATGTTCTGAAGAACACTAAAAACATGGGGGACATCAAGGCCCTATGTCTTCAGTTAATCTGCTGATAAAATGGTATTGTATTGGGCAACAAAAACAAACGCTGGGTGGGACAGCGTTTATTTCTAAAGAGATTTTCAGTTAAATGGATTTTCAGTACATCATTAATACCAGACATTTTATATCAACGTTTTGATGTGTTCCTCACAGTCCTCATAATGCTGTAAGATGATGCAACAGCCATCTAGAGAGGAAGCTAGTAAATCTACAGCTTCTGGCATCCATTTTACTTCTTCCATGTATTGAGCACTGGTGTTTGAACCACATCATCCCTGCCTCCCCGTTGGCCTCCATCTCCCAGCTCTATCTTGTGGTTATGATATCATAGAGAAACAACGATGCATTCTCTCCTAAGTGCACCCTGACACATAAAATATTCATCCACCACAGAATCCCCTCCGAAATGGGTCCGTGGTACACAGAGACCCATGGTCAAGACCCTGCAAAGTGGGAGTCAACCTCTGGCAATCTACCAGACACACTCATGGAAAAGCTGGGGTCAGACCTGAAAAGAGGTTTAAACACTGCGTTGAACAGCAAGCAGGCCATGGGCTCTGTCGGTCTCTTAACCAAGGCCGAGACAGGGACTAGAAAAGCCAATCATCCATTCTCCCTCCATCGCACCAATCCATTTCCTCTCTCTGAGGCTTAGAGTGGTGATGATATCTAACAGAAGAAAACAGGAGGAAGGTTGTGTATACTGTATAAACTGTGTTAGCTTCCAGATGGGAAACTGCTGAAGTTTTCTCTTCTATAAAAAAAGTAAATGAGAGGGAGGGAGGGCGAGAGAGAGAAAAGAGGGGACAGACAGAGAGGAAGTCGGGAATGAAGAGGGGGGAGAGAGGAGAGCTAGAGTCGACCATGTGAGTTGATTAGTGGTGTTAACAGTAACTGTGGGGTTTGGGGTAATGAGCACCAGGCATGGTCCTAATGAAGCCTCAGCTCTGCTCCTATAGTTCTCTCTCATGGCTGGCCAAACCCTCTACTGGAAGTACAGTACAGTGTGTCGCCACACACTCCCTGCCAGCTGGACCTGAGCCACTAGATCCACTGCTGTGTGTGTGTGTGTGTGTGTGTGTGTGTGTGTGTGTGTGTGTGTGTGTGTGTGTGTGTGTGTGTGTGTGTGTGTGTGTGTGTGTGTGCGTGCGTGCGTGCGTGCGTGCGTGCGTGCGTGTGATCATGCGGTACAATCACTTTCATCCCCAAAGCGCCAACCAATTCATCCCAGACCACCACAGGCCACAGAAAAAGTGACCAATTCTACATTTTTCCCCCTGGTTGTTTTTTCTTCTTCCACAGAGCTGGATGTATCATTTCCCTGACCTCAGCCGTTTGAGGTGGTGTAAATCTCTTAATAACTGCACTAACTGCACTGTACATGGGTCTATATTTGGAGGGCCGTTTCTCCTGGCCTCCCCTGCTCTGGGGTGGAGCAGACAGTAGCCACAGTGTCTGTGTGGGAGATGGAGCCAGCTAGGCTCTGTAGCTGCCTGTGTGTGTCCCACTTTCCCTCTCGATGGTGTGGGGACTGGGAGGGGGACTGGATTCAGAAATGTGTGAATAACAAGATACTAGTTGTAAAAGTGTGTGAGTATAAGTGTGTTTAAGCGGGTGTGTCTGGAGTAGACTGTGTCCCTGTGTCATAGTGAGATGGTGGGTGTATAGGTGGGGTCACTCACTTTTACTGCATCCTACTACAACTTCCAACACGGGGAGCACAAACAGCTGGAGATGTCCAACAGCCCTGGTCTCCGCATTCAGACACATTTCTCATCCATATGCACACACACACACACAGTTGGGTAGGTTACTTTTTAAATTTCATCCGTTACAGTTACCTGTCCAAAATTGTAATCAGTAATGTGACTTTTGAATTACCCAAACTCAGTAATCTGATTACTTTCCGTTACTTTTAGATTACTTTTACCAATTGAAAGACATCTATTGCAGGATAAATCAATGTTAAAGTTTATATAGCTGGCCATATATGGATGTTACGTTTTATTTTATGGATTGGTTATGCAGGCTTCTTCTAACCCATCACTTTTTACTACATATAATAATAATAATAATGCAATTGTATATTTACATTAAATTCCAAAGTCTGTCAGATTTCCAGTCATTCCTATTAATGTAATACCCCTTCCAAAATAGGACTTGGAAATATAGATTAGCCAAATTGTTTTACCTGAGCATGACCCCAAAACTAAGGACTTATTAACCAGCCCTACTCTGTTGTTTATGATTTTGTTGTCATGGAGGACTGATTGGATTCAATGCCTCGAGTTGAAAAAGAAATGCTGCTCTCATGGAATGGCTTGCTTTGAGCACTACCTAAAAGTGCTATTTGAATGTGAAAAATGAATGCCGTATACTGCATTTGCTATAGACCTATTGTTTCCATTTTTGTTGGTTACACTTTGATATCTTGATATTATATGCAAATATTTAAGTCTATCAAAAGTGTGCAAGTTTGAGCATTTGTCCGTTAGGCCTATGTTTTTTTTATCAGCACACATTCGATTTAACAATAAACGCCCCACGAGTCTTCTTAAATGAAACTAGTGGTTGACAGTCCTTCTAAAGTCCTCAGACTTTAGAACAGGGGTGTCAAACTCATTCCACGGAGGGCCTAGTGTCTGCAGGTTTTTGGTTTTTCCTTTCAATAAAGCCCTAGACAACCAGGTGTGGGGAGTTCCTAACTAATTAGTGATGTTAATTCATCAATCAAGTACAAGGGAGGAGCGAAAACCCGCAGACACTCGGCCCTCCGTGGAATGAGTTTGACACCTGTGCTTTAGAAGGAGGGACCCCATCAAACCTTTATTTCATAGGCTTGGATCCGCACTAGTTGCAGAAACAATGATTGATTGGCAGTTTAAACGTCATCAATTCAACCACATACACATTTGTGAACAGCCATCCACAACAACCACAATCCGTAAGGAGCAAATACCTAAATGAGAGAGCAGCAGTGTGATTCACATCAATGTGCTATGTGGATATCAATAATAAGTGATATCCGTATCGCACATAGGCTACACCACTACTGTCATCCTTACCTCTTACCTTTATTCAAGTTGAATAATCATTGGTGGCGTCATTGGAAGACATGGCTTGGACTGTAGTCTACTAAAGCCTGTTCCTGCTATTTTCCTGGGATCCATCAAACACATGTGGTGTGTCATCATAGTGGTCTCTGACTTGTGGTCAGACTCACTCAGGCGGAAACAAACTTGCGTCTTTTTTCAATGCTCATTTGAATGTCATTGAGAAAACAGAAAGTTGTCAAACAAACATCCTTTCTGAATTTAAAAGTAATCCTAGAAGTAATCATCTAGTTTTTCAAAAGTATCTGTAATCGGATAAAAATATTTTAGCTGGTAACGGAATGGATTACAGTTTGTTTTTTGTCCTCCTTTACATGGACGTGTGTAACGGATTACACACACACACACACACACGGGGGAGGGTGTTGATCCCAGTGTGAGTATGTGAGTTAACATGTGTGGGTGTTTTTTTTACTGGCAAGAGAAAATGTGTTGGTGTGTGTGATGGGGAGGTGATTGTGCGGGTTATGGGTATTTATCTATGTTTTGTTATGTGCATGCATGTGAGTGTTGATTTGAATGTGTCTACATCTAGCCATTGGAAGCATTGTATACTGTTCTATTCTACTTGGGAGTCAAGCTCAGTCCACATCATTGGTGTGTGTACGTCTGTGTGTGGGGGAATCTCTACCAAATGGACAGAGTGGTAAACGGGAGGATACATTACCCATGGGTCAAGTCGCAGGGTGGGAGGATATATTACCCTTGGGTCAAGTCGCAGGGAGAGAGGATATATTACCCTTGGGTCAAGTCGCAGGGTGGGAGGATATATTACCCTTGGGTCAAGTCGTAGGGTGGGAGGATATATTACCGTTGGGTCAAGTCGCAGGGAGGGAGGATATATTACCCTTGGGTCAAGTCGCAGGGAGAGAGGATATATTACCCTTGGGTCAAGTCGCAGGGAGGGAGGATATATTACCCATGGGTCAAGTCGCAGGGAGGGAGGATATATTACCCTTGGGTCAAGTCGCAGGGTGGGAGGATATATTACCCTTGGGTCAAGTCGCAGGGTGGGAGAATATATTACCCTTGGGTCAATTGTGCGGGTTATGGGTATTTATCTATGTTTTGTTATGTGCATGCATGTGAGTGTTGATTTGAATGTGTCTACATCTAGCCATTGGAAGCATTGTATACTGTTCTATTCTACTTGGGAGTCAAGCTTAGTCCAGATCATTGGTGTGTGTACGTCTGTGTGTGGGGGAATCTCTACCAAATGGACAGAGTGGTAAACGGGAGGATACATTACCCATGGGTCAAGTCGCAGGGTGGGAGGATATATTACCCTTGGGTCAAGTCGCAGGGAGAGAGGATATATTACCCTTGGGTCAAGTCGCAGGGTGGGAGGATATATTACCCTTGGGTCAAGTCGTAGGGTGGGAGGATATATTACCGTTGGGTCAAGTCGCAGGGAGGGAGGATATATTACCCTTGGGTCAAGTCGCAGGGAGAGAGGATATATTACCCTTGGGTCAAGTCGCAGGGAGGGAGGATATATTACCCATGGGTCAAGTCGCAGGGAGGGAGGATATATTACCCTTGGGTCAAGTCGCAGGGTGGGAGGATATATTACCCTTGGGTCAAGTCGCAGGGTGGGAGAATATATTACCCTTGGGTCAAGTCGCAGGGTGGGAGGATATATTACCCTTGGGTCAAGTCGCAGGGTGGGAGGATATATTAGCCTTGGGTCAAGTCGCAGGGAGGGAGGATATATTACCCATGGGTCAAAACGCAGGGAGGGAGGATATATTACCCATGGGTCAAGTTACAGGGTGGGAGGATATATTACCCTTGGGTCAAGTCGCAGGGTGGGAGGATATATTACCCTTGGGTCAAGTCGCAGGGTGGGAGGATATATTAGCCTTGGGTCAAGTTGCAGGGAGGGAGGATATATTACCCATGGGTCAAGTTGCAGGGAGGGAGGATATATTACACATGGGTCAAGTTGCAGGGAGGGAGGATATATTACACATGGGTCAAGTCGCAGGGAGGGAGGATATATTACCCATGGGTCAAGTTGCAGGGAGGGAGGATATATTACACATGGGTCAAGTCGCAGGGAGGGAGGATATATTACCCTTGGGTCAAGTCTGGAGAGAGGATGGGCAAAATCCATATCAGTCCATCTGCTGGCCCCTTTATATAGTGATAAAATATTCAAATCCAGCCATTACTTCACATTAGAGATGCCAGGGAGAAAACCACAGAAGGTATACATGCTCTTTCAGACATGTGTTTGTTGCATTGATAGTTACATATAAAGCCCTTCCTCCATTAGAGGAGTCCCTCATCCAAACTCACGTATGGCATTTAGGTGTGTGTAGAATATACACTGGCAATATTTATGTAAACTATTTTATTTTCTATTGTGACACCACATGTTAAATACATGTCTTTTTTTATTTAACCAGGTAGACCAGTTGAGAACAAGTTCTCATTTACAACTGCGACCTGTCCAAGATAAAGCAAAGCTGGAGAGAGATTGCACTGAATTAGTATAACTTTAAATAAAACTATTTAAAGTGATTCGGGTTTGAGTGTAGTGTTTTGTCTTTCCAAGTCTTGTTCAGATCAAATGAATTCGAGGTGCCAAATATGCTTTTTCTCGTACATTCCCACCTCTCTCGTCACACACACACACACATACACACACACATGCACATACACGCAACCATCCACACAGTGTGTTCCAGTCTGATGAGTAATATAGTCTAGGAGCAATTCCTGGGTGTTTCCCTCACTGAGTAACCGCTTGGTCAGACCTGAGTCGCTGTGTGACGTATAGTCACTATTTCGACAAGCAGACCCAGTCTGGGGTTGTACTGGGGTTGTACTTCTGAGTGGACAAGGGGATAAGGGGATAGATTAGGAGAATCTTCTCATGCTGTAAAGTTAAACAATTTCATACTATTATTATCATACTATAATTATATTATTGTGCTAGTACTATTGTTATACACCGGAGTATTAGTGCTATTCCTATATGAATGTGCTATTTGGAGCATGCAGCCATTTATCTGATTTTAACGCAAAGGCAAGTGCAAGATTAGCTCAACCACAAGTCCAGTGCCTGTCAACATTCTATGAATAATGTTATATTTCTAAGAAAGCTTTTATGTAATCTGACTGAATCAGATTAGTTGGTGGAGGACAGTGGCCTTTATTCATGTATATAATTCTGTCACTGTACTATTTGTTTTCACACTAATTGTGTCTTAGAATAGAATGGGATGCCATTGCCAATATAACCATCCCACTTCTAAACAAACCCTCACAAAACCTAATAAGCTATAAACTGCTGGTGCCCATGGACAGACCTGAGGAAATAAAACTCAAATATGACAGCAGACCTAACATTTGGACGTGTTATTGCTTTTACTATTTTTGACCATTTGGTACCGCTGGGAAAAATAATAAAGAGCCATGATTTCCCGGCTGTGTAGGTGGTAACTTGGCTCTCCTCTCTCTCTCTTTTTCTCTCCCTCTCTCGCTCTCTTTCAGGACACCGGGTGAAGATGGAGGACCCCCAGAAGATGCAGTTCTCTGATAGGCTGACAGAGATTGAGCGCTACCAGCGGGCCAGCCTGAGGATGGGGCCTGGTAACCCCCAGCCCCGGCCCATGCACCAGAGCCACCTGGGGCCGTCTACCCAGTCCCAGATACAAGGTAGGGCCGCTGACCAGACAGGAACAACTATCACACTGACTCACTCACACCGTCTGTCCCAAATCAGTGTTGCTCACTCATCACAAAACACTCCACCTTCTGCTACAACACTGTATATAGGGGTTAGCGGTACAAATGCTTCTCCCTGCCTACAGGTGAGAGCTGTGAGAGCTGACTTTGCTATTAGTTTCAAGCTTTATTAGTCGTATGTACAGGATACACATGGTATACACTGCAAGTAAATGGTTACTTGCAGCTTCCTTCTGGACAATGAAACAACATTAAGAAATAAGAAAAGATAAGAAAAGGAACATAAAGTAAATGGCTCAGTAGAATAGAATACACATTTTGGAATAAGTATAATCCAGGAGTTTCTATGTGTGAATGCATGCTAAGGTGTAGAGAGTCAGTGGTCGGTCCAGGTGGTCAGTCCAGTTCAAGTGTTCAGCAGTCTGATGGCGTGTAGATAGAAATAGTCTCTGAGCCTGTATCAGACCTCATGCTCCAATATCATCTGCCCCGACGGTAAGGGAGTGAACAGCTCATGGCTGTGGTGTTATGAGCCGAGTTAGCCTGTATGGTCTGACGGTGACACATAATGAACTAACGGTGCTGCTCTAACTTTATGTCTATGGGCTGAGTTAGCCTGTATGTGGCAGGCTGAAGCCCCAGGTTGAGTACAACCCTCCCTACTGATATGAGAGCCCAGACCTGGGGGAGGGTCCAGTACATTTACTGGCAGGGGCCGCTCACTCATGCCAGCTCTGTCCCCGGATGCCCTGCATCGGTCACAGGGTCCAGTCTGGGGCCAGGTGGCAACCTGATCACTGCCAAACAGCCTGGCCAAGGCACTGGGGCTGGAGCTGGTTCACCACACCACTCTACAGCCTCAGGAATCTCACAGCCGCCCGCTTCCTCCGCAATCACGTCAGTCTCAGACTGACTGGCACAACAGGGCAGATCTGCAATGGAGACAGGGGGAAGGAGGTGTGTGTGTCTTAGGGGAGGGGGTACGTGGGTGGAAGTTCGCTCTCAGACATACAGTACCAGTCAAAAGTTTGGACACACCTGCTCATTCAAGGGTTTCTTTATTTGTACTATTTTCTACATTGTAGAATAATAGTGAAGACATCAAAACTTTGAATTAACACATATGGAATCATGTAGTAACCAAAAAATGTTAAACAAATCAAACTATATTTAATATTTTAGATTCTTCAAAGTAGCCATCCTTTGCCTTGATGACAGCTTTGCACACTCTTGGCATTCTCTCAACCAGCTTCTCCTGGAATGCTTTTCCAACAGTCTTGAAGGAGTTCCCACATATGCTGAGCACTTGTTGGCTGTTTTTCCTTCACTCTGTGGTCCAACTCATCCCAAACCATCTTAATCGGGTTGAGGTCGGGTGATTGTGGAGGCCAGGTCATCTGATGCAGCACTCCATCACTCTCCTTGGTCAAATAGCCCTGGAGGTGTGTTTTGGGTCATTGTCCTGTTGAAAAAAATGATAGTCCCACTAAGCGCAAACCAGATGTGATGGCGTATCGCTGCAGAATGCTGTGGTAGCCATGCTGGTTAAGTGTGCCTTGAATTCTAAATAAATCCCTGACAGTATCACCAGCAAAGCACCCCCACACTATCACACCTCGTCCTCCATGCTTCATGTTGGGAACCACCCATGCGGAGATCATCCGTTCACCTACTCTGCGTCTCACCAAGACACGGCGGTTGGAACCAAAAATCACACATTTTGACTCATCAGACCAAAGGACAGATTTCCACCAGTCTAATCTCCATTGCTTGTGTTTCTTGGCCCAATAAAGTCTCTTCTTATTGGTGTCCTTCAGTAGTGGGTTCTTTGTATCAATTCGACCATTTAGGCCTGATTCACACAGTCTCCTCTGAACAGTTGATGTTGAGATGTGTCTGATACTTGAACTCTGTGAAGCATTTATTTTGGGCTGCAATCTGAGGTGCAGTTAACTCTAATGAATTTATTATCCTCTGCAGCAGAGGTAACTCTGGGTCTTCCTTTCCTGTGGTCCTCATGAGAGCCAGTTTCATAATAGCGCTTAATGGTTTTTGCGACTGCACTTGAGGAAACTTTCAACGTTCTTGAAATGTTCCATATTGAATGACCTTCATGTCTTAAAGTAATGATGGACTGTCATTTCTCTTTGCTTATTTGAGCTGTTCTTGCCATAAATAGGGCTATCTTCTGTATACCACCCCTACATTGTCACAACACAACTGATAAGCCCAAACACATTAAGGAAAGAAATTCCTCAAATTAACTTTAAACAAGGCACACCTGTTAATTGAAATGCATTCCAGGTGACTACCTCATGAAGCTGGTTGAGAGAATGCCAAGAGTGTGCAAAGCTGTCATCAAGGCAAAGGGTGGCTACTTTGAAGAATCTCAAATATAAAATATATTTAGATTTGTTTAACACTTTTTTGGTTACTACATGATTCCATGTGTTTTTTCATAGTTTTGATGTCTTGACTATTATTCTACAACGTAGAATTATTCTACAACGTAGAAAATAGTAAAAAAAAAAAAAAAAAAAAAACTGGAATGAGTAGGTGTGTACATACTTTTGACTGGTACTGTGTGTCATAACGTGATGGCATGTCTGGATGTGTGCAGACAAAACACGAACAGACACACAGACACAAACACACACGAGGCACACGCACACAGACACGCTGTCCTCTCCCACCCACTCCCTAGTTCTCATGCAGGGGGTTAGGGCTGACAGACAGAGTAAGGCTCCTTCCCAGTTAATGAGTCTCTATCAGTGTGTTTAGGAGTGTTTTGCTATCTGTGGGTGGAAGTGTATCTCTCATGGGGTTTAGCCTTGTGCTCCTGACTCACCACTGTGGACCTACCTATCGTACAGCTCAGCTTACACAACTGTGGTTATCAGCAGCAGCTTTGACTTAGTTTAACTGATGTTGTTGTTCCTCCATAAGTGCCATGTAATGTACTGAAAATGGCCAAGGAAAATCATCTGCCAGTGCTGTGGACCAGTAGGACCAGGATTAGTTGGCATTTAGACAGAGATACAATATACATTTCATGGTATAAAGTTTGGGTTCTGTACTTTACCGCGTGTTGTCTGCCAATGGAAGGGCCATGGCAGGTAAGCTTATCCAGAGGGACTTATCCATAAGGGCATTCTTAATATCTCCAAACTGTCTAGCAGGAGAGGTGTACAGACAACGCTGGGATGGCATGTGAAGAAAGGCTCTGTACTTGTCTGCATAGCTGCAGGAGGATTAGGGAAGGAATTACCTCTTCATAGGCCTGTCAGATCTCAAAGACCTGCACCAGTAGAACACACACACACACACACACACACACACACACACACACACACACACACACACACACACACACACACACACACACACACACACACACACACACACACACACACACACACACACACACACACACACACACACACTGGGCGCGCTCACAAACACGTGGGGCGCATATATATGCACAACCCCCACACACAAACACACACACCTCAAGCATAGACACAACACATTAATGTGGCTCAGAGCCGCCAGGGATGAGAGGTATAGAGCTCCAAACTGATTCCACACAACACCCGCAGGTGCTAGGGGCCCTCTCTGAAGTGTGTGTGTGTGTGTGTGTGTGTGTGTGTGTGTGTGTGTGTGTGTGTGTGTGTGTGTGTGTGTGTGTGTGTGCGTGCGTGCGTGCGTGCGTGCGTGCGTGCGTGCGTGCGTGCGTGGAGGACTGTAAAACCACACACCTTAATCTCTGATATTACCATTATGACTTTGTAGCTCAGGGCTAGTGCTAAAATAATTCAATAGCAATGAAGATACATTCTCCCTCCTCTCAGCTACCCAGTGACATATATCACTGGGCATCTCCATGCCAGCTTAGACAACACGCAACTACAAACCCAGCTCAAACTAAAATAGTACCTTTTGTAATAAATACATTTGGAAACAGGGATGTATTTACATATAAACACGGCTCTGCTTTTGGCAGCCGTCGCAGGCAGAGTTGTATTTTGCGGAGGATCACAGGGTAATAGATGAGCGAGCCGTCAACACTTTATAATTAAATTGATTCCCATCTTGCTATTGCAAAAAAAAAATGTTTTCCATTATCCACACATAAACCTGGACTTTCCAGCTGACGACAACGTGATAAAATACAATATCATCTCCTAATGAAGCCCTTTGCTTCATATTGTTGTCTGAGCCATGAAACAGAGACAGAGTTTTGTTGTCAACACAACGCTTTTGAGACGTCTGCTAAACGCTGCCCGGGATTCTCAGACGTACACACACACACAGTATGTGGTAACAAACACACACACACAGTATGTGCTAACAAACACACACCACACACACAGTTACGTGCCAATGTTGCAAGCTCTGCTAACGCTCTAGACAGCCAGGATAATTAAGAGCTCATTACAGCGCATGCAGTGACAGGATTCAAGCCCTGGCAGACACTGCGCTTGCTCGGCTAGCCGCTTGTTTTTGTTCAGCCGTGACCACAGGTGAGGCTGCCGTGAGGAATGATCCTACGGGAGGGCGTGTGGGGAGCTGTGTGTGTGGCTCTGCCAGGGCAGTCAAGCAAATCTCCCACTCAGACAATCGACTACAAAATTGTTATTCTGGTTTACTAAATGTCAGGTGTGTGGTGTGTGTATGTGTGTTTGAATGATTTTCAGAGAATGCCATCTCCTTGAAGCACCCTGGGTATAAAGTCTACAGCTCATACTAGTCTTACCAGCCAGACAAAGATGTTAAAATTAAACGGGAAAATGATTTGATCTCAACGGGACGCTACAGAAATAATCCTGATTTCAGTTTTCCTCTTTCCCTTTTCAAAAGGAGACTAAACTAAACAAGATCGCCAGAACAAAGCTGCTCTTTTAACTTAAATGTGTTTCAAGAAAAAAAGACAGCAGCAATTGAATCATCCAAAAGAAAGTATTTTGCCTTTTGAGGTGGTATCATTTAACATGCTATTTGTTCCAACACCTGTGTTTTTCTGACTGGAGATGAATATCAGATACTAGCATACCTTTCGGCCATCTAGTCAAGTGCTCCACTGCTTTGATGAGTGTGTGTGTGTGTGTGTGTGTGTGTGTGTGTGTGTGTGTGTGTGTGTGTGTGTGTGTGTGTGTGTGTGTGTGTGTGTGTGTGTGTGTGTGTGTGTGTGTTTTGGCTTTGAGTGATAAAACACACTAGTTGTATTAATTATATAATACTGGTCACAAGGTCGCATGCTAAGCCGTGGCACCTGTATGGTATAGGTTACAAAATAGCAGGGGTCAAAATAAAACAATTTACTGGTGGTTACCGTAGATACTCCACCAATAAACCAAAACTCTTCCAATGGCATACATCTGCAGCATGCTGCTGTGGTGAAAGGTCAAACAGGTGAATCTATCCTCTCTCTGGTTGTGAAAGTCCTGCTAGCTAGAGGGAGGTCCTACCCCTCCTCTCCTGTCCACAGTGACCACACTGTTTACTCCACATAAACAAGCCGGCTGGCCCCCCAAGCGAATGCCTGCTCCAGTCTACCACTAACAGCCCTGATCAGACCCAGAGCCCCTAACCGCTAGTCCAGGGTCAGATATTATTTAATCCTCCTAATGGTAAGTGTTAAGATGTGGAGTTGGGTAATCTGATCCTGGATCTGTGTCTACCTCAAACCTCAAACCCACTCTAACACCCAGCAGGACATTATCAACCAATTATAACCAACAAAGAGTCACTGTAAGACACAAGTATGCCAGTCCCTGGAACATGCAGCCAGGCACATAGCACATGCTTATAGAGGGAAAGGTCAAAGCATCGTGCCTCCATGTCTCTGTTTAGTACCAGATGTGCTTACTAGGTTATTGTGTTGGTTTGTGGGTCGTTGACTGTCTGTCAGGACAAGACCAGAGAGAGGTGGCCATGCTGTGAGCCTGGTGGAGATGCTGTTGGCTCCAAGCTCCATTTGGGCAGCAATGCATGCTGGTCCGTGCCAAACCCATACAGGAAAGGAGCTCTCAGGCCAAATGCAACCAAAACTAGCGGGAATCCAGACCAGCGACGAGGGATTCTGTTTTACTTCTCCAGCGCTGTATTTACATAATATATCAATGGTCGCCATGGGGTTTATTTGTTATGGTGCATAAGAGCTGCACTTGTGGTTACTCTGTTTTTGTGACCTTAGTTAGATCTGAATTATTCAAACTGAAAATGTTTTTGTTCTCCAATAAAAAAAAAATCCCTTTTGAAGCCATCTCTAAACAGTAAGCTGGAAAAAGAGAAAAGAGAGCTTTTTTTCCAGACTCAACTGTTTGTGTTAGTTATAATTTAACATCAGAGCCGGGTCGAGCTTTACATTTCAGCAATTACAGAAACTACATGTGCGCAATGAACAGTCTCTATTGAGTCTGAAGAGAGGGGAAAGGGAGGCAAGGCAGGGGGCTCTCAAATAGAACATAGGATTTTTCAGTCGATGTGTTTGTTTTTACTCATGTTTAAGTGAGGGCTCAAAAGACATATCAAATGTCCCACATAGCTAAGCCAAGGCCATGTTCCTCCCCTCTCACTCGCTCTCTAACACGCTCTCTCCCTCTCCCTTCCTCGCTGGCGTCTTTCTCTCTCTCTCTCTCTCTCTCTCCCTCTCACTCTGTCTCTCTTGCTCTCTCTCACATTCTATCTCTCCGTGGTGACGCCTAGGGCCTAAGCGAAACAGGAAGCCAGCACAAGGCCCAGCATTCACTGTGTCTCAATGACACGCTTCATTACGACAGGCGCATTACATGTCTCTGAGGCGCTGCCGAATCCAGAGTCATGAGGACAGACGCCATCTTGGCCCTTTCATCTCCAACTGCACTTCAAAAGCAGAGCATGTGTTTATTTGTGTCCTCCCAGCCATCACTGACGCCACCCCAAAAACGTTCATATTTGTGACGCGGCCGTCGTCTTCTACCCCTAATGCACCTACCGTCTTCCCCCAATCTCTAGCCCCGCCCAGGGGGCTGAGACTCATATTAACAGGGGTAATCTGTGCCGCTGGTATTGACGTTGTCCACCAGCCAATCAAAATATTTGAAGGAAATGTTTATTTTCTTGAGCAGATCGCACCAGCTGCTTCGAAACCTTTCTGAATAACCCCATTTATGTGTAAGAATTTCCCATTGTGGGGCGAAGCGCGGGACCTCTCAGAGGCTAAGTGCTGATCCGGGCCTTTGGAGAGGAAGTAGAGTAGCTCCGGGGGTGAGAGAGCTTTTACACACCCCAACCCCAGCCAGCCTGGGCCCAGTGTGGGCATAGGTGAACATCCCCCTCTACCTCCTCCCCCTGTTCCTGGCCCCTCTCAAGGTCAGGATCACAACTGCTAATATAGCGGTTAGGATGTTGTTCCTCAGCTCATACTATAGTGTAGTGTTACTGTAGTCCGGCTAGAGACAGGGATATGATCAGGAACTCTCCAGGCCTTAGTTACTGTATGTTCATGTCAAAACTACAATATAAATATACTGAACAAAAATAGAAACGCAACAGGCAACAATTTCAACGATTTTACTGAGTTACAGTTACAGTTCATATGAGGAAGTCAGTCAATTGAAATAAATTCTCTAGGTCCTGATCCATGGATTTCACATGACTGGGAATACAGATATGCATCTGTTGGTCACAGATACCTTTATAAAAAGGTTTGGGCATGGATCAGAAAACCAGTCAGTATCTGGTGTGACCACCATTTGCTTCATGCAGTGCGACACATCTCCTTCTCATAGAGTTGATCAGGCTGTTGATTGTGGCCTGTGGAATGTTTTCCCACTCCTCTTCAATGGCTGTGGGAAGTTGCTGGATATTGTCGGGAACTGTAACACGCTGTTGTACAAGTCGATCCAGAGCATCCCAAACATGCTCAATGGGTGACATGTCTGGTGAGTATGCAGGCCATGGAAGAGCTGGGACATTTTCAGCTCACAGGAATTGTGTAAATATCCTTGGGACATAAGGCCGTGGATTATCATGCTGAAACATGAAGTGATGGCGGCAGATGAATAGCATGACAATGGGCCTCAGGATCTGAATCCGGTATCTCTGTGAATTCAAATTGCCATCGATAAAATGCAGTTGTGTTTGTTGTCTATAGCTTATGCCTGCCCATACCAAAACACCACTGCCACCATAGGGCACTCTGTTTACAACGTTGACATCCCCAAACCGGTCGTCCACACGACGCCATACACGTGGTCTGGTTGGATGTAATGCCAAGTTCTCTAAAACGACGTTGGAGGCAGCTTATGGTAGAGAATTTAACATTCAGTTCTCTGGCAACAGCTCTGGGGGACATTCCTGCAGTCAGCATGACAATTGCACGCTCTCTCAAAACTTGAGACATCTGTGGCATTGTGTTGTGTGAAAAAACTGCAAATATTAGAGTGGCAGTGTATATACTGAACAAAAATACAAACACAACATATAAATTGTTGGTCCCATGTTTCATGAGCTGAAATAAAATATCCCAGAAATTGTCCATACACACAAAAAGCTTGTTTCTCTTACATTTTGTGCACAAATTTGTTTACATCCCTGTTAGTGAGCATTTCTCTTTTGCCAAGATAATCCATCCCCCTGACAAGTGTGGCATATCAAGTAGCTGATTAAACAGCATGATCCTTACACAGGTGCACCTTGTGCTGGGACAATAAAAGGCCACTTTAGAATGTGCAGTTTTGTCACACAACGTCACAGATGTCTCAAGTTTTGAGGGAGCGGCAATTGGCATGCTGACTGCAGGAATGTCCACCAGAGATGTTGCCAGAGAATTATATGTCCATTTCTCTACCATAAGCCGCGTCCAATGTTGTTTTAGAGAATTTGGCAGTACGTCCAACCGGCCTCACAACTGCAGACCACGTGTCACCACGTCAGCCTAGGACCTCCACATCTGGCTTCTTCACTTGCGGGATCGTCTGAGACCAGCCACCCGGACAGCTGATGAAACTGACAAGTATTTTTGTCTGTAATTCTGATTGGCTGAGCCTGGCTCTCCAGTGTGTGTGCCTGGCTCCCAAGTGGGTGGGCCTGCTCAGTCATGTGAAATCGATAGATTAGGACCTAATTTATTTATTTCAATTGACTGATTTCCTTATTTGAACTGTAACTCAGTAAAATCGGTGAAATTGTTGCATGTTGCATTTATATTTTTGTTCATAACCGGAGATACATTATATGACTGCCAACGTCCTACAGTTTCTCTGCTATCAGTATGTCTGAATCTATAAATGGACAAGTGGTTTTTTGAGAATGTGTGGGCATGTGTGTGCATGTGTGTGTGTGTGTGTGTGCATGTGTGTGTGTGTACAAGTAAAAGCATGTGTGTTTGAGGTCCACGGTTCATTCTTGCAGTTTGGCTTGTAACAACTGCCCTATCTCAGTCCGAGAGCAAACTAACACTCTTTGCATGTCAAATTGTCAGCTTCCTGCGGTGTGGCCATTGAGTGTGAACCAGGGTCTCATGCGCTGCGCTTGTAAGGATTCTTCTTTCCCTGACAGGCTGACTGGACAGGCCAACAAAGGCCTCACACCTCCTCCTCCCAGCCCCCTGAGAAACCAAAATATCTCTGTTAGCTCCATCAGCCCCTCAGCCCTGTTTTCCCAAGCCCTCTCTCTAGTCTCACTCCAGTGAGAGCTCCCCTTCTGCCCTCCTCTCTGCTCAGTCAGCACATGCAGGCCTGTCACAGGTAGACAGCCAAACCACCACACTCAGATAGCTTTGACATGTTGCTGGCTTCTTTTAGGGCATTGAAGAGATCTGCACTCCCCTCACTCGAACACAGTACATGCACAGAACCTACAGAGTCATAACCGGAAACAATTCTCTCTAATCCTCTTGCACTTCTACTGTGCATCAGAATTAGAAACACTCATGTAATGAGGTCGTTGTCATACCTGCCCAGACTACAGTAGTGTCAGGCTAGTGTCATGTCTAAATTCTCCTTAATTAACACATACTATCTATGTCCATTGCAGCCCTGTGGTCTGACCAGATTGACCCACCAACTCTGAAGACATGCAAGGTGGAGGACGACCTCAGATGGTCAAGTAAGAGAGATATTATATCTACTCTACCTGGGGCCCCTATCCCAAACTGCTCTACGTCGCCTTACTTCTCACTTGTGCTTTCTCTCTATTGTTGTCGCTCGGGATTTTTTTCTTTCTTTTTCTTTCGGCCTCTCATTCACACACACTCACACAGCAGTAGGAAGTGAACAAGTATCCTGCTCTGCTTATATGACCCCCGGTTTTAGGTGCATTTCAGCGTGAGTCATATCTGTTTTTGTGTGTGCAGGCCTATATGGGAAAGATGTTTGCTTGTGTTGTTTGTTTGTTTCTGAGGCTTAATCATAACACGCAAGGCCCAATCACTGAGCAGTACGAGAGGCGTGGTGAGCAATAAGAGATGGCCATAATTACTAGTCTGAGAAAACAGGCATGAAATGTACAGAGAGGGGATGATTGAGGAGACTTGGACTACATACACAACATCACCCTAGCCAATTCACAATATCCAACTTCTTCAAGAGTAGCTGAGAACAACAATTAAGACACTGCTTCATATCAATAGTCAGTCAATCATGTCTTTGACAAGGTGGAATTAATATAGAGATAGTGGAAGAGCTGGGACTAAGGATATGCAATGGGCGTTCCACTCGTTGTGACATTTTGGGGAATGCGTTTTGGTTTGCCTTCAGAGCTCTGGATCCCAGAACATTCCAAAACACCCCCTTTCTCCCTCCCTCCCTGGTGTTTTGTCACTCTTCTTCTCCTGCCCCACAGCCACTCAACCACCCACCTGCTCTCTTCCCAGAAACCACCGAAGCACACTGCACCAGACCTGCTGAGTCATCTGCTTACACACCATTCCATTTTACTCCTCGATGATCCTCATACTAAGCCCCTTCTGTATGACTCATCAATTAGGCTTGTTGGAAATTCATGGTTTTCAAAAGGTTTGATAAGGGAAAGCCCCCGTTGTAAAACAGACGTTAGATGTGACTGTCAGTGATTTCCAAACACAATGCAGCAGTTTCATCATTTTTCAATGACTACAAGATGGAATGTATGCAGAGATGGAATGCATAGATTGACATATTTACTTTTGACACTACGCGAGCGAGACATTCCCTTGACAGATATTCACTTCAGAACAAAATACTCACTAGGGTGTGAAAAGTGGAATTTGCGTTTGATGGGGACTAACGGTAGTGGGGAGAAGTCCTAATGTCTAATCATGAAATTCATATCCAGTTCCAGAGAGACAGAGATTATTAAACTATTACGATCAACAATAATATCGAAGCGTGCACATGCCACCTGGCCAGAACTCATTGGCCAGCAGCATACCACCCTGCATTCCACTGCTGGCTTGCTTCTGATGCTAAGCAGGTTTGGTCCTGGATGGGAGACCAGATGCTGCTGGAAGTGGTGTTGGAGGGCCAATAGGAGGCACCCTTTCCTCTGGTCTAAAAAAATGCCCCAGGGTGGTGATTGGGGACATTGCCCTGTGTAGGGTGCTGTCTTTCAGATGGGATGTTAAATGGGTGTCCTGACTCTCTGTGGTCACTAAAGATCCCATGGCACTTATTGTAAGAGTAGGGGAGGTAACCCTGGCTAAATTTCCAATCTGACCATCATGGTCACCTAATCATTCCCAGCTTACAATTGGCTCACTCCTCTCCGCTGTAACTATTCCCCAGGTTGTTGCTGTAAATGAGAATGTGTTCTCAGTCAATTTACCTGGTAAATGAATAATAAGTCATAGTAGGAAACAACAGTTGATTTAGTTAACAAACTCATAAATCACATCTGGTTCATTGATGCATTAGGAAAATCTTGGTGTTTATCATCACAAACTCCCTAATGCCTCAATCGTGTTGCTAGTGATAGGTAGAGCCATGCAAAACCTGCTGGGCTCACATGCTACAGTGGCTGCAATGGAGAGGGCTTTGGTGTTGTTGACCGTGTTGTTCTAGTTCAGAAGAGCCACGGTAAGAGGTGAAGGCTATTTGCATCAGATGCGAAGCTCCAACCCCAAGGCCTAAGCGCTTAAACAAACATCTAAGGATCATTTGTGTTCATTTGTGTCTCCTATTCTTTGGCTTGTGGACCAACATTATTTCCCTGGCAATGTATTTCTTGGCCAAACTTTGACTATTCTTGCGGCGTTTGGTCAAGATCTCACTCTGCATTCGTAACAACTTTTCATTCTCACAACTCATCACCAAAAAATCGAATCTACTCTGAAATCAGTGATGGTCTGGGAAGCATGGGACAGTCACTCCTCTCTGGCTGCGGTCTGAGGGAAGGAGATGAAAGGCGAAGAGATCTCTCTCTCCATCTCTCTCTCTCTGGGCCAGCCTGGTCTGAGATTTTCTCCCTTTCCCACCACTCCACTTATTTGCCTGAGACACCATTCCCTGGGCGCTGCTCGTCACAGTTTGCATTCAGCCTGAGTAAACATTTCACAGGTGAGGGCCTGGATTTGCATCCCTCACCCCCACCCCTCCACATACACACACCTCGCTGGCGACCTCAGTTTGCCCTTATGTTAACAACCAAAATCAGTTTCTCCCGTAAGCAAATGAGGCAAACCTCCCTCCATATCTGGGTTACACGCTTGACTGTGGACTAGTGGACCTCAGAGAGCAAGCGAGAGAGACAGAGAGAAAGAGATTTACCCCGCTCCTGCGGTGTTGCAGAACTCAATATGGGAACGCGCACACAAGCAAGGGAGCGAGGGAAAGAGAGGAGAGTGAAGGAAAAAAAGGAGCGCTCTAGAACAATGTGTTCTCTATTAAAAAAAAATGGATTCCCAGCCGCCACCCCTTTTAGAGTGGGAACATCACAGACGGCGGGCCGCACCAACTAGCCCTCTGGGGTCCATCCCCTCTCCTGTCCCTGCAATTTAGTCAACACGTTTCAGCTGAGCCTAATGGAGATCATGTGTTGGGTGGGCCGCTGCTACCAGCTAGGCCGCATCAGGACCAAAGATCCAACACTCCTCCTCCCTTGTACCCACAGCCCCGCTGTTACCACAGCCCCGGAGCCACAGAGCCGCAGAGCCTCAGCCTATAATTAGCTGGCAGAGAGATGAGGAGGGGGCTGTGTGTGGATCAGGGTAGCTAACAGAAGATTGCAAAACTGTGGTTCTGTGTGAGTAGAGAGTTGCTGATCTACCCATATCCTCTAGAGGGAGCAGCTGAGCTGCTGAGAGGTGAACAGTGGTGGTGACTGGCTGGTCCACCGCCAAGGTTGTGACGGGACACAACCCCATTAAGGTGTTGTGATAAGTGTCCAGTTGAGTTTCCCCTGACAAAATACAGGAGCCTCTCCCCGCCGCAATTTAGTCAACACGTTTCCACTGGCGACAATTAAATAGAGATCATGTGTGGGGTGGGCCAAAGCCGCCAGAGCCATCAAGTCCCCGTGCCACAGATACAGGCTCCACCCTGAAGCCTATATTTATCAGGGAGACAGAGACGGAGAGAGATGGACGGAGAGAGACGGAGAGAGAGAGAGAGAGACGGAGAGAGAGAGACGGAGAGAGAGAGAGACGGAGAGAGAGAGAGACGGAGAGAGAGAGACGGAGAGATGGAGAGAGACGGAGAGAGAGAGAGACGGAGAGAGATGGAGAGAGAGAGAGAGACGGAGAGAGAGAGATGGAGAGAGATGGAGAGAGAGAGAGAGAGACGGAGAGAGAGAGAGAGAAAGGAAGAGAGAGAAAGGGAGCTTTTTGGGAGTCCGGTAGGAATTAGTGGGCCGACTCCACTTATACTGAATCAACAGCAGCTGAGGGTTTGGATTTTCTTTGCGTGAAATCAGATACGGGGCCCGACTCTGGTGCCTGGTAGACTCTGGAAAAAGAAACAACACCCCCAACCCTCCTCACTAACCCCCCTTCATCCGAAAAGGAAGACATTTTCAACTGCAGAAAATAAATGTGTTCTTGAGAAAAGAAAGCAGGAGCCGTGGAAATTGCAAAGGAACATATTTTTTTGTTGCTGAAAATGGACCCAATTCTCCAGACGTGGGGGAAAGACATTTCAACAAGACTATGGCACGCAAGTTCAGCATCTTCCCCCCTCGGGGCTGTGGCGTGCAAGCGCTTGCTGTTTCACAAATACAGCCTGTCTTTTCTCTGCCATCCAAATCCACATTTTATACTAGAGTCATGTGGGAACACTGAGCCCATCAAAACCAAATCCAGTGGAATCAGACAAACAAATGAGTAGGTTCTGACAGGGGTGTGTGTGTGTGTGTGTGTGTGTGTGTGTGTGTGTGTGTGTGTGTGTGTGTGTGTGTGTGTGTGTGTGTGTGTGTGTGTGTGTGTGTGTGTGTGTGTGTGCGTGCGTGCGTGCGTGCGTGCGTGCGTGCGTGCGTGCGTGCGTGCGTGCGTGTGTCTGTGTCTGTGTCTGTGTGTGTATCTGTGTCTGTGTCTGTGTCTGTGTCTGTGTCTGTGTGTGTGTGTGTGTGTGTGTGTGTGTGTGTGTGTGTGTGTGTGTGTGTGTGGCAGGTGTGTGCGTGGCAGGTGCAAGAAACCACGTCACACCTGTTGGCATTCACAATGTAGGTTGAGCTCTCCCAAACCACAGCAAAGGACAAGGAAGTCAATCAAATTCCAGAGCGTACATGCATACCTGCATGCCTGCATGCCCACCTTACCCAATAACTAACTATTCATCAGTACACATATGCCATTCTTTCCTATGTACTAGAAAATCACCCATGCTACAGGCCACAAAAGGATCTGCTGACAAGGTCAGCATCCAGCCCATTACCCTGTTGTACATCTAGATTAAAACATACACCGATTCTACAATACATTAGGAACACCTTTGTGTTGAGGCTGCCCTCAGAACAGCCTCAATTCGTCGGGGCATGGACTCTACAAGGTGTTGAAAGCGTTCCACAGGGATGCTGGCCCATGTTGTCTCCAATGCTTCCCACAGTTGTGTCAAGTTGGCTGGATGTCCTTTGGGTGGTGGACCATTCTTGATACACATGGGAAACTGTTGAGCGTAAAAAACCCAGCAGCGTTGCAGTTCTCTACACACTTAAACTGGTGCTTCAATATTGTGTCTTGCCCATTCACCCTCTGAATGACACACACACAATCCATGTCTCAATTGCCTCAAGACTTAAAAGTCCTTATTTAACCTGTCTCCTCCTCTTCATCTACACTGATTGAAGTGGATTTAACAAGTGACATCAATAAGGGATCACAGCTTTCACCTGGATTCACCTGGTCAGTCTATGTCATGGAAATAGCAGGTGTTCTTAATGTTTTATACACCCACTGTATACAGTTTGTCAATACACTGTGGGCAACAGCATATAGGGAAGGAACGGGGTGATTTCCCTAGCAGTAGGATAGCAAGAGGTGGAGACTTACCAATGATGACACAGGTGAGCATGGGAAGGGTATTGGCAAAACCAAAATCCATAACAAAGTCTAAATAACAATGCCATAATAAAAGTCTCAGATATAGGCCTATATTTCTTATTCCAAAAACCATGGCTACAGTAGCAAGAAAACCGTGAGACATGACCTAAGAGATGAGTGACAGTTGTCAGGTGTTCTATGGCTCCCGTTGGCCTACTTTCTCAGAGGTGATTGACTGCCGCACCCTGAGCAAACCTTCATTCCTGATTGCCTGCCAAAAAGAAGTGAAACTGATCGAGTAGAGAGTTAAGGTTTAATGTCACGTGTACAAGTACAGTGAAATGCCTTTCTTGCTACAGTGGGGCAAAAAAGTATTTAGTCAGCAACCAATTGTGCAAGTTTTCCCACTTAAAAAGATGAGAGAGGCCTGTCATTTTCATCATAGGTACACTTCAACTATGACAGACAAAATGAGAAAAGAAAATCCAGAAAATCACATTGTAGGATTTTTAATGAATTTATTTGCAAATTATGGTGGAAAATAAGTATTTGGTCACCTACAAACAAGCAAGATTTCTGGCTCTCACAGACTTGTAACTTCTTCTTTAAGAGGCTCCTCTGTCCTCCACTCGTTACCTGTATTAATGGCACCTGTTTGAACTTGTTATCAGTATAAAAGACACCTGTCCACAACCTCAAACAGTCACACTCCAAACTCCACTATGGCCAAGAACAAAGAGCTGTCAAAGGACACCAGAAACAAAATTGTAGACCTGCACCAGGCTGGGAAGACTGAATCTGCAATAGGTAAGCAGCTTGGTTTGAAGAAATCAACTGTGGGAGCAATTATTAGGAAATGGAAGACATACAAGACCACTGATAATCTCCCTCGATCTGGGGATCCACGCAAGATCTCACCCCGTGGGGTCAAAATGATCACAAGAACGGTGAGCAAAAATCCCAGAACCACACGGTGGGACCTAGTGAATGACCTGCAGAGAGCTGGGACCAAAGTAACAAAGCCTACCATCAGTAACACACTACGCCGCCAGGGACTCAAATCCTGCAGTGCCAGACGTGTCCCCCTGCTTAAGCCAGTACATGTCCAGGCCCGTCTGAAGTTTGCTAGAGAGCATTTGGATGATCCAGAAGAAGATTGGGAGAATGTCATATGGTCAGATGAAACCAAAATATTTATATATATTATATATATATTATATATTATAAATATTATATTTTGGTAAAAACTCAACTCGCTGTGTTTGGAGGACAAAGAATGTTGAGTTGCATCCAAAGAACACCAAACCTACTGTGAAGCATGGGGGTGGAAACATCATGGTTTGGGGCTGTTTTTCTGCAAAGGGACCAGGACGACTGATCCGTGTAAAGGAAAGAATGAATGGGGCCATGTATCGTGAGATTTTGAGTGAAAACCTCCTTCCATCAGCAAGGGCATTGAAGATGAAACGTGGCTGGGTCTTTCAGCATGACAATGATCCTAAACACACCGCCCGGGCAACGAAGGAGTGGCTTCGTAAGAAGCCTTTCAAGGTCTTGGAGTGGCCTACCAGTCTCCAGATCTCAACCCCATAGAATATCTTTGGACGGAGTTGAAAGTCCGTGTTGCCCAGCAACAGCCCCAAAACATCACTGCTCTAGAGGAGATCTGCATGGAGGAATGGGCCAAAATACCAGCAACAGTGTGTGAAAACCTTGTAAAGACTTACAGAAAACGTTTGACCTCTGTCATTGCCAACAAAGGGTATATAACAAAGTATTGAGATAAACTTTTGTTATTGACCAAATATTTATTTTACACCATAATTTGCAAATAAATTCATTAAAAATCCTACAATGTGATTTTCTGGATTTTTCTTTCTCATTTTGTCTGTCATAGTTGAAGTGTACCTATGATGAAAATTACAGGCCTCTCATCTTTTTAAGTGGGAGAACTTGCACAATTGGTGGCTGACTAAATACCTTTTTGCCCCACTGTAACTCAATGTAGTATTAAAAATAACCTGAAGTAAAACAGAAACCACACAATAAATACAAATTGAAGAACAGGGGAAAGTAAGAAGCTATATACAGGATAAACAGATTAGTAGCAGCGTAAACGAAGGTTGTTTGTGACTGTGTGTGTGTGTGTGTGTGTGTGTGTGTGTGTGTGTGTGTGTGTGTGTGTGTGTGTGGAGTCAGTATAAATGTGTGTGTTGGAGTGTCCGTGTGCGTGAGTGGGTCGAGTCCTGAGAGTGTGCATAGAGACAGTCAAAAAACCAACTAAAATACAAGGATAGTCCGTTTAACAGAGATATTAAACGTCAGTTTATTGGTTTACAGAAGCCTACATCACACGGAATGAAGAAGAAAAATCACTGTTGTCAATATTGGTAATTGTAAGTGGAGCCTTTATGGGTTCTCTACCTGACTGATCCAACAGGTAGGCTAGCTGAAGGCCTAGGTGCATACATTCAGTGCATGGTGTGTGTATCTGTCCCTGTATGTACCTATCAAACCCAGATACTACAGTACAGTAGGTGGCAGCATGCTGTAGCCAAAACAGCCAGTTACCAGATCAATGAGAAGCCTGAGAGAGAGACACACACACCACACACACACAAACGAACTGGCTGACCCTGTAAATAGTATGCTTACTTACTTTCTTGTGTTCTTATTTGTATTTCTTGTGTGTTTTTGTTCTCTTGTTATTTTTAGTATTACATTCTTATTGATTACTGCATTGTTGGGGTCAGAGCTGGCAAGAAAGGCATTTCACTGTACATGACATTAAAACTTGTAACACACACATTTTGAAAGAACTGCCAAATGAGCCTAACTCTGTAGTCATGCATGTTTTGTTGGGGGGGCGGTATGGTGTTGTGTTTAAGGAAATGTGCTGGTGACAGGAGCTGCCCCAAATTCCAGCGAGAAAAACTGCAGAGTCAAATCCTTGAGCAAGATCAGTTGAATAAATCAGGGAATGTTTGGCTGTGAAATTTAAGTCAAAACAGCTGGCTTTTGTGTGCTGTGTTACCTATGTGACTACACTTCAGGATAGTTTATCACTGACAAGAATGTGACATTGATACGGCTTGCATTACTTTTACAAAATACACAAATACATAGAACTCTCTCCCTCTCCCTCCCTCTGTTTGTCTGAATGTGATGGTTACCTCTTTAGTTTCCTGTTCTCTCTCATCAGTTTGATGTACGGTATGTAGAGTTACACAACAGCACACGCTGCACAACAAGCTGTCAGTGTTTACTCAAAGCACCACTCTGCTCTGACAATACCTCTTTTCATTCCTCCAAACAACAGAGAACGCTGTTCCTGTACATTACTCTAGTTCAGCTGGTAGGGTTCTGTAGGAGGGCTATGTTAAGGCTTCGAGGGAGGACACTCATAACTTCATCTGGTTCCCAGAGCTGTGTGATGATGTGCTGTCACAGCTTGATGTCTCAGTTTATTACTTGTCACTAGTGTTTGCAGGGTTGTAGACTGGAGGCCCCACACTGTCAGTTGGGGATGTGGTACTTTACTACAGCTTCCTGTCAAAGGAAGGAACTCTGACTCCCCCTATCTCACTTTGACACTGAAAATTTCCATGAGTTTGATCTACGTGCGCCAGGAGTTTCTAAACCAAATCTGTTGTTTCTCTCTCCCTCGCTCAGGTCCCACCGCTGACCTCTTCCCCCAGAGGACCACCTTCCCTTCTCTGTCCCCGCTGACCGACCCCCGTTTCTCAGACCCACGTATGCACTACCCAGGGGCCTTCACCTACTCAGCCAACCCCTCCAGCACGGGCATCGGAGGCCTCAGTGTGACGGGCATGTCCGCCTCCTCCCGCTACCACACCTACCTGCCCCCACCCTACCCTGGAAACCAGAACCAGGGCAGCCACTTCCAGTCCAACTCCTCCCCCTACCACCTGTACTATGGCACCGGGTCCGGCTCCTACCAGTTCTCCATGGTGGGCCCGGCCGGGACCGGGGGTGAGCGTTCCCCCACCCGCCTGCTGCCTTGCTCTGGAATCTCAGCCTCTGGAGGGGGCAACAGCCTGATGAACCAGGGCCTGAACAACCAGAGCGAAGGGGTGGAGGCAGACGGCAGTCACAGCAACTCCCCTACGGCCATGAGCGGCTCTGGACGCATGGACGAGTCTGTCTGGAGGCCTTATTGACTGTCAGACAGCTAGAGGAAATGCAGGAGAGAAAGAGCAAAAGTAAAGAAGATGAATGAACAAAAAAAGATGAATCCTCCCCCAAAAATAAATGCTGCATGTTTGTATTTTATTTCTCGCGCACTCGCTTCGTACCCTTTTCCTAGTTGACCAAAGACATTCACTATCTGTCAGGATGCCATGGCCAGAGATTACCTTTATGCAAGCCATGGGTATATCCTGCACTGTGACAGGGACTACTCTCTGAGGCTCTGAAACCATACAAATCTCATGCTTTTCAATTGATGAGTAAGAAATGCAAAATAACTGTAAATAGATGTTATGGTGTTACAACAAAAAGCCATAGTAATATATCCGGATCTTTTGAAAAACAGGTACATGCATACTAAAGACTGTGAATGGCAAAACCTTCATAGCCATTCACTCTATGCAGCTAATGAACTGAAAAAATGCTAGTGCTATTGTGGTTAACTAGCCAACACGACCAAAATGATCATTTTCCCACAGATGACAGTACCTTTCTTGACATTACAAGCTAAGCATCCAGACCAGTGACTGTACTGCCTCAGCAGCCTTTCACTGTCAGGTGATAACAGAGATCAAATATGATGTTTGCTTCACGAGTGTCTCAGAACCTGCCCTAGATGGCTTGTGGCTGTATTGCTAATGTAACATAACAGTTGATTCTGAAGCTTTTATTTGGTGTGAGGTTTGGAGATTCACCCTTCAGTCCATGAAACATCCTTAAAAACAATACATGGTCTCAAAGTAATTCTGCATTGCTTGACAATTTAATGTACTATTTGTACTGATGTCTGAGTGAAGCTCCCCTGTAAAGTTGTTAATGTATTGATAATCTATGCAGTAGAATAGCTGATATTTTGAAGACTGTACAGGACATTAGCAGATTTTTTTTTTTAAAGCAGGATTTTTATGGATTCCTTTTGTTTTAGTTTGTTGGACTGTTTTCTTTATTTTTACTTATGATATATACACTGAGTGTACAAAACATTAAGAACACCTGCTCCTTCCATGACAGACTGACCCGCTGAATCCAGGTGAAAGCTGTGATCCCTTATTGATGTCACTTGTTAAATCCACTTCAATTAGTGTAATTGAAGAGGAGGAGACACGTTAAAGAAGGATTTTTAAGCCTTGCGACAATTGAGACATGGATTGTGTATGTGCCATTCAGAGGGTGACTGGGCAAGACAAAAGATTAAAGTGCCTTTGAATGGGGTATGGTAGTAGGCTCATCGGTTTGTGTCAAGATCTGCAACATTGCTGGGGTTTTTACGCTCAACAGTTTCCCATGTTTATCAAGAATGGTCCACCACCCAAAGGACATCCAGCCAACTTCACAAAACTGTGGGAAGTATTGGCGCCAACATGGGCCAGAATCCCTGTGGAACGCTTTCAACACCTTGTAGAGTCCATGCCCCGACGAATTGAGACTGTTCTGAGGGCCAAAGGGGATGGGAGGGGGGGGGTGCAACTCAATATTAGGAAGGTGTCTGTTTTGTACACTCAATGTTGTTGTTTTTTTCATTCTGTATGCAAACTGTTTTAGTATAGTATGTTTGAACTGGATAACACAGTTTACTTTTTTATATTTATTTGAGCCAAATTTAAGGAAATGTTCACTTATGCCCAAAATCATTTAGCATTCTCTCCAACTCCTCTTTTTATATAACTATTTTGTTCATTTGTTGTTTAATATAAAAATTTGAATCTGTGTAATATATTGCTCCTAAATTATGAAAAAATACACTTCTATTGTTATTATTTTGTATTCCAATGTAGCGTAGATGCACTAAAAACTTTCACGATATTCCACCATTAGAACCACAGATCTCAGCATTCATTTCACCAATCACATTACTTATAAAGATTAAAGACCCCCCCCCCCCCCCCCCCCAGCCTCCTTGAGGTCCCAAAGTCATCGGGAAGAAAAAAAATGCACTGTTCTAAACATTCAATTATCATAATAAACTTTTATGTACACAGATTCTCCTTTCAGAGAGAGAAGAAAATGGTTAAATACCTAAGGCACACAGTTGTCAATCCAACCCACAGTATGTGGCTATGCAGATCTTGTTTCTTTGTATATCAGACAAAGATACTAACCTGTAAGAAGAACGCCTGAAACCCCAGACTTTAACTGGCTTCATCTCAAACCATATTGGCATGTCTGAATAAACTGACTCACAAAACATTGGAGACGAAGTGAGCTCATTTTCAAATGCACATACACATGCCGCTCATATGAGAACAAGCCTCTGATATCCTTACTAGAACCACAGTAGATTGAGCAGTGACAGAGGTAAAGGTACAGGTCTGCACATTCTCACAGTCTCAAGGGCCTTTCCCATGCTGTCACAGTCATGATCCCTGTACCCCAGCGGGACACCTAGAATAAGGATGAAGATAGGAGAGGGAAGGGAGGTCAAAGTGGGATCCTCTTACCAACAACATGGGCAATCCTAACAAAAAAACAAGCCCCTTTCTTCTTCATGAGCTGTGAGTCTTTTGAAGCCTGTATGAATGGGATATCTCTCCATCCTATTGTAATTTACTGATCATTAGTGCCAGCAGCTCAGGGCTCTGCCCAGGATTAAGATGTTGTCAGGACAGAGCATCTTTGTATGAGCTGTATTAAAGCAACTTAATTAAGTCATGGTGTCAGGTGTCTCATGTTACAAACTGGCAGAGGTTTTTTGGTGAAAAGGAGGAGGATGAGACTTGTTGGGGCTTCTTGGGAGCCCATGTTCTACCATTTAGGGATGGTTAATTGAATACAGTATCTACTTCCCTATGCCTTATTCTTGTTCAAGACCATCGATAATATCAATATTCATTCCTATCTCCTGGTGAGTGGAGGGAAAACATTGCATGTCCTAGACTGTGTTCCTACTCATTCTCTTTGGGTTTGAAGGCCTAACTTTAGATTGGGCAAAATTCATGCAGCTATGAGAAACCAAAGATGTACCTGATATCATGTGGTTATATCAAAACCAAAGAAATGCCTGTAATATTGTTCCATTGCAAGTTTGGATGTGTTGTTTTACACAAATTGTTTGTGGTAACTTTTGTAAAGCCTTGGTTGGTTTCCAAGATCTGTAGACAAAATGTCCACAACTCTTATGAAAGAGGTTGTGTGTATATCATATGACATTTGCAAAACAGGGAGGCCAAATGATACAATTTAATTGTATTTTATTTTCTGTTGGATCTTTTGATGTTTATTTTAAAGAAGCTCCTCTTCATTTTGTTATACCATAATGTTAATTCATTTTGCTCTCTTTCCTTTTTCTTAATGCTCAAAGCATGTATGTCTGAAGCTGATATGTTAATTTAATTTTCATCCATGTAATATCCTTAAAGACTGTATTAAGTGCTTGTAAAGTGTGCGGATAATGTAGTTTTTAACAATTTTCATTAAAAAAAAACATCAATTTCAGCTTTTTCTCATGATCGTTGTTTTTATTCTAATTATAATATGACAAAATGATACATGTATTTCAGTTACCCCTAATGAGGAGAATAGCTATGTCAACACAAGTTATAGCACAATAGCACAATAGAACCTTTGAGTAAAACTGGAGGGGTCTCAAACATTTACGACCAAATTCTTCAACATGATTAGCTTCATTGCAAAGACATTCCACTGGATAATACTTCTTCAATTCTGACATTCAATATTGAAAAGTCTGGATTGTAAATACCTCTATGGTTAGCAAAGGGAAGGTGTTGAAAGTGAACACGGTAACACGTAGGCAAAGGTTATAATTCAACCCCTAGAAATACAAACAGGATCAACGGGTACAGTATAATGGGTACAAAGCGGGAAAACATCTCAAAGTTGAATCAAACTCAATGCATTCTAATTCATTACTTTCTGGCAAATTCTGTTCTCATCCAATGCCCTCTTAGGCTTTGACCCAGAAATACAAATGATACCGTGTTCCTCAAAACCCTTCTCTCTGTGTTGTCATCTCATCATCTCAATGGTGGTGCATTACCCAAGCCTTCACTCTTAATTATCCCCCAGCCTACCATCAGTACGCCTCTCACAGGCAAATTACCCACACTCCTCAGTGCCTCACAAACACCACAGCTGTCAACACGGCAGTACCCAGGGCGTAAATAAAGCACGTCCCAGGAATCCGACACCACCCTGGCAATCTCAGCACAGTGCACCTTGGCAAGTTGTCACTTGTTAAAAAACAAAAGAGTCAAAGTTAGGAATGTCGGCGTTCTTTTCCACTGTAAGGTTGGGTGTTAATTTATGCAGTGCTGATGGCATCTATTTGGCCCATTTGATGTCTGCCCACAGGATTAAACACACTCTCTCTTAGGGTGGTCTGATATCAGTTCTGTGGTTAACCTGAAATACAATGCCCACAATCCCTAACTCTTAAACTAGTTCTACCTTTTGAGATGCCATGAAAAGGTCCGCTGCTTCCTTCACTCCCTTGTTTATTTCTCCCTCCCTGGTATGCTGATTTCTCCCTCCCTGGTATGCTGATTTCTCCCTCCCTGGTATGCTGCTTTCTCCCTCTTCCTTTTTACCTTTAAACTCTGTCTTCTCCTCCCAAGCTACTCTTTTCTCTCAGGCCTTCTGTGGGCAACAAAGTCTCAGGTTGCGCACACACAGGCTCCAGACACCACTGCATTCAATTAACTTAGAACACCCCCCCCCCCCACACACACACACACACACACACACACACACACACACACACACACACACACACACACACACACACACACACACACACACACACACACACACACACACACACACACACACACACACACAGAGAGAGAATCCCCAATGACAGATCTCACACCGGTTAGATTTTCACACAGAAAGAGTGGCACTCCACTTCACAGTGTATGACAGATCTGTGCTGTCTTAAACACTCCCATCCACTTCCTTTAGTCTCATCACAGAGCCAGTGCCCCTCCACGCCGCTCCCCCACCGCTCAGGAAATACAAAGAGAAGATGGTAAGCTTTCAATTAGCTAGAGCTCTGGGGAATTTTACAGCTGTTTTCACACACTCTGTGAGCATGAAGGGGGGCCAGAAGAACTCCCATCTGGCTTTGGCTTTGTCATAGACATAAGACGAGAAGAGTTCAGTGTTTTTAATGTTCCCTCTGTTCCCTCGTTGTTGCCCTCTTCCTAAAACTGTAGCTCTCCATGAAGACGGGAAACAGACTCAAAGTTGAATGGATGTGATAGAAGTCAGACGGCTTGATGAATGGTCTTACAGTATGAGGAGATTGGGAGATTTATTCTTCAGTGAGCAATCCAACAGATACATGGCAATCAAACATACTGGTACATAAACACCAAAATACATGTGAGCAAACACACAACTCATCAGCTAGATGACAGTAATACAACATAAAACTTTGGATTACGGTATGTAACTCCGGTTCTCTGAAGGAGACATCTCACCATTGGACACGCCCTCTTTTGCTGGTCAGCCTTATTCAATCACGCCTAACAGGCCAATCAGGCCCTGCATGTCTATATAACACCCTGCACTGCTCTAGTTTCCTCATTCTAAGAACTACCTCTTACACAAGTTGTGCAATAGGGACAACCTTGTGAGATGTCTCCCTCATCTCCTTCACAGAACCGGGGTTAAATACCGTAACCCAAAGTTCTCTTTCAGTCGACTAAGTTCGACATCTCACTATGGGACACTTGCAAAACGTCCCGATTGCCAATAGCCCGTTTCCTGAAAAGCCTGTTGTGGTACATGATAATGTACATAATCCATCCTACTCAGCTCCAGCGCTAAGGACTGTATGTACCAGGGAGGGCGCAGTAACGTCCAGGCGATAGAACCTCACAAAAGTGTGAGAGGAAGCCCAACTAGCCGCAGCACATATCTCCAAGACAGAGATGCCTCTGAACAGTGCCCTTGATGTGGCAATTCCTCTAGAGGAATGTGCCTGGACAACCAGGGGAGACTGCAATCCCCGACAACTGTACGCCTTGGCGATAGCCTCCAATGGGAGAGGCATTGTTTGAACCAAGCCCTACCCCGAGCAGGGTTGGCAAAGCAAACCAACAGTTGGTCACAACTCCAGAATGGCCTAGTCCTGTCCATGTAGATGTGGAGGGCGCGCACCAGACACAACGTGTTAATGCGTCGCTGCTCTGGAGAAGGGAACGGTGGAGGGTGGAAGAGAAAGAGGTCAGTGGCTTGACTACTACACTGCTCAAAAAAATAAAGGGAACACTTAAACAACACAATGTAACTCCAAGTCAATCACACTTCTGTGAAATCAAACTGTCCACTTAGGAAGCAACACTGATTGACAATACATTTCACATGCAGTTGTGCAAATGGAATAGACAAAAGGTGGAAATTATAGGCAATTAGTAAGACACCCCCAAAAAAGGAATGGTTCTGCAGGTTGTGACCACACACCACTTCTCAGTTCCTATGCTTCCTGGCTGATGTTTTGGTCACTTTTGAATGCTGGCGGTGCTTTCACTCTAGTGGTAGCATGAGACGGAGTCTACAACCCACACAAGTGGCTCAGGTAGTGCAGTTCATCCAGGATGGCACATCAATGCGAGCTGTGGCAAAAAGGTTTGTTGTGTCTGTCAGCGTAATGTCCAGAGCATGGAGGCGCTACCAGGAGACAGGCCAGTACATCAGGAGACATGGAGGAGGCCGTAGGAGGGCAACAACCCAGCAGCAGGACCGCTACCTCCGCCTTTGTGCAAGGAGGTGCGCTGCCAGAGCCCTGCAAAATGACCTCCAGCAGGCCACAAATGTGCATGTGTCTGCTCAAACGGTCAGAAACAGACTCCATGAGGGTGGTCTGAGGGCCCGACGTCCACAGGTGGGGGTTGTGCTTACAGCCCAACACCGTGCAGGACGTTTGGCATTTGCCAGAGAACACCAAGATTGGCAAATTTGCCACTGGCGCCCTGTGCTCTTCACAGATGAAAGCAGGTTCACACTGAGCACATGAGCACATGTGACAGACGTGACAGAGTCTGGAGACGCCGTGGAGAACGTTCTGCTGCCTGCAACATCCTCCAGCATGACCGGTTTGGCGATGGGTCAGTCATGGTGTGGGGTGGCATTTCTTTGTGGGGTCGCACAGCCCTCCATGTGCTCGCCAGAGGTAGCCTGACTGCTATTAGGTACCGAGATGAGATTCTCAGACCCCTTGTGAGACCATATGCTGACACATGCACATTTGTGGCCTGCTGGAGGTCATTTTGCAGGGCTCTGGCAGTGCACCTCCTTGCACAAAGGCGGAGGTAGCGGTCCTGCTGCTGGGTTGTTGCCCTCCTACGGCCTCCTCCACGTCTCCTGATGTACTGGCCTGTCTCCTGGTAGCGCCTCCATGCTCTGGACACTACGCTGACAGACACAACAAACCTTTTTGCCACAGCTCGCATTGATGTGCCATCCTGGATGAACTGCACTACCTGAGCCACTTGTGTGGGTTGTAGACTCCGTCTCATGCTACCACTAGAGTGAAAGCACTGCCAGCATTCAAAAGTGACCAAAACATCAGCCAGGAAGCATAGGAACTGAGAAGTGGTGTGTGGTCACAACCTGCAGAACCATTCCTTTTTTGGGGGTGTCTTACTAATTGCCTATAATTTCCACCTTTTGTCTATTTCATTTGCACAACAGCATGTGAAATTTATTGTCAATCAGTGTTGCTTCCTAAGTGGACAGTTTGATTTCACAGAAGTGTGATTGATTTGAAGTTACATTGTGTTGTTTAAGTGTTCCCTTTATTTTTTTGAGCAGTGTATAAGTCATGGGAATGACCTTAGGAATGAACGCAGTGTTAGGACAAATCATAACCTTGGAGTAGTCAGGGGCAAACTGAATGCATGAAGGATGAACCGAGAGCGCATGAAGGTCGCTAACGCACTTAGCCGTAGCCAAGGGGAGCAACAGGACTGTCTTATAAGACAGAGTCTTAAGATCCACTGTCTCCAGGGGTTCAAAGTGATCGCCTGTAAGTGCATCTTGAACCAGTCCCAAGTCCCATGATGGGGCAAGTGGCTTGGAGACTTGACGGAGACGGCACGCTCCCTTCATAAATGCCAAACCAGGGGGTGTGCCCCAATCGTTGTCTCACCTAGTCCTACATGGCAGGTTGAGATCGCCACCAAGTAGACCTTAACGACAAAGGCCTTGCCCTTGTCAAGCAATTCCTGTAGTAAGGAGAGAACGGCAGGGATGGAACACTGAAAGGAGACCAACTCGCGTCTCTCACACTGCCTCTCGAATACCCTCCACTTCAGGTCGTAAAGACCTCTTGTAGAAGGGGCTCTGGCGCTCTGAATTTTGGCAACCACGTTCGGAGGCAAGCCCACCGTACGCCGTTCGTGGACTGCTCCCCATCCCTTGTCACTACTTTGCGCATGAAGGCTCTCCCAGTAGGGCAGACCCGCCTTATGGGTCTCTTCAGCATCAAAGTGCTCTCTGCTCACTTTGCAGAGAGAAGCACGCGCCTGTGCCGGTGGAGAGACAGGTCCAAGCAAAGTGAGGTCACCCAATGCTACTCATGAGGAGAAGACCAAGCAGAACTACCACAATCATGGAGGCCATGAGCCCAAGAAGACTCAGACACATCCAGTACATGACTGATGTTGCCATGCAAACTCAGAGGCAGTGACGAAAAACCGTAACTCTCTCCACGTCGAAGGCATACCTTAGATATCTCCTGTGTGCAGGATAAACTCTGATGTGGAAATAAGCATCCTTGAGGTCTGTGGTGAACCACTCATTTGGCAGAATTGAATCTAACAGCATGCGATGTGTAAGCATCGAAGCCCTGGTGTGCTTCCTCTCTCAGAACCATTCAAATGCTCTCTGAGGACTCAACCCGCTTACCCTTGTGGACTGCACTATTCCCATGAAACGTGGGGGGCCACTGCGAATTGTAGTCTGTACTCCTGGTCTACGGTGCGTAGGACTGCACACTCATGCCACTGCTCTCTGTGAGGAGCAAGGGAACCCGCCTGTCCACTGGGGAGGACAGGGGAGCCCTGTGGCAATCGTCCCACAGGGGGCCTGCCAGGCCTGGTGGCCGAACAAGGACGCCTTCGAGAGGTTGATTGTTCAGAATGTTCCTATGCAAAACAATCACCCTCGGCCGTGAGCCTGGATGTGATGGAAACTCTTTATTTGAGAACTGAACTTGGGGAACAGTGGTGCTGACCCGCCCCAACGAGGGTTTATGGGTCTTGAGGTGGGTGCTTCCGTGCTACACCTCTGCCGTGTGTGACCTGTCGTAGGACTCCCGAGGAGACTGGCCTTTCTATGGAGTTTTTCCTAACCACAGTGCTTCTACACCTGCATTACTTGCTGTTTGGGGTTTTAGGCTGGGTTTCTGTACAGCACTTTGAGATATCAGCTGATGTAAGAAGGGCTATATATGCCGGCTCCTCGAGCCGCTGCGCCTTGTGCTAGGTGTGCCGCATCTTCCCCTTCCCTCCAGATGGAGGGGATCTCCGCTGCTCGTTGCGTGGAGTGACGCCTGTGCCCTGAGGCACCGGGTTGCTGGTGAGTGGACTGAGTCTGTCCCTGGGTCGGAGCTGCCAGAGAAGGCTGCTGAGGCTTCTTAGGGATCCTCCAGTTCTGTGAGGGAGGCCTCATGGTGACATCCTGGGAGAACATGGGCTTCTGGGGCTTTGTTTCTGTGGTATCAGGAAGCCCCAAGCCTCAGTCTCCTTTGTCTTAGACTCGAACCTGGTGGAATCGATCTGTCCAGGATCTTCCCCTTCTCAGACACCCTTGCGTTGTTCAACCAGAGGGCTCTCTGGTCGACGGTCATGTGCGACATGACCCCTCCAGAAGCCTCAGCGGTATACTTGAGGGTCCAGGTGGTATGGTCGGCAAGGTGACTTTGCTCCATTAGCTTCTCCTGGGTGATGGTGCGACCATTCGCCAAGGAGATGCACAGCTCCTTAGCCTGCACCGCCATGTAGATGGACAGGAGGGCAGCTGCGTTCACGGAACACCACGCCTGAGCTGCAGATCCTCTCATACATAGATGCGGTGAAGCAGTCTTTGGGATGAGTGAGCTTGGGTGCAGAGGAAGTAGAGCTTAAAGCCTTCGTGTTGAAGTGCTCAGCCAGGGAATGCTCCACAGAAGGCGGGCTGAGCCATCCCGACGACTCAATGCCGTGCATATCCAAGTGGGCGTAGCCAGTCACAGGAAAAAGTGACTTGAGTGGCTCCGCCCAGGAAGACTGGTACACGCTGTCGGACGGATGTAGAATTACTCTGAGAGGAGATTGTATCCATCCTAGTCTTCTTAGAAGTTGGGGAGGCGTGGGATTCTCAACATCAAGTCGGGTGGCAGCGTCTGATTGCCTCGAATAAGGGGAGGTCAGTTTTGACTCCTGCCCTACCTCTTCAGTCTGGCTGGGTAGCACAAACTGAGCAGAGAGGATACATTTTTCAATGGCGTACTCCATCTCCTGGTCAGAGAGGGCACTGCCTGATGCGGCAAGAGATATGCCGTTGTTCTCACCTCCGGATTCGTTGGAATTAAGGTCTGCCCTCTGGGAAAGGTGAGGGTTCTCCAAAACAGCCTGAAGCACAGACAGAGGGGATCCCTGAGTAGCTTCTCCCACCTCTGGGACTTCATTGTCAACAGAGTCATCGTTGAGCAAAGATGAGGCCTGGGCAATACTTTCCGTGTACTTCGCTCTAAGGACACCGGAGCCCATACGAGCACAATGCACACAACTGGTTGACGAGAGCTTCCATAGCGTGTTCAACGCCGAGGCAAGTAGTACAGAGCAGACGGGAATCCGTACCGGACATGTGATGCCCACAATTGCCAGAGCAAGCTTTGCTAGGCTTGTGCTGCTTTTTCTCCCTCTTCCCTGACAACTTGGCCGGTAAGCCTGTCGACATCTCGTTTCACCCGGACAGACTAAAGCAAATCGGAAGAAACACAGGTTAACGTGCGCTTGAGCCAGGTAAGTAGAAACAGAAAACTTTATTTAACAGGGTGGTGGTAAACAAAATGCCGTATTTATACTTTCAGTGTAGTGAAAGTAGAGCCAACAGCGACGCTAGCTAATTAGCTGGCTATCTTCACCTGAGTGATGATAGCCAGCTAGCCGAGCCACCGCTTGAGATACCAAGTGCCGACTCTGTGTGTAAACCAAGCATCTCGAGGTAGAACGAACCGCTGGGTTATCTTTCACAGGGCAATGTAAAAGGCATGGTGCTTCAATGGTGTGGTAACACACTGAAAAAACAACACCACTCATGCTAGCCAAACACACAGAACGGGGGTTTCGCCCAGAGATTGCTAGCTAAAACACCAGTGGTGCTCAAGACACTCAAAAGTTCAGGTAGCTAACTCTGAACGATGGGAACCGACGGAGAGCTAAAGACCCAGGGTAGAAGTAGCTAAAATGTGTGGGAACCTGCTATTAGCAGGATGATAAAGCAGTGGAGCTAGCTAGCTAACAATGCCAATTGTGAGTAGGCCAGGCGAAAGGTGAACTGTAGCTGGCTAACGACAAAAAGCGCTGCTAGCAAGCTAACCCAGGTAACTTCACTCTGTAGAGTGAAGCTGAATTCCTGAAAATATACAAATTTGCCACTCAACACTCCGTGGTGGCGTAGAAACCCACACCGAAAGAAACAGTTAAATTGAGAGCTAGTTTTCTGAAGAAAGCTGCTTAACGGGCTAGTAACCAAAGACACGTGAAGAACCAAAAAATTTGGAAACCAGAGCAGTGCAGGGTGTTATATAAACATATGGGGCGTACATCCACAAAGCTCTGATTGGACTGTTAGGCGTGATTGAATAAGGCTTCAACCAATGGCCCGCAAAAGAAGGTGTGTCCGATATTGAGATGTCAAACCGAGTTGAAAGAGAAAATACTATTTTTCAAAAAGAGAAGAAGAAAAGATGAGAAACGCTATTTATAAATACAAACTGGGAAGAAGTAAGGAGAAGAAGAAGAAAAAATGTTTTGGAAGGAGTGCATGATCGTAAAGCCATCATTTCTCATGAACACAGCGGCCCAGCGGTACCTGCATACGAAACCCATTAGAGCTTATTCTGGAGCTGCTGATCTCTCCTCCCAGAACTCATGAGAAGAGGCAAGCGGGCTAAAACCGGTTTGATTTGGGTGCTTAGTATGACTGGGTCTATTTTCTAACTGGACTGGTGGTGGGAAAAGCGGCTGCCGTCCAAAATCACGGTTCCCACAGATTCACCGAGAACGGGAAGAGCCAAGGGCTCTTGGTCTATCAGAGTAGTGATACAACCCTTCTCACACAGAGGAACATGATGAACTCAATGACAGAGATCTAAGAGAGAGAGAGAGAGAGAGAGAGAGAGAGAGAGAGAGAGAGAGAGAGAACTGAGAGAGGGGGGGGGAGAGGGGAGAGAGAGAGAGAGGGGAAAGAGAGAGAGAGAGAGAGAGAGAGAGAGAGAGAGAGAGATCTGAGAGAGGGGGGGAGAGAGGGGAGAGAGAGAGAGAGAGAGAGGGGAAAGAGAGAGAGAGAGAGAGAGAGAGAGAGAGAGAGAGAGAGAGAGAGAGAGAGAGAGAGAGAGAGAGAGAGAGAGAGAGAGAGAGAGAGAGAGAGAGGAAAGAAGATGGAGAGGCAAAAGAAGAGTGGGTGAGAATCTCCCACTTAAAGTAGTTTCTCATACAATGTAACTCTACAGAGACAGTTCTCTGTTTCTCCAAACACCATGCAGTTCCCACAGCGGAGGAACTCTCCATGGAGCCAAACCTCTGTTACCACGGAGACCCATGAGGATCATTGACGAAGCACCAGCTCAGAAAATAATCAGACAAACTCACACTATCAGATCTAGATAAACGTAATGCTCCTGTGTGGAGAAACACAGAATCAGAGCTTAGTTTGAAACAAACTGGTTGGAAAAGCTTAGAAACCCTGCTCTCATCTTTGAACAGACAGTCCAGTTCTCATTGTATATGGTGCAGGTGAAGTGCTGTTGAATAATTATGTTACAATTGCATGCACTTCTCAATTTGCTACTTTTATATTAAAGTACTGTAGTTCACACTACATACATCATCAACTGCACAACTGAGTCAGGATCATAGAGGCCGACATGAATTTGAGTTGAGGATAAAAAAAATGAAGAATTGCCAAACTGAGTAGACCAGGAATTTATTTATAATAACTTAATGAGAAGCAGTGCTATTTTATGGACAAAAAAGAGCTTCTCCCTTACTCCCCTGCAAGACCACTACAGCAGGACAGACAATCAGACCGAAAGTTCCTTAACTAAGACCATGCCTACTGGGCACACATTGTTGAATCAACATTGTTTCCACATCATTTCAATGAAATGATGTTGAACCAACGTGGAATAGATGTTGAATTGACGTCTGTGTCCTGTGGGTGGTCATGGGGTTTACTGACCAAGACCACAACATATACATTCTTAATTATGACCACTTAATGGGTTTGAGTTGTTCTTTGTGGGTTCCTTTACATAATGTCCACGTAGCTTCATATTTTCGTACCAAATTACCCTTAATTTGATTAGGCCACATTCATAGAGTAAAAATGACAGAAAACAGAACATTTGAAATAGAGTGCAAAGCAAATCTCTTTCAGACCATTTCAGAACAACACTGGTGCACTGTATTAGGTTCTTGCATGAGTTAGATTCCTTATTTTGGATTCAACTTTATATATCTGTGCATCATCAGTGACCTACAGTAGGACAACTAGAAATCTAATTCGCAGAAATGTCTTAAAGAAACATCCACATCCACATAATCGATACACATTGTCCTCTTTCTCACACAGTAAACTCTGAATAACAATCACATGTTCATGTGAAGAGCTAGTGCTTCCTTCATACTACATTAAATTACACACACACACACACACGCACGCACGCACGCACACACACACACACACACACACACACACACACACACTTCTAGCCTTTGCCAGGCTCTTCTTGGGCCTCCCTCCATTACCGTGGAATCTAGAGTTGAGTGGGGGGGAACGAGGCGAAAAGGGGAAACGGGGATCCCTGTGGACCAGGTCTCTGTTCACTTCCTGCATGAGAAGTGAACATGCTCACTCTCTAGTTCACATACACAATCTCTCGCTCTCTTTCTTTATCTCTATCGCTTTTTACATCTGTGTGCACGGGCAGTGAGTAAAATGATGATTGTTTTAGTCTGTTTTCAGTCACATGGGAAACAAAGGCTTGTTAAAACTGGATATGCGTGTCCTCCTTTCCCTTTATGCTTCCCAGTGGAAGCTGCTATGGAGAGGCAATAACGACAGTGCCGTTTTCAATATAAAATGTCATACTGTACTCATGTTTCCTGTTTAGTGTGCGTAACCTCATGTTTTCTCTGTAGATAATCTGCGGTCACACTTTATTTGGATAGTCCATCTGTAGATGCTCTACAGACTATTAGTAACATTTCAACTAACTATCTACTAACCCTAACCTTACCCTAGACCTAACCTTATTCTAAACCCAACCCTAACCATAACCTTAGCAAGCAGTTGCTAATCAACAGACATTTTGTTGATAGTATCTGTAGAGCATCGGGGGGCTTACCATAAAATGCTTACTTACAAGCCCTTAACCAACAATGCAGTTTTAAATTACATAACAATAACGAGGCTATATACAGGGGATACCGGTACCGAGTCAATGTGTGGGGGTACAGGTTAGTCGAGGTAATTTGTAAAGTGACTATGCTTAGATAATAAACAGTGAGTAGCAGCAGTGTAAAAACAAATGGGGGGGGGGGGGGGATCAATGTAAATAGTCCGGGTGGCCGTTTGATTAAGACTAGTTGTTCAGCAGTCTTTTGGCTTGGTAGCTGTTAAGGAGCCTTTTGGTCCTAGACTTGGCGCTCCGGTACCGCTTGCCGTGTGGTTAGCAGAGTGAACAGTCTATGACTAGGGTGACTGGAGTCTTCATCGCTGGGCTCAGAAACAGTTCCCATGGTTCCTCTGCAGTGACATGGCGCCTCCTCATTGTTGTGATCTCATCGTGATCTTAACGTGAGATCACATTACAACAACTCTCTTTTTGCAGCCGGGGTGTGAGATCTTCAGACACCAGACACCTTGACTTTCCTCCCTTTCATTTTGCCCATAAGGCAAAATGGAGACAGATGAAGGGAGGAAAAAATACTTTTGAATAGCAACGTCTGTTCGAAAGTATTCATATTTAGGGTATAATTGCTTTTAAGTGCTGAGATAAAAAAAAATGAAAAAAGCAAAATGGGAGAGGCAACAAAGCCTGCTTGTGGGGGGAGGTAAAATTGCGCATTTACATTCTGGGCTCAGTCATGAGGGGATTTTCCTGAGAGATGACAGTGAGGAGGAAGATCAGAGAGAGAGAGCGCTAGAAAAGTGCTAATGTCCCCGACCAAGGTGGGCAATTACTGCTGATCCCAGACAAGCTATCTGGCTTTAAAGATCCCCCTCAGATCAACTCACACATATTACACTCCTTCAGACACACTCAATGAGACACACTCATTGGGTCGGCAGCGTAGCCTAGTGGTTAGAGCATTGGACTAGTAACCGAAAGGTTGTAAGATCGAATCCCTGAGGTACAAATCTGTCGTTCTGCTCCTGAACAAGGCAGTTAACCCACTGTTCCTAGGCCGTCTTTGAATAAGAATTTGTTCTTAACTGACTTGCCTAGTTAAATAAGGGTAAAATGTCAAAAAATACTGACAGCCCACTGGATCAGGCACCACTATCACACTCCATAGACACACTCCATACTCCTCCTCACTGTCCAGCTCTGTGCTTTCAGAGGCCCCTCTCTTCCGACCAGGGGCTTAGACAGAGAGTGGATTTGGCCCCTGTAGTGTCTTGGCTAGGCTCCATACACACATGCTGCTTTCTGTCTATACTCTACACTGGGCCAGATCTCACAGCAGCCATGCATCCTGGTCATTTTTGAACATCCTGAGCCTCTGTTCGAATAAGAAACACCATTGCCAAGACCAGATTCACATGATTAATGGGTTATATTTAAACAGATAGAATTATATAGAGGATACATTTCTAGACCGACTTTCGGCACAGGCAACACTGTACTGGTAAGAGACAAAGTATCACAGTATCAAAAGGGAATATCTAAAAATATTTTCACCACCATCAACCCCCAAAAGTGCCATTCCATTTTTGTCCTGCAGCCATTCCATATTTTGCCTACTGGACTTTTCCTTTTGTGGTTTTTGGAAAAGCCCCAATTTATCCGGCCTTGCTCCAATTTTCTTTAAATACCACCTTAATTGGTTTGATTTCGAGGGGGGGGGGGGGTGCTGGGGGTTCTGGTGGCAGGCAAGGGTGGGGTGGGTGAAGGAGAACCAGCCCACTGCAGACAATCTGCACACTTGGGTGGCTTTACAGTCTGGGCCTCCATGGCAGCGCTACCAGTCCTGTGTTTAAAGGCTGTTTTGGGCAGACCTTGGAACTAAGAGGTCTTCACGGATACACCTGCACCAGAATACTCGAGACCTGATCCAGGACCCGAATTCTAAATAATGTCACAGGTCTGGGTCTGATTTGATTTGATGTGTAATTTTAACCGACTTGTCCGGAAGGGCCCATACAGATCCGAATGTGACAGCTGCAGACGAGAGAGAGAGAAATGTGATAACTTATGCTGCTGCTCTTGCTTTCACGAGAGTGGAGAATGGCCGTGTAGCTTGTTGTTGGCCAATCATAAGTCATCAAAGTGGCAATATGTTACATTCATAGAGCCTCCGTGTGGGGCAAATGTTAGGAGATATCTAATCAATGGGAGATTAAATTAAAATGACAGAATTAACAGTTAAAGGAGAAGGATCGGCTATACCGACCAAGAGCCAACTGGGATGCTACTTAATATTCTGAATGGAGTTGTTATTTGTAACTGTAGGATGAGAAAGTGCATGCACTGCAGTCTCAATTACACTAGCAAAAATTAGCAGTGAGTCGCTGTGATGTAATTTCCGGGCAAGAGGATCTGCTGGCGTCGTGCTTGACTGCCGCTTCTCCCTGGTACCTGTTTAGTAACAGTGTTTACTCGTCTGCTTTTCTTTAAGTGTTGGTTTTGTCTACTTTTCGGCCTGTTGTTTTTGTCCACTTTAAGGCTTACTGGAGTGTTGTGACTGTTAGAAACCGTGGAACCTTGGATATTAGTGCTAGCTAGCTTGCTAGTTGGATGTTAGCCCACCTCTGAGTCTGGACTGCTGTGATCACCTCCACCTGCCTGGATTCTTCCTCTGATCGCTGGGCTTTTGGTTCCCTGACCCACCTCTGGTTTATTGCCTTGGGAATTTCTCTTTTTTGGATTTCCCTCGCCATATACCTCCCTCTGGATACCTATTGGATTACCCTCTTTGACTGTCCCACGGCTCGGTGTAGCTCCTGCCTCCCCCTGCTTATTCGCCGGCTAGCACTTCTCTCCCTGGCTCTCGCTCTGGTAACCCAGCCACCACTTTGCTATCGCGTGGACCCCAGACGTCAATGTCATTGAGTAAATTTCCGCTCTCTCTTTGCTTTTGCTCTGCTGGCAAAGGTTGTGTTTCAGATGTGTTTTGACTGTGGGTTCTAATGCTAGCTGGTTATAAGTAGGTTAGTTGGGCTCTGGCTTGCTGCTTTACCGACCGTGGGGGTTTCTGTGTGGATTTATCTGACATTTTATTGGATCTAAATCGCTGTCATGCACCTGCCCACTGGCTCCCAATCTGTGCCCTGGATTACTATAGTTTTACCCTCCCTGTTTTATCCAGACCAAATATGATTCCCCCCTTGATCTTCGTCGACTGAATAATAACTATCAGCTCTTCTCTGATGTACTTATCCCTGCCCGCTCATCATGTATCCTGTGTAGACGCTGCATCGTGGCTCACCTCACAACTGGTCTGTCAACTACACTACTGGTAGCAACATTAACACTCTCTGGTCTCACTCCACCCTACTCCCAATCCATCATCTCGTACTGTAAACCATGACTGCCTACGCCCCCTTCAGCTTACCACGACTGCGTGGCCATGCACGCCTCCAACTCAAAGTTTGCAGACGACACAACAGTAGGTGGCTTGATTACCAACAACAACGAGACAGCCTACAGGGAGGAGGTGAGTGCTCTGGGAGTGTGGTGTCAGGAAAACAACCTCTCAATGTCAACAAAACAAAGGAGATGATCGTGGACTTCAGGAAACAGCAGAGGGAGCACCCCCATATCCACATCGAAGGGACAGTAGTGGAGAAGGTGGAAAGTTTTAAGTTCCTCGGCGTACACATCACAGACAAACTGAAATGGTCCACTCACACAGACAGTGTGGTGAAGAAGGCGCAACAGCGCCTCTTCAACCTCAGGAGGCTGAAGAAATTCGGCTTGTCACCCAAAACCCTGACAAACTTTTACAGATGCACAATCGAGAGCATCCTGTTGGCTGTATCACAGCCTGATACGGCAACTGCACCTCCCTCAACCGCAAGGCTCTCCAGAGGGTAGTGCGGTCTGCACAACGCTTCACCGGAGGCAAACTACCTGCCCTCCAGGACACCTACAGCACCAGACGTCACAGGAAGGCCAAAAAGATCATCAAGGACAACAACCACCCGAGCCACTGCCTGTTCACACCGCTACCATCCAGAAGGAGAGGTCAGTACAGGTGCATCAAAGCTGGGACCGAGAGACAGGAAAACAGCTTCTATCTCAAGGCCATCAGACTGCTAAACAGCAATCACTAACTCACAGAGGCTGCTGCCTACATTGAGACCCAATCACTGGACACTTTAATAAATGGATCACTAGTCACTTTAAACAATGCCACTTTAAATAAGGCCACTTTAATAATGTTTACATATCTTACATTACCTACATCATATGTATATACTGTATTTTATACCATCTATTACCCCTTGCCTATGCCGCTCGGCCATCGCTCATCCATATATTTATATGTACATATTCTCATTCACCCCTTTAGATGTGTGTATTAGGTAGTTGTTGGGAAATTGTTAGATTACTTGTTAGATATTACTGCACTGTCGGAACTAGAAGCACACGCATTTCACTACACTCGCATTAACATCTGCTAACCATGTGTACGTGACCAATCAAATTTGATTTGATGAACTAGCTGCACAATTCAATACTGCTCTCCCTCAACTCTCTGGCCCCCCTCCAAACTAAACCGGTCTCCCCCCCTGGTTTACCCCTGAATTCCGCGCCCTGAAGCAAGCTAGCAGCTGCCTGGCGCACCTTAGCAGGTAGTCTGAGTTCAAAATGTCCACACTGAAGCCTATAAACTCCACCTCTCCACCTACAGAGATGCCTTCAGTGCTGCAAGGTCCACCTACTTCTCCAACATCATCAACAGCTCCAATAAGAACTCCCAGACTACTTCAGCACTGTGACAACAGCTTCTCTACTACCTCCAAGATCACAAAAATAAACTCATCACTGATCATCATCTCCCTCAGCTGCCCCTCCCCGTCAGCCTCCCAGTCGTCACACCTAAAACCCGGCTGTCCAAATTTGCTCCCATTAACTCTCCCTATATCTCAAAACTCATCATGTCATCCAAGAGTACAACTTGCTTCCTGGACCTTCTCCCCACTGTTCTAATCAAAGCCTGCCTGCTCCCTGTTTATATAGCACACACATCGTCAACCTCTCCCTCGCCCATGGAACCGTCCCCTCCAACTACAAAACAGCTGCAGTCACCTCCATCTTAAAAAAGCCAGGACTGGACACCACCATCCTCAATAACTTCCGCCCCATTTACAACCTCCCCTTCCTTCCTAAAACTCTGGAACATACTGTTGCCTCCCAATTACAAACCCACCTGCTAATCAACAACCTGTTTGAGCCCCTCCAGTCTGGTCTCCGCCCCCTCCACATTACTGAACCTGCACTCCTCAAAGTTGTCAATGACCTCACCTCTGCTGATGCTGGTGCCCTCAACATCCTGATTCTCCTGAACCTGAGTGCCGCTTTTGACGCAGTGAGACATCAGATCCTCCTTATCAGGCTTGAGGGTCTAGGTGTTGAGGGATCTGCACTGTCCTGGCGACAATCATACCTCACAAACCGGACCACTACATCTCCCTCAATGGCCACACCTCAGACTCAGCTGCAGTTACATAGGGTGACCCCCAGGGCTCTGTGATGGGTCCCCTACTCCTCATTATCTACATCCTCCTTCTTGATCAGATCCTCCGTCACGTCAACTTTGACTTCCACTGCTATACCGATGACACCCAGATCTACCTCAGCACCAAATCCCTCCTCAACCCACCTCTGGCCCACATAGAATCCTGCCTCTCTGCAATAAAAACATGGATGCAACAAAACTTCCTTAAGCTCAACTGTGACAAAATGGAACTCCTCCTCATAGGCAGGAAATCCACCCTCACCAAAGGTGGCAACCTCACCATTGACGACACCACGGTCTCTTCCTCCCTCCGTGCACGCAACCTTGGTGTCATCCTGGACTCCAACCTCTCATTTGACTACCACATAAGACACACTGTCAAATCTTCATTCTTTCACCTCCACAACATTGCCAAAGTCAGGTCCTCCCTCTCCTGTCCTGCCGCTGAAATCCTCATACATGCATTCATGTCCTCCAGTCTTGACAACTGCAACTCACTACTCTCCGGCATCATCTCGAGCTCCCTCCATAAACTCCAAATGGTTCAAAACTCTGCAGCCCGACTCCTCACCCACACTAAGTCCTGGCAGCACATCACCCCTGTCCACATCACCCCTGTCTCACAATGCATTGATTACAAGATCTTCCTTCTGACCTACAAAGCCCTTCCCCCCCTTAGCTCTCAGACTTTCTTCTCCCCCACCAACCCACACACGCACTCCATTCCACCACAGCAGGCCACCTTGTCATCCTCAGGTCGTAGCTCCAGTGCTTCGGCCTTCTCCACCTTCGGTCATAGGCTCTGGAACTCCATCCCTCCAGCCATCCATGACTCAGAGTCCATCACTATCTTTCAGTCCCTCCTAGAGCCCCACCTCTTTGACAAGGCCTACCCTTAAGTGCCCTGAATGTCCTGAACACAAAGCATTATGTCCTGAACACAAAGCATTATGTCCTGAACACAAAGCATTATGTCCTGAACACAAAGCATTATGTACTGAACACAAAGCATTATGTCCTGAACACAAAGCATTATGTCCTGAACACAAAGCATTATGTCCTGAACACAAAGCATTATGTCCTGAACACAAAGCATTATGTACTGAACACAAAGCATTATGTCCTGAACACAAAGCATTATGTCCTGAACACAAAGCATTATGTCCTGAACACAGAGTATTATGTACTGAACACAAAGCATTATGTCCTGAACACAAAGTATTATGTTTAGGGCAAATCCGACAACATCATTGAGTACCACTTTTCATATTTTTAAGCATGGTTGTGGCTGCATCGTCTTATGTGTATGCTTGTCATCGGCAAGGACTAGGGAGTTTTTTAGGATCAAAAGAAAGCAAAGCCAAACTCAGTGGCGGATGATGTCATGTCACCGTGTGGGACTGTGGGTCAATTAACCTTGTCGGAGTGGGCGCCCTGATTCTAGTTTGTGAGCTAGGCAGGCTACTGCCTGGGAAGGTCTCCCACTCAGAAGTATGAGACGGGGAGGGGGGCGGGGGTAGGTTGACCTCAGGTCTCCCCACAGGAAGCCCGAGGTAGGGGGAGCAGGGGAATCTATCAAATAGTGCACCTCTAACTTTGTACAGCACTAATGCAATTATTAAAATCAGTCACACTACAAAATGCTACCAAATAAACCACAATTCATTCATAATACTGTGAATATATAGTTTTACAGACATATTGTTGAAGTTTTTCTGGTTTGTGCGAAATCGTTAAGAATAATATAAAACCAGTCTGCACACCACCAAGGTGAATTGGTTCAGTCTTGACTCTTGGTTGACAGTGTTGGGGGATGGGTGATGTATTGATGCTCGAGTGTCAAATCAACACAAATGGATAAGAAAAGGTCTAAGCCATCAGGTGCCCAGTTTAGGAAAAAGAGGAAAGAAGAAGAGGAGAAACACGCAAAAGATAAAGTTATGCAGCTATGTCATCTCTTTATGAGTATAATATTATGCATGTAATGAAATAGGGTAGTATAAAACTTAGGTTTGTTAGCCTATGTTGCTTCCTATGTTATTACACATCAGGCAACAATATTCCGTTTTCTGTCCAACTAGCTTACATAACATTGGATATAATTTCACACAGTTTAATCATGATAATGTGTGTAGCCTGGAGCAAAACGATTACAACCTAACTAGCACATTATTGATTTGGTTAACTTTCATTGGGTTAACTAGGTCCTGACTAGGTCCTGAGCTCAGTAAGGGGAATTGCCAATGCTGTAGGCTAACTTAGAAGACGTCTATATTATGCTGATATATTGTATCTTTTGTGATATATTGAGTCTTTTGGGGTGTCTTATGCCTAGAATTAGCCAAGGAGGTTGTATGGTTCATTTGGTTCCTATTCTGAAAGTTTGATAAATTGTGCATAATGACAGGTATATTTAATTGTGCAACAAATGTATTTAGGGTGTCAGACTCATATATTGTATTTCAATGCAAATTCAGGGGCACTCCTGAAATATTTTGAAGCACACTCTAGCACTGTTCAGGATGAGGAGCCATCCACCTCCTCAGCCACACAAGCCTCTTCAAAATGATCTCAGAGCCTCGGGATGAGGAGCCATCCACCTCCTCAGCCACACAAGCCTCTTCAGAAATGATCTCGGGGCCTCAGGATGAGGAGCCATCCACCTCCTCAGACACACAGGCCTCTTCAGAAATCATCTCGGAGCCCCAGGATGAGGAGCCATCTACCTCCTCAGACCCACAGGTGTCTTCACAAATGTTGTCTGAGCCTGAGGATGAAGAGCCATTTGCTTCCACTTCTCCCCAGCAGGATTCTTCAGGTGTTGTTTTGTGCACACGTGTGTGTATGTGTGGGTACACGCACATGTGTTTGTGTGTGCATCCCTGCATAACATAAAATACAAATTGAAGTTTCCATATTGTAGGTAACAATGATGATTTTATTATTACTGTGTATGTATGTGGGATGTTCCACCACTATAAAGGCTGTGAATAATGTGTGTAAACTAATGCTCATGTGCTCTCCTTTAGAAATGTCTGTACCAGCATCCCCACCAAATCCTGCTGCTGAGGATGAACCACTATCTACAGACCCTGCTGACTGGCCTTCAGTTCTGACTGACAGAATTCGGACACAACTAGTTTGCAGAGGACCAAGTGAGGTACCACCTAACTTTGTTCTCCCAAGGAATGAGAGTGATGGAAGAAGTTGCCACCACCAGTATTTCAGGAAGTCCTTGGTGAGTGAGGAAAAATCCCTAGAAGTTGGTTGGTGTATTCTGAAAGAAACAACAGCCTCTTCTGCTGCAAACTCTTTTCTAATAAGAACATTAATTTATCAAACTCTTTTCTAAGAAGAACATTAATTTATCAAACTCAGGACTGACAGACTGGAATCATGCAAGTTTTTTGCTGACTTCACACAACGGCAGTCCAGAACACCAAAACTGCATGAAAACATGAAAATAACTGGCAATGAGGGGGGAAAAAAGGGGAAACAATTGATAAGCATGAGATGGCACTTATGGAGGCTGAGAGGATACGATGGAGAGAGGTGTTGACACGTCTGACTGCTATGGTGCAGTCTGGCAATTAGAAATCTGGCACTAAGGGGCCACACAGAAACACTCCAGGGCAACAGGCTTTATGACTGCACAAACATCAGCCAAGGATATTTGCGAGGGTATGAATGTAGAGGCCGTTCTACAACAAAAAAGGCTGAGGTCCACAAAGCTGCACTTTTAATACGAATCGTTTGATGAGCCTTTGAGTGATGTCCTGAAGAAGCTGGTGACATTTCTTAACGTCGTTGTTGATGCTGCAACCTCAGCCCTTCAGGAAAGATTTTCCACGTTGGAAAATGTGGGAGAGAAGTTAGGAGTGCTGTCAACCTTCCAACGTCTCTCAAATGAGGAGCTGACAGAACAATGTGAGGCCCTTAATATGACACTGCACTATAAAGAACACTCAGACTTGGATGGCAGAGAGCTTGCACAGGAACTGAATAACTTGCCTGACTTGCCATCGAAGACCATGACCCTGCTTGAGCTGCTGATATTTATACACGAAAGGGAGGTCTCAGAAATGTATCCAAATTTGTGGACTGATCTCAAAATTTGTCTTACTCTTCCAGTGACCGTAGCTGAAGCAGAGAGGAGCTTTTCAAAGCTGAAGCTCATCAAATCCTACCGGAGGTCCACCATGTCACAGGAACGCCTTAGTGGCCTTGCTGTCATCAGCATTAACCATGCAATTGCTGGGCAGATTTTTTATGATGATATAATTGATGACTTTGCATCAAGGAAGGCAAGAAAGGTCAAGTTTAGATGGCAGTTGTGCAATTAGTTTGTGTGTTTCTTGTTTCTTGTTTGAAGTGCAATAGTGTGATAATCAGGTTCTCTTCTTTATAAGTGTTTTATTCTATTTGTCTATTTGTGTGATATAGGATTTGTGCAATTTAGTTTTATTTGTGTGTTTTTTGTTAGCAATAGGGTAATTGTGTAATAATTCGTTTCTCTTTAATTGTATTTATAAACTACAATTTGTTTCTATTTGTCTTTGTTACTTCTTGACATTTATGAGTCTTATTTTTGTATATATTTTTATATTTATATAGTTTTAAATCTTATGATTATTTATTTGTGTTGTTCCAAATATCTGAATAAAAATGACAGTTAGTGCAGAACAGTGCTTTTTTTCTGCTTTCCAACAGACATTCAGAGACAAATTCACCTTTCAGCAGAAAACAAAAACACAAAGCCAACTATTCACCGGAGTTGCTTACCAAGAAGACATTAAATGTTCCTGAGTGGCTTAGTTATAGTTGTGACTTAAATCTGCTTGAAAATCTATGGCAAGAGCTTGTAGAAGATTTTAAAGAATGTGTAAATATTGTACAATCCAGGTGTGCAAAGCTGTTAGAGACTTACTCAGAAAGACTAACATCTGTAATCGCTGCCAAAGGTGATTCTAACGTTAACTCAGGGTTGTGTATATTTTTTGTAAATAAGATGTTTCTGTATTTCATTTTCAATCAATTTGAAAACAATTCGAAAAACATGTTTTCACTTTGACATTATGGGGTATTGTGTGTAGATAGGAGAAAAAGTATAAATGTAATCAATTATGAAATCAGGTTGTAAATGTGGAATAAGTCAAGGGGTATGCAACATTATCACAAAAGTATTCCAGCCTCAAAAATCTAAAACAGCCACTGACAAAAAGCCTTTTCTTTGTAATTTCTCTCACGGACAAACAGACAAACCTATGAGTGCGCCTACCGCTCGTGAGGCAGGCATGAGTAATCAAAGAGGAAATAAGACGTAGCGTCTGGGCGAGGCCAAGCACAGCTCTACAGATCTGGAGCCAGCCCATTGTTCTGGCCTGCTATCGTTTCCTCCACTGCCTTCAGAGTGGATACCTGCCCACCAAATGTTATACAATACTGTACTGTACAGGTCTCAGACAGGCTAGAGTGGGCAGACACTACCTGGCTGGGTGAGTGACAGGGGAGAGGAGGACATTGTGTCACGTCAGGTGTGTCACAGGTAGAGTAGCGGGGAGAAGAGGGACGGTACTGGCACATCAAAATGATAGCAGAAAGACAAGAAATACTATAAAAAGGAAAAACAGGAAATAAAAATATTGAAAATGAAAGAAAAAGGAGTTACATGAGGCATCTCAACATTAAACAACATCAGTACAGTATATAATGAATGCCACTTCATGAGGGGTGCACAGCACAGTCTGTAATACCTACAGGTTTCATGCAGACCACCATAGTCCCTGTGCCCAAGAACTATCGCCCGTAGCACTCACATCTGTAGCCATGAAATGCTTTGAAAGGCTGGTCATGGCTCACAAAACCATCATCCCAGAAACCCTGGACCCATTCTGATTTGCATACCGCCCTAACAGATCCACAGTTGATGCAATCTCTATTGCACTCCACACTGCCCTTTGCCATTTGGACAAAAGGAACACCTATGTGAGAATGCTATTCATTGACTACAGCTCAGCGTTCAACACCATAGTGCCCTCAAAGCTCATCACTAAGCTAACGACCCTGAGACTAAACACCTTCCTCTGCAACTGGATCCTGGACTTCCTGACGGGCCGGCCCCAGGTGGTAAGGGTAGGCAACAACACATCTGCCACGCTGATCCTCAGCACTGGGGCCCCTCAGTGGTGCGTGCTTAGTCCCCTCCTGTACTCCCTGTTCACCCACGACTGCGTGGTCGCGCACAACTCCAACACCATCATTAAGTTTGCAGACGACACAACGGTGGTAGGCCTGATCACTGACAACAATGAGACAGCCTATAGGGAGGAGGTCAGTGACCTGGCAGTGTGGTGCCAGGATAACAAGCTCTTCCTCAACGTCAGCAAGACAAAGAAGCTGATTATGAACTACAGAAAACGGAGGGCCGAGCACGACCCATTCACATCGCCGGGGCTGAAGTGGAGCAGGTCAAGAGCTTCAAGTTCCTCAGTGTCCACATCACTAAGGATCCATCATGGTCCAAACACACCAACACAGTCGTGAAGAGGACACGACAACACCTCTTCCCCTCTGGAGGCTGAAAAGATTTGGCATGGGTCGTCAGATCAAAAAGTTCTATAGCGGCACCATTGAGAGCATCTTGACTGGCTGCATCACCTCTTGGTATGGCAACTGCATGGCATTCAACCACAAGGCGCTACTGCGTACGGCCCAGCTGAGCTCCTTGCCACCCTAGGCCTCTATACCAGGCGGTGTCAGAAGGCCCTAAAAATTGTCCAGCCACCCATCATAGACTGTTCTCTCTGCTACCGCACAGCAAGCGGTACCAATTCACCAAGTCTTGAACCAACGGGACCCTGAACAGCTTTATTACAGACAGAAATTCTCCTCAGTTTCATCAGCTGTCCGGGTGGCTGGTCTCAGACAGGTGAAGAAGCCGGATGTGGAAGCCCTGGGGCAGGCATGGTTACACGTGGTCTGCGGTTGTGAGGCCAGTTGGACGTCGTGCCAAATTATCTAAAATGACATTGGAGGCGGCCTATGGTAGATAAATTAACATGTAATTATCTGGCAACAGCTGTGGTGGACATTCCTGCAGTCAGCATGCCAATTGGACACTCCCTCAAAACTTGAGACATCTGTGGCATTGTGTTGTGTGACAAAACTGCACATTTTAGAATGGCCTTTCACTATCCCCAGCACAAGGTGCACCTGTGTGATGATCATGCTGTTTAATCAGCTTCTTGATATGCCCCACCTGTCCGGTGAATGGATTATCTTGGCAAAGGAGAAATGCTCACTAACAGGGATGTAAACACATTTCTGCTCAACATTTTTGAAAAAAAAGCTTTTCGTGCGTATGGAAAATTTCTGGGATCTTTTATTTCAGCTCATGAAACATGGGACCAACACTTTACATGTTGCATTTATATTTTTGTTCAGTATAGTTAACCAAATAGATATCCGTTCTGCATTGACCCTTTTTGTGGTAACTTTGACTCATCACATACACTGCTGCTACTGTTAACCATCTGTCACTTTATTCCTAGTTATATGTACATATCTACCTCAATTATCTCATACCCCTGCACATCGACTCGGTATACCACTTGTATATAGCCAAGTTATTGTTACTCATTGTGTATCTATTATTACTGTTTTACTTTTCTATTATTTCTCTATTTTCTTTCTCTCTGCATTGTTGGGAAGGGCCTGTAAGTAAGCATTTCACTGTTAGTCCACACCTGTTCTTTACGAAGCATGTGACGAATAAAACGTAATTGAATAAAATGTCATTTGATTTGACAGCAGACAGTGACTTTCATTGGGTCATCATCCATCAAATGCAAATAACTGTAAATGAGTATGATGCAATGGCTGACACTGTGGTCTACTACTGATGAGATGGTTCCAAGTCAGACACATGCTCATCAGCACGTTTACAGGGCAAAAAAAATACAGCCCCCTTTCTCAAACACCCTCAGAGGCTGCAGTTACAGAGCTTCAGAGGTAGAGGAGAGTTTTGGCCAAGGCACTGGAGTCTCTCTCACACTCTCTCACACTCTCTCTCACACACACATACACACACACACACACACACACACACACACACACACACACACACACACACACACACACACACACACACACACACACACACACACACACACACACACACACACACACACACACACACACACACCTGCTGATGACTGAGCAGAGATGGACACACACACACACACTGAAATGCCTCAGTCTGGGGCAGACGAGGTGTTGATTTTTACTGTAACCAGCGGCAACCAGGCCAATGGAGCTGTTTAATATGGGCTGGAGAGAACGGGGGAGGCTCTCCGTTTTATGATCTGTGGAAAAAAAGACAAATTTCCAACCGATGCTCCGTCCCAGGTTATGCGGTTGAGCCACAGCAGAAATGGACCCGCTGGGCTTCCGTAGCTCAATGAGTCTACTGAGCATTGGGGCAGACAGAAAACAGGGACTCTTCCAAAAATGGCACAGACACAAGCACACACACACAGACAAACGTCCCTTTCCCGGCAGACATCTCAGTGGAAAAATGTGGTCACAAAGTGAAGGCCCAGGAGCCTGAGGGAGAGCAGGACAGAGCACAAGAAGGAGCAGGGACACGGTGGCTCTCGTATGGATAGGCCTGGGGAGAAGGCACCACACCCACCAGGGACAGAACCTAGAGGGGCAAGCTTGGGCAGGATATCCCATGCAAGGTCTCTGAACTCTCTATAGAGGATTTACTGGGATAGTGAGAGAAGATCAAACCAATACACTGATTTTCTGAGGCTGTCTTTCAGTTCAATTTATAGGCACTACAACAAGGAAGTATCATGAAATACAGGTGGACTGGTGTGTGTGTGGGGGGAGGGGGGCATGCATGCGTCAAATGTGTGTTTCTCTGTGAGTCTGTGTGTCTGAGGCCTAACCCATGGCTGTTGTACCATCAAAGCCAGACTTACCCCAAAATCGCCATGATTTGAAACAGTGAGGCTACAGCGCATTTCACTACAACCGAGAGGGATCTCACTCCTAATAAATAGCTTTTATAAAAACAAGATGACCACCTCTACATCCCGGGAAACAGAACCAGACACAAGTGAACAACAAAACCGACCGGGCTCCTCCAACCTACGCTGCCTTTCAAGCCGCGCCAGCCCTGCGGCCCAGCTCAGGGTTCTGGTACCATATAACACTGATCCACTTCAGACCCTGTTCCAAATTAGCCCAACCTCCCCTCCATCGTTAAAGGTACTGAACCACACCATTGTTCAACCTCCTATTCTTTCTTCAGGAGGTCCTGTGCCGAGCCAGAGCCTTTACTGCAACATGTCCTGTGAGATTATCAGCAGACAGGGTTGAGTCTGGCCACTGAGATCACAGCTCCCTGCAACAAAGGAGCAGGCTAATCTGGGCTTTGTAGAGGTCTTATGTTCAGAGCAGGCCTCCTGGAGAACTGACATCCTTCAGGAGTAACACTTTCCATCTTATTAATGGTTAAAGCATTTTGTCTAGCCGTCTGTTACTTACATAAAGCCTGCACTGGGCCTAATTGAGGGCTAAAAGCCATTTGGATGGGATGGGGCCAGTGTCTCCTGACCCCTCCTGTCTCAGCCTCCAGTATTTATGCTTCAGTAGTTTATGTGTCGGGGGGCTAGGGTCAGTCTGTTATATTTGGAGTACTTCTCCTGTCTTATCTGGTGTCCTGTGTGAATTTAAGTATGCTCTCTCTAATTCTCTCTTTCTTTCTTTCTCTCTCTTGGAGGACCTGAACCCTAGGACCATGCCTCAAGACTACCTGGCATGATGACTCCTTGCTGTCCCCAGTCCACCTGGCCGTGCTGCTGCTCCAGTTTCAACTGTTCTGCCTGCGGCTATGGAACTCTGACCTGTTCACCGGACGTGCTACCTGCCCCAGACCTGCTGTTTTCAACTCTCTAGAGACAGCAGGAGCGGTAGAGATACTCTTAATGATCGGCTATGAAGAGCCAACTGACATTTACTCCTGAGGTGCTGACTTGTTGCACCCTCAACAACTACTGTGATTATTATTATTTGACCATGCTGGTCATTTATGAACATTTGAACATCTTGGCCATGTTCTGTTATAAACGCCACCCAGCACAGCCAGAAGAGGACTGGCTACCCCTCATAGCCTGGTTCCTCTCTAGGTTTCTTCCTAGGTTTTGGCCTTTCTAGGGAGTTTTTCCTAGCCACCGTGCTTCTACACCTACATTGCTTGCTGTTTGGGGTTTTAGACTGGGTTTCTGTACAGCACTTTGAGATATCAGCTGATGTAAGAAGGACTACATAAATACATTTGATTTGATTTAGGAGAGACAACCTGCCTCAGACACTCACGGAGGCCCTGTGTATTGTCTACTGTGGTAAAGCGGCAGGGCAATGGATATAGGCCGGGTTTTCCTTCCTTCTCCCCCTCCAGTGTTAATTTTAAATGCGATGGCATCCATTATGGCTCCTGGCGAGTAAAGCAGACACCTTGCTTTGGAGATCAGAGGACTGAGAAGCTGGGGGCGGAGGAGCACCTGCGGTAAGAGATCAGAGGTTCACTTTGGAGAGTGTCACACGGATCTCATGCGCCTGCTGTGCTCTACTCTAGGGTTTCCCAAACTTGGTCCTGGGTGCACGTGTTGGTTTCTGCCCTAGCACTACACAGCTGATTCAAATAACCAACTCATCATCAAGTTTTGATTGTTTGAAATCAGCTGTGTAGTGCTAGGGTAAAAAACAAACGTGCACTTAGAGGCACAGCCAGACTGAGTTTGGGAAACCCTGCTGTACTCTACTAACTGTGCTATGTTTGACTGTACTCTATTCTACTGAACAATGAGTCTTCTCTACTCTACTCTTTTCTATTGAACACAATACTGTGCTCCAACACTCTACTCCACTGTAGTTCTCTATATTGTGTTCTGCCCTACACTAAAGCATTCTGACAGTATAATCATCTCCTCACCATATCTTTAAGTTGTGCTCCGAGTAAGTGGCCTAGTACTCTAGCTGTAGTTTCACAATGGAGACTTGGTAGGGAGGGGTAGGGGCCGAGTGAGCGTTTCTCTTTAATAGCCCTGGCCTCTGCAGTAGCTGGCGTGAAATGAAAGCCAGCAATTTGGAGATGGATGGCAGACCCAGCACTTCAAAGACCTCTTCCCCCTGTATACTGTATGCCACAGGTCTAAAAAGGGAACCTGCTCGTTCACTTTAGTACAAAGAAACACACAAACACGCACTCCCAGACACACACACGCCTCGGATTATCTGTTTGCTAAACATACTGGTGTTTCCTGGTTCTTTTCCAGGGAATAACATTGATACTTTTAGGTTCTATATGCTAAACACACACACATACAGGCTTAAACAAACACACAAGCATGCACGCACACACGCACACTCACACAGCAATAATTTGCCACATACCAGACAGATATGCCCTGAGGGCAACTCTGACACACTAGCATAGCATATAAATTGCAAGGTAAATCTTCTCGTGGGGGCGGAAAGAGGGGTGCTGACGGAGCAAGTCTTTTATGTCTAATAGTTTGTCACAGACAAAACAAAACAGACCGCTATTGTAATCTCATAAAACCACCCACACAAATGACCAGACATACCAATCAAGAAGAAGATACTTAACTCATGTAGAAGGCATGTAACTTATACACAAACTTCCTACAAAAGTGCTGACTGTAGAGGAGATAAGAACAATGGCAGGTTTCCCAGTGGTAGTTTCTTAAGTATGGGTAACTGCTAGCCGACTAAACTCAACAATTTACGATGGAGTTGAGCGGCGACTAGTGTAGGCAGACTCAAGTCCGACTTCACATAAAATTAAGTTTTAATCAAACACCACTGATTTCAGCACCCAAAGAATAGCCCACAGTAACATAGAACGTCTGCGCTCCAGGCCGCACACATTAGTTGCCACTCAACTTCATCGTAAATCGTGGAGTTGAGTTTAATCGGCTGGTAACTGCACACTTGGAGTGTGTGTCTGAAAGCAGGTGTTACAAAAGAAGTGGGTGGATTAACAACGATGATGTAACATCAGTGGGTGGATTAACAACGATGGGTGTAACATCAGTGGGTGGATTAACAACGATGGGTGTAACATCAGTGGGTGGATTAACAGCGATGGGTGTAACATCAGTGGGTGGATTAACAACGATGGGTGTAACATCAGTGGGTGGATTAACAGCGATGGGTGTAACATCAGTGGGTGGATTAACAACGATGGGTGTAACATCAGTGGGTGGATTAACAGCGATGGGTGTAACATCAGTGGGTGGATTAACAACGATGGGTGTAACATCAGTGGGTGGATTAACAGCGATGGGTGTAACATCAGTGGGTGGATTAACAGCGACGGGTGTAACATCAGTGGGTGGATTAACAACGATGGTGTAACATCAGTGGGTGGATTAACAATGATGGGTGTAACATCAGTGGGTGGATTAACAACGATGGGTGTAACATCAGCTCTCCAGTATTGGTTAGACCAAATCAAATCAAATCTAATTTTATTTGTCACATACACATGGTTAGCAGATGTTAATGTGAGTGTAGCGAAATTTTTGTGCTTCTAGTTCCGACAATGCAGTAATAACCAACGAGTAATCTAGCCTAACAATTCCACAACAACTACCTTATACACACAAGTGTAAAGGGATAAAGAATATGTACATAAAGATATATGAATGAGTGATGGTACAGAATGGCATAGGCAAGATGCTGTAGATGGTATCGAGTACAGTATATACATATGAGATGAGTAATGTAGGGTATGTAAACATAAAAGTGGCATAGTTTAAAGTGGCTAGTGATACATGTATTACATAAAGATGGCAAGATGCAGTAGATGATATAGAGTACAGTATATACATATACAGTGGGGCAAAAAAATATTTAGTCAGCCACCAATTGTGCAAGTTCTCCCACTTAAAAAGATGAGAGAGGCCTGTAATTTTCATCATAGGTACACTTCAACTATGATAGACAAAATGAGAAAAAAAAATCCAGAAAATCACATTGTAGGATTTTTTTATGAATTTATTTGCAAATTATGGTGGAAAATAAGTATTTGGTCAATAACAAAAGTGTATCTCAATACTTTGTTATATACCCTTTGCTGGCAATGACAGAGGTCAAACGTTTTCTGTAAGTCTTCACAAGGTTTTCACACACTGTTGCTGGTATTTTGGCCCATTCCTTCATGCAGATCTCCTCTAGAGCAGTGATGTTTTGGGGCTGTTGCTGGGCAACACGGACTTTCAACTCCCTCCAAAGATTTTCTATGGGGTTGAGATCTGGAGACTGGCTAGGCCACTCCAGGACCTTGAAATGCTTCTTACGAAGCCACTCCTTCGTTGCCCGGGCGGTGTGTTTGGGATCATTGTCATGCTGAAAGACCCAGCCACGTTTCATCTTCAATGCCCTTGCTGATGGAAGGAGGTTTTCACTCAAAATCTCACGATACATGGCCCCATTCATTCTTTCCTTTACACGGATCAGTCGTCCTGGTCCCTTTGCAGAAAAACAGCCCCAAAGCATGATGTTTCCACCCCCATGCTTCACAGTAGGTTTGGTGTTCTTTGGATGCAACTCAGCATTCTTTGTCCTCCAAATACGACGAGTTGAGTTTTTACCAAAACGTTCTATTTTGGTTTCATCTGACCATATGACATTCTCCCAATCTTCTTCTGGATCATCCAAATGCTCTCTAGCAAACTTCAGACGGGCCTGGACATGTACTGGCTTAAGCAGGGGGACACGTCTGGCACTGCAGGATTTGAGTCCCTGGCGGCGTAGTGTGTTACTGATGGTAGGCTTTGTTACTTTAGTCCCAGCTCTCTGCAGGTCATTCACTAGGTCCCCCCGTGTGGTTCTGGAATTTTTGCTCACCGTTCTTGTGATCATTTTGACCCCACGGGGTGAGATCTTGCGTGGATCCCCAGATCGAGGGAGATTATCAGTGGTCTTGTATGTCTTCCATTTCCTAATAATTGCTCCCACAGTTGATTTCTTCAAACCAAGCTGCTTACCTATTGTAGATTCAGTCTTCCCAGCCTGGTGCAGATCTACAATTTTGTTTCTGGTGTCCTTTGACAGCTCTTTGGTCTTGGCCATAGTGGAGTCTGGAGTGTGACTGTTTGAGGTTGTGGACAGGTGTCTTTTATACTGATAACAAGTTCAAACAGGTGCCATTAATACAGGTAACGAGTGGAGGACAGAGGAGCCTATTAAAGAAGAAGTTACAGGTCTGTGAGAGCCAGAAATCTTTTTATTTTTTTACCGTTATTTTACCAGGTAAGTTGACTGAGAACACGTTCTCATTTGCAGCAACGACCTGGGGAATAGTTACAGGGGAGAGGAGGGGGATGAATGAGCCAATTGTAAACTGGGGATTATTAGGTGACCATGATGGTTTGAGGGCCAGATTGGGAATTTAGCCAGGACACCGGGGTTAACACCCCTACTCTTACGATAAGTGCCATGGGATCTTTAATGACCTCAGAGAGTCAGGACACCCGTTTAACGTCCCATCCGAAAGACGGCACCTTATACAGGACAGTGTCCCCAATCACTGCCCTGGGGCATTGGGATATTTTTTAGACCAGAGGAAAGAGTGCCTCCTACTGGCCCTCCAACACCACTTCCAGCAGCATCTGGTCTCCCATCCAGGGACTGACCAGGACCAACCCTGCTTAGCTTCAGAAGCAAACCAGCAGTGGTATGCAGGGTGGTATGCTGCTGGTAATCTTGCTTGTTTGTAGGTGACCAAATACTTATTTTCCACCATAATTTGCAAATAAATTCATCAAAAATCTTACAATGTGATTTTCTGGATTTCTTTTCTCATTTTGTCTGTCATAGTTGAAGTGTACCTATGATGACAATTACAGGCCTCTCTCATCTTTTTAAGTGGGAGAACTTGCACAATTGGTGGCTGACTAAATACTTTTTTGCCCCACTGTACATTATATTAAGTGGCATTGTTTAAAGTGGCTAGTAATACATTTTTGATCAATTTCCATCAATTTCCATTATTAAAGTGAGCTGGAGTTGAGTCAGTATGTTGGCAGCAGCCACTCAATGTTAGTGGTGGCTGTTTAACAGTCTGATGGCCTTGAGATAGAAGCTGTTTTTCAGTCTCTCGGTCCCTGCTTTGATGCACCTGTACTGACCTCGCCTTCTGGATGATAGCGGGGTGAACAGGCAGTGGCTCGGGTGGTTGTTGTCCTTGATGATCTTTATGGCCTTCCTGTGACATCGGGTGGTGTAGGTGTCCTGGAGGGCAGGTAGTTTGTCCCCAGTGATGCGTTGTGCAGACCTCACTACCCTCTGGAGAGCATTGCGGTTGTGGGCGGAGCAGTTGCCGTACCAGGCGGTGATACAGCCCGACAGGATGCTCTCGATTGTGCATCTGTAAAAGTTTGTGAGGGTTTTAGGTGACAAGCCAAATTTCTTCAGCCTCCTGAGGTTGAAGAGGCGCTGCTGCGCCTTCTTCACAACGCTGTCTGTGTGGGTGGACCAATTCAGTTTGTCCGTGATGTGTACGCCGAGGAACTTAAAACTTACTACCCTCTCCACTACTGTCCCGTTGATGTGGATAGGGGGGTGCTCCCTCTGCTGTTTCTTGAAGTCCACAATCATCTCCTTTGTTTTGTTGACGTTGAGGGTAAGGTTATTTTCCTGACACCACACTCTGAGGGCCCTCACCTCCTCCCTGTAGGCTGTCTCGTCGTTGTTGGTAATCAAGCCTACCACTGTAGTGTCGTCCGCAAACTTGGAGAAGTGCATGGCCACGCAGTCGTGGGTGAACAGGGAGTACAGGAGAGGGCTCAGAACGCACCCTTGTGGGGCCCCAGTGTTGAGGATCAGCGGGGTGGAGATGTTGTTACCTACCCTCACCACCTGGGGGCGGCCCGTCAGGAAGTCCAGTACCCAGTTGCACAGGGCGGGGTCGAGACCCAGGGTCTTCAGCTTAATGACGAGTTTGGAGGGTACTATGGTGTTAAATGCTGAGCTGTAGTCGATGAACAGCATTCTCACATAAGGTATTCCTCTTGTCCAGATGGGTTAGGGCAGTGTGCAGTGTGGTTGCGATTGCGATTGCGTCGTCTGTGGACCTATTGGGGCGGTAAGCAAATTGGAATGGGTCTAGGGTGTCAGGTAGGGTGGAGGTGATATGGTCCTTGACTAGTCTCTCAAAGCACTTCATGATGACGGAAGTGAGTGTTACGGGGCGGTAGTCGTTTAGCTCAGTTACCTTAGCTTTCTTGGGAACAGGAACAATGGTGGCCCTCTTGAAGCATGTAGGAACAGCAGACTGGGATAAGGATTGATTGAATATGTCCGTAAACACACCAGCCAGCTGGTCTGCGCATGCTCTGAAGACGCGGCTGGGGATGCCGTCTGGGCCTGCAGCCTTGCGAGGGTTAACACGTTTAAATGTTTTACTCACGTCAGCTGCAGTGAAGGAGAGTCCGCAGGTTTTGGTAGTGGGCCATGTCAGTGGCACTGTATTGTCCTCAAAGCGAGCAAAGAAGTTATTTAGTCTGTCTGGGAGCAAGACATCCTAGTCCGCGACGGGGCTGGTTTTCTTTTTGTAATCCGTGAATGACTGTAGACCCTGCCACATACCTCTTGTGTCTGAGCCGTTGAATTGCAACTCTACTTTTTCTCTATACTGACGCTTAGCTTGTTTGATTGCCTTGCGGAGGGCATAGCTACACTGTTTGTATTCGGTCATGTTTCCGGTCACTTTGCCCTGGTTAAAAGCAGTGGTTTGCGCTTTCAGTTTCGCGCGAATGCTGCCATCAATCCAGCCCAGTCATAGCCCGGAGCACCGCGGTTCAGCTTAAATGTTTACATAGCAGTTTAAGAAAACTAACGTAGCAGGTTAGGAGACTCGTCATGCATCCCAATCAGCCACGAAAAACCGCCTTGAGCAGCAACAAATCTGCCCAATTAGCTTATTCGCTTTCCATACACCCACTTCTGTTGATCCACCCACTTATTTACCACGCCCACTTTCACACACACTCCATGTATGCAGTTATCCATTGGTGAATCTCCCCCCCCCCCCTCTCCTACCAACTCGCTCAGAGAGCCCTCTGTTGTCACATGTTGCTGACGAAACTCAGAGGGTGACTTCCAGGGAGTGGCGATGGGATCACTAAACTCATCAACTTCTGGACACACTCCTGACTTGAACGATGCAATTCATGTTCCACTTTTAAATAATAAAACAAGCATGAAAATCTAATAAATGAATCACCATTGCTGTTTTTACAATATATAAACCTCAGTAATGTGTCAAGTCTCACAATCAGAGATAAACAAATGTACGTGGCATTATTAGGCACGCCTATCCATTATTTTGTATGAAATTACACAAACTCCAAACATATCGCAGTGCATGTCGGGATAGCACTTCGCTCTGAAGCCTGCAGCCTCGGTCGAAGTCGCTGAGGGTCTAATTAGCCCCTACAGCCTCAATCATTTTCACTCCCTCAGCTTTGGGACACTTGTGCAAATGGCAGAGGCGTACATGAATGCGCAAATGGGGGGCGAGGGGCAACGGGAAGTGGGTGAGTTGGGATTCAGGCCATGACTCCAGTTTCTGCCAGGTCAGGAAACTGTTCCCTCCAGGCTTGGTGTGGTACAGTGTCCTCTAGTGGGGCCGTCTCACAGACCACCCTCCACAGACTGTAGTAGGCCCCTCACTGCCAGGCCAGCACAGAGCCACACTCACCACAATGTGTGAGTGAAGGGGCCAGGGGGGTGACACCAGACAAGCTCACTGGGCAGCCCAAAGGGACCACCACAACGCCCTATCTCCCACAAGAGTCCCCCATGCCCTGCTGAGAAACCTACCCTCTCTCCCACATCTTAATGAACCCTCAAACAAACAGTGTGCACACAAACCCGCAATGGTTAACTGCAGGTAATACGGGGAATGGCTCCTCTGAATAGAATATAAGTCTTTCCATTCATAGACCGCCCTGTTAAGAGGATGGAGGGGTGACACGGCGCCACAATGCCATAAGCTGTGTGGTAACTGGCACAGACCTTGTATGTACATGCCCTTTAATGCTGTTGGCACCCTGCTGTACCCCAGTCACATCTACAGTACTGTGTGTTGCTGAGCCACTGGCACATTGTCCTCAATGGGAGACTGCAGGCCTGTAAAGTAACTCACTCACTGACACTATCACATTGCCAGAAACTGTCAACCATCAGAAGAAACATGTAACCAGTCAGTCAGCTGCAGTTAACATCTGATAGCCCAATAATAAAACATCGACTTCTGATATAAACCAAAACACATGCAAATTAAAACTTAAAACACTTCATATGAAGATCTTAGCAGCACAGCAGGGAGACATACAGTAAATAGCCTACCCGCAACCCCCCTGGGGAAAGGCCTATACCTCTGCTATTTAAGGTGATTGTTGCTGTATTTTTGTAGAGCAGTAAGCCTATGCAGATAATAACAGACAACCCCTCTAACACAGGCGAAAACGAATACGTAAGTCATAGGAGCACGATACATGGTGCTTGTGACTTTCATAAAGCCGGATAGAAAAACACACCTTTTTGGAGGATCAACATGTCCAACTCCCGGCGGTTTTCTTTCGCTAACAAGTCGCAGACACAGTGTTTTTCTATAGGGACGTGTCGGATGTCAACATATTTTCTCCATAAAGCCAACGCTGCCGAAGATGTAAGGCGCAGATAAAGTGCATGGAAAGCATTATGGGACTGTGAGATTTACAGAACTGGAGTCAGGGAGGAATGTTTCTGCCCCGTCGCCTTCCAAGAACAACAACACACCGCGTGCCCGCCTTACCAGAAGCGGGCGCTTTTCGCGTCTCGGGTGGGTTGGTGCGTGTGAGGGGTACGTTAACGTTTTTCAACAGGACAGCCTGGGCCTATACAGTGAAGCTAAACACTGTGCTTTGTATTGCGGCCCGTGGCACAAATCAACAGTGAACAGCTCTTGGCAGTCAAAGTGGCAGCGCAAAAACGATCATGAAAATAATAATTGTCCATAAAAGTTAATTTAACACCAGGCTCTGTGCCTCTAATATAAACATGTTCTTCATCAGGAGCCATGGGATGCGAAAGGCCAGATAATGACTATGAATGGCATTTTGTTTCTTCAAGACGACAGTATAAATCCACTTTAGACTGTCTGGCTCTATTAAACTAAACTTAACATAATTCAACTCTATTCAGTATAGAGAAGTGTGTAGGTTTTTAAGATGGCCTGCTATCCCCTAATGTTGCCTTCCCATCAGCAACCTGATGTCCCATTCTAGGGCGAAGGTAACCAGAGGGTTGCAGGTTCAAAGCCCAGTTGGGACATCACTATGTACTTTTGAGTAAGATACTTTGCTAGGGTAAATATTTATCCAGCTGTATAAATGGGTGTTGTGTGGAACGTGTAAACTGTGCTGGCGCTGCCCTGGACAAGGTCTAATGCCAGGTACAGATATAATAATACCTTACTGTGCTCTGAGATACCAGTCAGTCACTATAATAACAGACATGAATTGTGAAATATGGGAAAATATATTTTTTCTATTGGATTCTTGTGACAGATAAACAGATAAACAAGACATTCAGTTCTAACGAACAAGGGTATTGGCTGAACAATTGTCTTAAGTGCATTTAATATTGTTTGGTAAAAAAAAAATCCTTTCAACCACTTGCTCAAAAACATAATTTAACACAATTTCATATGGCCATATAGTAACCAGACACATGTCATCTCTCAGGGGACAAGGCCATCGCAGATCATGGTGACTGGCTCCCCCTGTTGGTCTTCTGGTTCCTGCCTCCCTGTTCTCCCCCGGAGCAGAGCAGAGACTGGAACACAGCACGGGCTTAACATTTCGGACACAACCCCTCCCTCACACAAATGACACAATTACCCTAATACACTATACCAACCTCCCCCCTAATGAATGTGTGGTCTGACTCTAAATGATAGCCAGCCTTGTTTTAGTCAGACAGAGACACAGGCAGACAGACACACACACACAGCTCCAGTCCATCCATCTGTTTACGTCTGGGTGGATTTCCTCTGTGTGAGTTATGAGGAGAGACTGTGTGGCAATGCTATTCAGTTAAAAAAGAGAATGTCTGGGAGTGAAACACAATACTTTAACGATCTGGAGGGCACCCAACTGTACGCCCCCACACGTCTTCCTGCTTGCACAACTTTGGGAATTATCTGCGAGTAGAATTGACTTGTTTGTGCAATGGAACAGAAGAGAATAAGAAGCAGACAGGCTCCAAAACATGAAGCTGGAGGCTGATTTTGAAGGCGTCTTCAGGGGGGAAGGAGGGGTTGGACATTCATTCCACTATAGTGAAAACTATGAAGAGGTCAATTAGTTAAACAAAAAACTGGTCTTAGTCCAGCTCCTCTATCTACCATCAATAACACATACTGTAACCAGTGGTGGAAAAAGTAGACATACCTTAAAACCTCTTAAGGATACAACCCTTTTTTTCAAATTTTTGCCTAAAATGACATACCCAAATCTAACTGCCTGTAGTTCTGGCCCTAAAGGAAGGATATGCATATTCTTGGTACCATTTGAAAGGAAACACTTTGAACTTTGTGGAAATGTGAAAGGAATGTAGGAGAATATAACACAATAGATCTGGTAAAAAATAACAAAGAAAAAAAACAACCGTTCTTTTGTATTTTTTTTGTACCATCATCTTTGAAACGCAAGAGAAAGTCCATAATATATTATTCCAGCCCAGGTGCAATTTATATGTCCACTAGATGGCAGCAGTGTATGTGCAAAGTTTTAGACATCCAATGAGCCATTGCATTTCTGTTAAAAATGTTGTATCAAGACTGCCCAAATGTCCCTAATATGTTTATTAATAACTTTGTTCAAAATTATGCACTCTCCTCAAACAGCATGGAATTCTTTCACTGTAATAGCTACTGTAAATTGGACAATGCAGTTTGCTTAAAATTCTTGTTAACCTTTCTGCCAATATCAGATATGTCTACGTCCTGGGAAATTTTCTTGTTACTTACAACCTCATGCTAATCGCATTAGCCTACGTTAGCGCAACCATCCCGTGGAAGGGACACCGATCCCAAATAAGTTTTAAATAGAAAGTTACTCAAGTAAAAAGTCACCAAGTAAAATACTACTTGAACAAAAGAAAGTATCTTGGTTCTAATTATACTTCAGTATAAAAAGTTAACAATTGCAAAAATATACTTAAGTATCAAACAGTAAAAGTATAAATAATTTAAAATTCCTTATATTAAGCAAAGCAGACAGCACCATTTTCTTGTTTATATATATTTTTTTTACAGATAGCCAGGAGCACAGTCCAACACTCAGTATTTGCAAAAGATGCATGTGTTTAGTGAGTCCACCAGATCAGAGGCAGTAGGGGTGACCATGTGTTCTCTTGATAGGTGTGTGAATTGAATCATTTTCCTGTCCAGCTAAACATTCAATATGTAATGACTACTAAATATTTATGGAGTAAAAAGCACAATATTTTCTTTAGGAATGTAAGGAAGTAAGTAGTCCAAAAATATAAAATAGTAAAGTACAGATACCCGCAAAAACAACTTAAGTCAAAATACTTTAAAGTATTACTTATGTACTTTACACCACTGAAAATAGCACTAGGTCATTAGTCCAGTGGGGTGTTCCAGAAAGCAGGATCATTAAGTTAGCCAGCTAACTGTGGTAAGCAGTTAAATATACACTGCTCAAAAAAATAAAGGGAACACTTAAACAACACAATGTAACTCCAAGTCAATCACACTTCTGTGAAATCAAACTGTCCACTTAGGAAGCAACACTGATTGACAATACATTTCACATGCTGTTGTGCAAATGGAATAGACAAAAGGTGGAAATTATAGGCAATTAGCAAGACACCCCCAAAAAAGGAGTGATTCTGCAGGTGGTGACCACAGACCACTTCTCAGTTCCTATGCTTCCTGGCTGATGTTTTGGTCACTTTTGAATGCTGGCGGTGCTCTCACTCTAGTGGTAGCATGAGACGGAGTCTACAACCCACACAAGTGGCTCAGGTAGTGCAGTTCATCCAGGATGGCACATCAATGCGAACTGTGGCAAAAAGGTTTGCTGTGTCTGTCAGCGTAGTGTCCAGAGCATGCAGGCGCTACCAGGAGACAGGCCAGTACATCAGGAGACGTGGAGGAGGCCGTAGGAGGGCAACAACCCAGCAGCAGGACCGGTACCTCCGCCTTAGTGCAAGGAGGTGCACTGCCAGCGCCCTGCAAAATGACCTCCAGCAGGCCACAAATGTGTATGTGTCTGCTCAAACGGTCATAAACAGACTCCATGAGGGTGGTATGAGGGCCCGACGTCCACAGGTGGGGGTTGTGCTTACAGCCCAACACCGTGCAGGACGTTTGGCATTTGCCAGAGAACACCAAGATTGGCAAATTCGCCACTGGCGCCCTGTGCTCTTCACAGATGAAAGCAGGTTCACACTGAGCACATGAGCACATGTGACAGACGTGACAGAGTCACTGGCATTTCTTTGTGGGGCCGCACAGCCCTCCATGGGCTCGCCAGAGGTATCCTGACTGCCATTAGTTACCGAGATAAGATCCTCAGACCCCTTGTGAGACCATATGCTGACACATGCACATTTGTGACCTGCTGGAGATCATTTTGCAGGGCTCTGGCAGTGCACCTCCTTGCACTAAGGCGGAGGTACCGGTCCTGCTGCTGGGTTGTTGCCCTCCTACGGCCTCCTCCTCGTCTCCTGATGTACTGGCCTGTCTCCTGGTAGCGCCTGCATGCTCTGGACACTACGCTGACAGACACAGCAAACCTTTTTGCCACAGTTCGCATTGATGTGCCATCTTGGATGAACTGCACTACCTGAGCCACTTGTGTGGGTTGTAGACTCCGTCTCATGCTACCACTAGAGTGAGAGCACCGCCAGCATTCAAAAGTGACCAAAACATCAGCCAGGAAGCATAGGAACTGAGAAGTGGTCTGTGGTCACCACCTGCAGAATCACTCCTTTTTTGGGGGTGTCTTGCTAATTGCCTATAATTTCCACCTTTTGTCTATTCCATTTGCACAACAGCATGTGAAATGTATTGCCAATCAGTGTTGCTTCCTAAGTGGACAGTTTGATTTCACAGAAGTGTGATTGATTTGAAGTTACATTGTGTTGTTTAAGTGTTCCCTTTATTTTTTTGAGCAGTGTATCTTGATTGTCTGATTCATTTAGGAAGCTTAACTTGTCTTGAATATGGGTTGTTGATTAATAAGTAAATTATAGCATTACAATTACAAATCTATATTCCTCAAAAATATGGTTATTTTTTGCATTTTTAGGACAGTTAGCTGGCTAACTCATTGATCCTCTTTTCTGGAACAACCCCCAGGCAAATCACACCCACAAACCAGAGTGCCAATAATAGGTTTATTTCAATAATGTCAATATTGTTTAAAAAAAAGCCATGACATAGCCTGGATCTTTTCTTCTGAAATTGACATACACATGTCGTATTTGCAGAGATTTTTAAAACCGTCTGAGCAAGAGAAAACAAATAAAGGCCAGAGGAGATGTCTTCTAGTACTAAAACCCAAGCAGGTAAAAAAGGCTTACACCACCCCCCCCAATTCAAACCAACCAATGAATGTATACAATTTACACATTGAACTCTGAATAATCAAAACAAATATTTACAAATCCTTTTATCAAATTTGTTTAACAACAAATGTCCGAAAGGATGGCAAAGGGGAGAAAAAACAAAACGATACATATTTTTGCTTTAGCCACACTAAAGCATTTTGAAACTATGACAGAATACACTCACTACCTTTGAAAGCATTCTAAATAATGAGAAAATGAAATCCTAAATGATTGGTAATGTTATGACTGTCTCCTCGCACCGATGCCTATTCTCATAAATATCTTTAGTGTCACCATTTCTGATGGCTGATCGGGGGTCTTCTGTATGCGATAGAAAGATGGCGAGTGTGTTTTTGTTACTTCACTAGTTTAGATAACAGGAGTCATTCAATCCACAGTGAGACCCGAATAAAATGTCCCCTTTTCGGTGGCTGAAGTGTAATATAAAACTACCACTGCTGCCAGCACAACACAAGCTAAACATTTCCCTTCATACTGTACAGGAGAGAGAGAAAAAATATGTTCATTTTGGGCAAAATGAGCATTACTGCCAAGAGTGTCAGTGTCTATATGGAGCAGTGATACGAGTCAGTGTCTATATGGAGCAGTGATACGAGTCAGTGTCTATATGGAGCAGTGATACGAGTCAGTGTCTATATGGAGCAGTGATACGAGTCAGTGTCTATATGGAGCAGTGATACGAGTCAGTGTCTATATGGAGCAGTGATACGAGTCAGTGTCTATATGGAGCAGTGATACGAGTCAGTGTCTATATGGAGCAGTGATACGAGTCAGTGTCTATATGGAGCAGTGATACGAGTCAGTGTCTATATGGAGCAGTGATACGAGTCAGTGTCTATATGGAGCAGTGATACGAGTCAGTGTCTATATGGAGCAGTGATACGAGTCAGTGTCTATATGGAGCAGTGATACGAGTCAGTGTCTATATGGAGCAGTGATACGAGTCAGTGTCTATATGGAGCAGTGATATGAGGCAATGCAGTGATGAAGGACAGTTTGTATTCCCATACAAGTCTAAATGGTTGGTTTTGTTTGCTACATAGTATCTAATATTTCAAGCATCTTAGGTTCCCTTGTTCTGAGCTGAAAACATCTAAGGACCTGGCACAGGTACATCTAAGCCTACTGTAGACTGAGCTCAGGTAGCATAATTGTCATGGATGTTTGCACCCATGTGTCCACATACAAGGTTATGGAGTAAATGGTATCAGAGCATGTACAACAGGTAGCCTTACCTGTATTATAGTTATACCAATTGACTCAAGCAACGCAACAGTAAAATGAAGCATATCGCGCTGATATGTCAACTGTGGTTTGGCCTAGCGTCTAATGCAGTACATGCAGTGAAACCTGCCCTCATTTACTCTCTAGAGCCAAAAACACTGAAGCTTTCAACACTCTTTAAACCAACTCCTTAGCCAACACACAAAATCAGTCTTGTAATGGTTACTTTCAAAGCAAACATGAAATGCATATCAATATTGAACAGACAACAGAAGAAAAAAAACACTTGTGACCATATTCCCGTGTGGAAACAGTGTCAGCCGGAAGGCCACTTTATAGTGTGTGTCGATGGCCCTCCAAAACTGATAAGCTCGGATACACACCAGCCTGCGTCCAATCTGGCAGGTAGCTCGACCGCCTCGCCAGTCAGATGCCCCCGAAACAATCATCAGAACAAAAAGAAAACAAAAAAGTAACAACCAATGGACCTTTGAGCTTCATGTACTCAAGAAATCTTCTAAAAATGAAAAGGGAACGGTAGGAACAGAGAGATTTATGCATTAGGTTTGCTTTAAATGAGTGAAGGAAAGGTAGTCCATAGTTCTTTCTCGTGTCTGAACAGACCAGTCCCAGTGCCGAGGGGGGGTGGGGGGTGGAATAGCCCTATTTGACCAGCCTCTTGGCCACGTCTTGGTAGGCGATCTCAATCTCTTTGTCGCTGGGGCAGGTGTTGGTGAACTCCTCACACGTATAGACGTTCTGCAGGTACTGCCAGATGCCCGTCATATCCTTGGGAATGTCAAAGCCTCTGTACTTCTTGGTCACCACCTGTGGATGGAGGTGGACATTAACTTACTTCATCCGTCTCAGAACAAACGTCTAGAGAATGCATCCCTCTACAGGACAAAAGTGGTACAACATGACTTGGTAGCAGAATGGCATATGCTACCAAGATTCCCATACATAAGATGTTTTGCAAACACCAGCATTCCGCTACCTTATCAGCAAAGGTAGCTTTGATAAGTGATCACTATAATAGTCGGTCAGGCTCACTTGGGGAATAACGGCGCCGAGGAGATGGCTGACGTTTTACGGGCTCCTAACCAATTCTGTACGTAAGCATTTCACGGTAAGGGCTACACCGGTTGTATTCGGCGCTTGTGACAAATAAAAATAGATTATGGGTGACGATTTGACAGCAAATTTTTTTTAGAGTTGGAAAATTTATGATAGCAGTGCAGTATTTGGAACAATCTCTGGTTATCATGCTTTCTTCCCTCCATCCCATTCATTTCCCCCATATGGATTTTACCCTATGACAAACAATGTCAGTAGCCTATACCAGGGTTTCCCAAAGTCAGTCCTGCCCCTCTCCCCCCCCCACTCTAGCACTACACAGCTGATTCAAATAATCAAAGCTTGATAAGTTGGTTATTTGAGTCGGCTGTGTAATGCTAGGGCAAAAACCAAAATGTGGGGGGGGCGCAAGACCGAGTTTGTGAAATGCACACACACACGATAACATACGCACTATACACACGTACACAGATTTATCGTGGTAGATATGTGGTAGTGGAGTATGGGCCTGAGGGCACACAGTGTGTTGTGAATTCTGTAATGAGTGTATTGTAATGTTTTTAAACTGCCTTAATTTTGCCGGACCCCAGGGAGAGTAGCTGCTGCCAAAGCAGCAGCTAATGGGGATCCATTATAAATACAAATATAAGGAAATAAGTCAAATGAAATAAATTCATTAGGCCCTAATCTATGGATTTCACATGACTGGGCAGGGGTGCAGCCATGGGTGGGCATAGGCCCACCCACTGGAGAGCCAGGCCCAGCCAAATATATATTGTTTTTCCCCACAAAGTGGCTTTATAACAGACAGAAATCCCCCCCCCCCATCTGGAAGAAGCCGGATGTGGAGGTCCTGGGCTGGTGTGGTTACACGTGGTCTGCAGTTGTGAGGCCGGTTGGACGTACTGCCACATTCTCTAAAACGACATTGGAGGCAGCTTATAGAAGCAAAATTAACATAAATTCTCTGGCAACAGCTCTCACTCACACACACTCCTGGCTCATTTGGTTGTATATTCTACATCACTATGAACTTAAGATATTGGGCATACTACAATTATATTTAACACAGGTATGGTCATGATCCAACAAGACCCCATTTAGTTGTTTGGTGGCCATATTGGAAAAATACTTCTGTGTGATTGTGTGAAGCCTGGGATGGCTGTGTATCTACAAACCTTTTTTAATAAAAATAAAAAACTGTTTTAGCAGTGTGTGTGAAATGTGGTGCCTCGATCACCAAAGTTGCAACACAAAAACATAACTGCCCCACTACATGGAATTCTATGGCTAAGCTTAAATTATTCTGTCAGTGGCATAATATGGGTGATTTTTAAATAGTTATAGCTGTGGCTTTCAAAGTTGGTTATATTTTCAGAATCACTTGTGAAACAATGTATCAAGGGTTCATTTTTAAAGCAATGTATACTGGTAATTCTGATATGTACCCTAGAGGTCAAAGGTCAAAGTTCTGTTGACCTGAACATTCAGAAAAATTGTTCTGATGGATAGCTGTGAATCAAAACTTTCCAATTAGACATGGTTAAAAAGGGTACACGTGACCAACAACTTCTTGTATACTGACATTGACCGTAATAGGGAAAAACGAATGGGAAGGAGGGAAGAAAGTGATAACCGGAGAAAGCTCCACTTCCCGCAACGACTACCAGACATTTTCCAACTCTAGGACCATAGACCTTCAAAGAACTCACTATGAGACATTGTAACCCCAAGTGAGCCCAAAGGCCCAAATTTGGGGGTCTGGCTCATGGACTACATGGACTCTGCTAATGTGTATAGAATATCCTGTTTAATACCCTCAGTCTCACCTTGACGATGTGCAGCTTGGGCAGGAGGTTGCAGTCAGCCAGTGTCATCTCGTCACCGTCCAGGAACTTGCGAGTGGAGATTTTGATGTCCTCGATGCTGTTGTGGTCGATCTCGTCAGGCAGTGGGGAGCGCAGGTACTCATCCAGCTTCTGCAGGGTCTTCAACAGCCCACGCTCCAGACCTACAGCACAAAAAGGAACATTCATCATCTCTCATTACACTATCGCAACGGTCAACTGCATTATAGCATTCACAAACCAGCCTGCCTTGTGTTGAATATTCTGGACCCCTTCCCAAACAGACACTACAAGAAACACACAGCAGAGGGCAGCATTTCATAGCAAGATGGCAGAACTAGAGCTGCGTGTATAAGTACTTTCACAGACATTCCTCACTGACAGTTTTTAGCATTTCGTTGATACCCCAAATAAGGCATGGTCCATGCAGCCAACATAGGGTTGGACTCATTGTGGTTTATTGAGCAAATTCTACTGATTTCATTTGATTGTAGAGTATGTAGCCAGTTGGAGAGTGTGTGACGAGGCATGTGTTTTACATTTTAAAGTCTTATAAAACAGGGCATGCTTATCATTCAGATAGGACTGTCAGCAGTAGTGTTGACATAGCCCAGAAGGAATTCAAAGCCAACCATCACGATGGGTCAATATTACAGCAGGGTGGAGAATAGAAACCATCCAAGATACCAAAGGACATGAACTGATACTGTATGTCATAAAACAGCTGACCCCAGATTAACATGGCATACAGACAGAGAAACATTAGCCAATATGACCGAGGCAAAGCTACAGTATACCATCTCCTGGTGTCTTGTACAAATCATGTCTTCCCATGGTCATAACACAATATGATAGGGAAGAGAGGTGTGTTGAGCTCATGTCCATCTCTCTCGGTTGTTTTTACCAGGCTGTTTGGATGGGGTTAAACAATTGTTTTAAAGAGAGCCAGGTGACATGGGGGACAGGGGAAGGAATGGGCCTGGGGACAGAGAGAGGCCACCCCAGAGAACAAAAGCCCTGTGTTCCCATGTCAGACCCCCACTCTCACCCAGCCACCAATCACCTCAGGCTACCACTGTCACTTAGCAACCACAGAACTCTTCCTGCACCACAAGTGTAACTCCATTTCTAAGTATTGCTTGTCCACTGACTTCTGAGTAGTAACCTGGAACTAAAATGTGTATGTATATATAATGGGGTTAAATATGGGGTTATATATACACACACATCTATCTATCTATCCATCTGTCATGTAGGGATGGTAAGCTCACCCTCGTTGGCATCTGGTTTGGAGTTCTTGATGAAGGCTGAGAACTTGGCAAAGATGTCCATCCCAGCTGTGTTGGACTCCGGGTGTCTGGTGCCAAGCTTGGTGAACCTACACACACAAACCGATGATACACCTGGTTAGATCTGACAAGCAGAGTGTATACTGTACCGTAGGTATATACTTGTGGAGGGAGTCTGATGTGAAGTGCCTAGTGGGTGTGAAATGCTGTTGCCAACCAGACGACTCACTTGGGTGGGCTGAGGACATCCTCTAGGAACTCCTCGATCTTGTTGACGTCGGTCTTGACCTCCCCATTGAAGGTGATGAAGGGAGGGTGTGTGCCTGGGGCCAGGTTCTGGAGGTCTGCAGGCTTCCTAGGGAGCAGAGAAGAGAGGGGATTTAGTGGGGATGTCACAACGCACTGGTACATTTTCAAATCAGCCAAATGATTATCTTATACTGTGTTAAGGGAAAGCCTGGCAGGTAAGAGCGTTGGGCCAGTAACCGAAAGATTGCTGGATCGAATCCCAGAGGTGACGAGGTAAAAAAAAAATAAAAAAATAAAAATAAAAAATAAAATCGGTCATTCTACCCTTGAGCAAGGCAGTTAACCCACTGTTCCCCAGGGGCCAATGACATGGATGTCAAATAAGGCAGCCCCCCACACCTCTCTGATTCAGAGGGGTTGGGTTAAATGTGGTAAACATTTCAGTTGAATGCATACAGTTGTACAACTGACAAGGTATCCCACTTTCCCTCTCCTTGATGTTGTTGAAATGTCTGTCTTGTTTGTATGGATGACTTCACTGCAAAACCAAGTTTCACCTAGGGATAATAAAGTTTCATACTACAAAACTAAGCCATCACGGATTACTCACTAATCTATCATTTTATATCCCTAAAATCCATCTAGTCTATCTACTCTTTAAAATCCTAAATAATCATTAAAGCGTTATTCTGTGTCTCCCAGGGCTCAGTTCTATTGCAGATCAGTGGAATTGGCTGTGGCCAATAGACAGCACACAAATCCCTGTCCCCGTCTCATGCTAGACTGTTCCAGACCACTCTGTCCCTCTACAGTCCTCCCCTCTCACACACCCTGGGTTGAACTTTATTTTCAACAGGGTCATGTACGCGCGTGTCCATGTGCATTCTTCTGTCCACAGGGCTTTTTTTGGTTTGTTCCAGATGTCTCTGGGAGGTGAGATATGATGAACACACAGAACATAATGAGTGAGTGATGAATGACCAATCAACAGCACATAGCCTAGAGCATTGTTCCATAATCATCCACACAAAAATACACAATTACAAAGTAAAAAAGCAGAAAGAAAAACAATTAGTGTCTGCTAATTATCAGGGTTATCATGTCTGAGCAAAATTGACCAAAAAAAGTGAGGCACAAATTACCTTTGATGCAGAGAACAGCCTACCACTAATCTAGCCATAGAAACCGCTTCACATGCAGGCCATGTCACCATGCAATGGTATGTGCAAAGTACAGTGGTTACAAGGGGAGCTGTGCAAAACAGACTCGCAATACCAACTAGTCACAGGGGCACCAAAACAGGAAGTGACCTCAATCCTTTGGCATGAGCACAGGAAGCACCCACGCCCCATGGCAACATTAAGGAACAGTGGAAGGGGGTAAGTGTACTCTCAAAAAGATAAATAAAAATGCATTCATGTGTTATTCAAATTCAGCCAAAAAGGCTTTTTGAATAGTTTTCCAAAGCAAGGTCATAACATTAAGGTTAGAAATTGTACTGTCCTTAAGTTCCATACAGCAATAAAACAGGATTAAATAAGACAATTTTGTGCAATACTTTGCCTCGTTCTGTTGACTGGAGAGTGACCACACTACTGTGTGGAAAAAGTGAAGCCTTTATCAGTCATTTAAAAAAAGGCCAAAGCAGTATGTGGTCAGAACTGAACAAAGACATGTTTGACAAAAGAGGGGAAAACAGACACTTAAGTGGGCGGACATCCTCCACTGCCTTTTACAAGACCTCTGGAAGCTCGTTTCGTCTTACACACCCTCACACACAGTTATAGATACATATGCAAATACATTTCACAGATAGCCAAAGACAACTTCCCTGTGCTTCCAAATGTAAAAGAGAAGGTTGCTCTGTGTACTACCCAGTCTTGTTTTGTTTCCAACTCTAGATTACCCACAGGACCAACCCTGGCAGAGGTAGCAGTGTTTGAGCTTTCTCAGGAGAAGAGATGCTAAGCGATGCATAAGTATCCGCATGGCTGAGCTATACCCTCTACAACACTTCAGAGCCTCCTGTATACTATACTGTCAGTCAGACAGCAATGATTTAAGGCCCATGGAAATCAAGTCCATTACTATATCTGAAAATAATCACACATACTGTATGGCAATAGCCCTGGCCTGGGAAGAGGAAAAACAAAATCAGGAAGTGTTCAGATGATGCATTGAGGAATATAATGGTTGTGCAAGGAGCTGCCAGGCAGCCTTCTACAGAACATTTACGGCACTTTCAGCCAAGACTAAATAGACTTCAAATGACTTTGGGAGGGGAAGCTGATCCTTTTAGATTCTGCTTTGATTTTAGAGTAAGAAAAATACAATTTACCCACAAATCTAGGGAGGAAGTGAGCACAACCTCAAACAGCCTCTCCAGAATGCAGCTTGTTTATTTTCCAGATTTCTCCGGGTTGGGAAAGGTCATGGGAAAAACAAATAAGCAGTAAGGGTGGTGAAAATGTTTGAGGTGGGGTTGGATCAGAGTGTTAGTGGAGAGCCCAGAAAAGCTCTGAGAGAGAGAGAGAGAGAACATTCCCCTGGCTCTCCAGGAGCAGAGGAAGTGTAGAAGGCTGACCCCTTCTGGGGGAATGAGCTAGCTAGCGTGACGTGACGTGGTGGTGGAGTGAGCGAGAAGGCTAGTGTAACGTGGTGGTGTGTATTCTCCCTCACCTCTTCAGGTCCACTGTGGTGACGTTGAACACCACTCCCTTTAGCCACAGGATCATGAAGAGTCTCTGTGAGAACGGACAGTTCCCGATGCTCTCGCCATCACTTCCCGCCTGAGAGAGATAGGGAAGAAGGTCAGATTAGCGTCAGCATTATTTACAGATAATGGATGACACTCGAATGACATTGTGTTTGTATGATAGGCTCCTGTAAAACCAAATAAAATGCACCAGGCTTAATCGATTAGAGAAGTGGTTCTCAAACTTGACCCACAACCCCCCCAAAAAAGTGGTTCAAACCTCACAATCACCGCACACGCAAACAATCTCTGCGCAAATGTAGCCTGTCATAACTAACGGTGATGCATTTTCAAAAAACAAGATAGACTGTTTTACACCTGCATTTTGAGCTGAATTTAATTCATGTTTGCAGCCAATATCAACTAGGGATGTCACTTCTCTGGAGTCCAGAGCAGGATCAGACAGAAAGCACTGTCTGTAGCCTTTTTCTTCCTCACAAATAATACATTCACAAGAATGTTTACGTCTTCATCCCATAATTATTGAAGGCAGTGTGATGTTACAGACATCTTTAGACATATGTGAATTATGAAAATGATCAATGAAAAAGTGGAAGGTACCCCATTGTTCTGGTAAAGATGCATCTGTAGCAGACTGAAACGAGTGCTTTCTGGTCACTAATCTGGATAACAGTCCAGATACGGTTCTGAACCACAGATGTTTTTTTTTTACATGAATTTGGTGCAGTACCGTAGTTCAATGTTATTAGCCAGATCGAATAGGCAAAGGTATGAATATAAAATAAATATACAATGAGTGTACAAAACATTATGAACACCTGTTCTATCATGAAAGACCGACTAGGTGAATCCAGGTGAAATCTATGATCCCTTATTGTTCACCTGTTAAATCTACTTTAAAATCAGTGTAGAAGTAGAGGAGACAGGTTAAATAAGGATTTTTAAGCCTTGAGACATGGATTGTGTCATTCAGAGGGTGAATGGGCAAGACAAAAGATTTAAGTACCTTTGTACGGGGTATAGTAGGTGCCAGGCGTACCAGTTTGAGTGCTCCAAAAACTGCCACGCTGCTTGATTTTTCACTAACAGTTTCCAGAGTTCATGCCCCAATTTAGGCTGTTCTGAGGGCAAAAACAGGGTGCAACTCAATAATAAGGTGTTCCTAATGTTTTGTATGCTCAGTGTATAAAGCCTATTAAAATACTATGTTTCACACTCAGGGCCCCCAGTTTGATAACCACTGGAATAGAGGCAGAGAACCAAACATGACTGACAGATCTAAATGAGTCTTGTAAGCAGGGTCCCAATAAAGTCAAGGTTGAGCCTTAAATGCAGAAGGGTCTTGGAACACTGATATTATCAGACCTCGATTGTACAATTTCCAATGACCAGTGGTGTTTTACTACACTGACCCAGCACAGGTCTATTTTGAGCAGAAAATGATTCCTCCACACAGTTGAGAGACTAGCTCCCTGACACCCAGAGAGCAGGCTGACCTTTGTCTGAAACACTTTAGCACACTTCCACAGCAGCCTCCATTCTTCCACACTGGCAGTCAGCCAAGTGGAACACAAAGCCCAGATGTGACTAAGACGGAGCAGGACAGCGTTCTTGCATTTCATTAGACCATGTATTTGAGTGGGAGGGGAAGGAGGATATGTCTGACAGTGCTTTGTCAGCCTGCTTGTCCTTCACATATTTTGAGTTGTAAAACAATATTTAGTTCTTAGAACTGTTATCAGACCATCTCTGGACATGGGGGAAAAACAAGGAACTACCCACCAGTAGAGATCCACCACCACCCAGGGGCTTTTCCCTTCCTCAAATAGATCTGTTACTTTTACCTCCACTGAAATACAAACTACTAGGGTGCATTGGAAGAATGTACACACAGACCTCCAGTCCAAGCAGTAAAAAGGAGGCAGTGAGCAGAATATACTAAACACTCCACTGGCAGACAGTGTCCTATAACACACACCAGATATATCTCCAGCTACCATTGCTAGCAAACACTCCCCTCACCCACACCCCCTCCTCAAGTGGTTCCATATCAATAGGGCTCTTCAGTACAGGCAAATGCCAGTATCCAGCTTAGAGTGAGTGGGGTAATAGATGTGGGAGAGAAGAAGAGGAGTTTAATGCAACTAACCTCTCCTCATGTAATATTAATATGTTACACGTGTACAGTAATTACTAAATTAGGAAAGTGGGCAAGACTTCATTTGGATAGTCCATCTGTAGATGTTCTACAAACTATCAGTAACATTTTAACTAACCCTAACCCCAAACGTAACACTTAGCCTTTATTCTAAACCGTAACCTGATCAAGCAGTTGCTTATCAACAGATTGTCTATCCAAGTAAAGTGTAACTGGAAAGTGAAATTAAAATACTCATGAGTAAAGATCTTGTGTAAGCAAACATGGTATAGCTAGAGTAGCCAGTAGCCTTTGATTTCACTCTAGTAAATAAGAGTATTTTCAGTTAATGCCAGCTCATTCTGAGTTTGTGCTTTGATTTCTGGCATTGACAGCAATACCATACTACTCACATCATCTTGCTACTCTCATTATTGATCGCTCGACAACTATTTTCTGACATCAGTCCAACTTCATTATGTTATTTCCTCTTAAGCGGATCAACTCAAGCAGTCGCAGCCCCTTCCACATGGTCCGAATCTTCCCCCTTCCCAGATTTACACAACTGGTTATGGAGTGCTCCATAGAGACAGTGAGCTCAGAGGAAGGCCATTCTCAGAGCCAGTTCATTCTGAAGAATGCCCAGTATTCATCCATTCAGAAGGGCAGGGACTGAAGGTCATCAGAGCATTGACAAAATGAATTTCTTCCCTTTCCAAGTGTAACAAGTCTTCACTAAACTGAATGGTTGCACATTCCCTCTTGGATCGGTGTACTTTTCAGCCACTTTGTATCTGTCTATATCCTCTCGCCTATCCATCCTCTTCATATTTCTTTCTCTTGTGCCCTCTCTCCCTCTGACCAGCGCAGAGAGTATCTTGAGGAAATCTCCTCTCAGATTCAGCCCCATTCCAACAAAGACATGCATACACTAATTAAAATAGCATACCACAGACTTGAGTTATGGACTGATGGACCTGTGCCGAGATCGGGCTTTCTGGAACATGAATAAAATCGTATTACTTCACATGGATCCTACGTCAAAAACACGTAGCCAAAAATATAAAATATATTTATTTTAGGGGGTTTTTTGGCCTAAAGTTATGCTGTGAATGAATAGGGGACTTTCCAGACTATTCCAGGCAGTGTGTCCAGCTAGCAGCACCCTGCTGTTTCGCTCCCTCTTTGGTGTGGAGGTCCGGTGTGTTCTCTCCGTTTGATCTGCCTGCTGCTAGAGGCTGGAGTTGCTGTTCTGTTCTTCAATATCTCAAAAAGATTGTATTCGATCACAGCCTTTGTTCAATGTCCCCTCCTTTTGATTACATTACTGTCCTGTGTATGAAAGGTTTGCTATCAAATCGTCGTATTGCTCTGTTTGAAATCTCAGGTAATTGTTAGCTATCAAGAGTCCAGAGAGATTAGTTATTGTTGGTTAATGTGTCAGGGGCAGGAATGACAGTATGAAATGGTGACTGTTCCCATGACGATGGAGGACAGACTCGCATGACAAGCAGTCCATAATAAAGAGGTGATTATCATTTCAGTAGTTTCCATGTGAACGGCATCTGAGAATAAAATGCTAAGTAGACATAAGACATGGATTTCAGCCATGTTTAGAATACAGTGCCTTTCCCCCCCTCATCAATCTACACACAATGCCCCATAATGACAAAGAAAACAGGTTTAGAAATGTTTGTTAATTTATTAAAAATAAAACTGAAATATTACATTCACGTATGTATTCAGACCCTTTACTCAGTACTTTGTTGAAGCAGCTTTGGCAACAATTACAGCATCAAGTTTGATTGGGTATGACGCTACAAGCTCGGCACACCTGTATTTGGGGAGTTTCTCCCATTCTTCTCTGCAGATCCTCTCAAGCGCTGTCAGGTTGGATGGGGAGCGTTGCTGCACAGCTATTTTCAGGTCTCTCCAGAGATGTTCAAATCGGGTTCAAGTTCGGGCTCTGGCTGGGCCACTCAAGGACATTCAGAGACTTGTCCGAACCCACTCCTGCGTTGTCTTGGCTATGTACTTAGGGGTCGTTGTTCTGTTGGAAGGTGGACCTCTGCCCCCAGTCTGAGGTCCTGAGCCCTCGAGCAGGTTTTCATCAAGAATCTCTGTACTTTGCTCCGTTCATCTTTCCCTCGATCCTGACTAGTCTCCCAGTCCCTGCCACTGAAAAACATCACCACAGCATGATGCTGCCACCACGCTTCACAGTAGGGATGGCGCCAGGTTTCCTCCAGACGTGACACTTGGCATTCTGGCCAAAGAGTTCAATCTTGGTTTCATCTGACCAGAGAATCTTGTTTCTTAGGGTTGTAGAGTCTTCAGGTGCAGTTTGGCAAACTCCAAGCGGGCTGGCATGTGCCTTTTACTGATGAGTGGCTTCGGTCTGTCCACTCTACCATAAAGGCCTGATTGGCGGAGTGCTGCAGAGTCCACAGAGGAACTCTGGAGCTCTGTCAGAGTGACCATCGGGCTCTTGGTCACCTCCCCGAACAATGCCCTTCGTCCCCGATTGCTCTAGGAAGAGTCTTGGTGGTTCTAAACTTTTTGCATTTAAGAATGATGGAGGCCACAGTGTTCTTGGAGACCTTCAATGCTGCAGATATTTTTTGGTACCCTTCCCCAGATCTGTGCCTCGACACAATCCTGTCTCAGGGGCTTTACAATTGCTTTGACCTCATGGCTTGTTTTTTCCTCTGACTGTGGGACCTAACATAGACAGGTGTGCCTTTCCAATCAATTGCATTTACCACAGGTGGACTCCAATCAAGTTGTACAAACATCATGGATGATCAACGGAAACACAATGCACCTGAGCTCAATTTCCAGTCTAATAGCAAAGGGTCTGAATACTTATGTAAATAGGTATCTGTTTAAACAATTTAATACATGTCTAAAAACCTGTTTTCGCTTTGTCATTATGGGGTATTGTGTGTTGATTGCTGAGGAAACGTTTTTATTTAATTTTAGAATAAAGCATTGACGTAACAAAATGTGGATAAGGTCAAGGGGTCTGAATACTTTCCAAATGCTCTGTATGAATGGAGTAAGCAGCAGCTTTAGGGGTGAGCTCAAACAAAGCCAGTGCTCAGATGTCCAGCCACAGTAGAACAGATGAGAAAATATCAGTCAGAACATGGCAGGGATCTTGTCCACTGGAGGCTGCAGACTGCTAAAGCAGACATCAAAAACAGGCCTCGGTCTGATCTTCCAGGTACACATCAGAGCTGCAGAGAGCCAAGCCCTAGTCTGTTACTGCCACAAACTCCCTGCAGCCCTGCCTTCTCTGAGATGGAGGTTGGGAGGGAGAGAGAAATGGTAGAGAATAAGGGAAGACAGAAATAGACTGGTGGAATTAGAAAAGGGTCTAGGGGAAAAACAAGCAGAGCGCAAGCCAACCAAGCATTATTAGCGGGCTGCTTGGTGCTCTCCTCACACCCCCCCCCCCCCCATCCTGGGCCCCTCACTAGGGGCAGGGGGTAGAAACTAGTCCGGAAATGAGGATGCTTGTAGCGGTGCATTTCTGCTGTACGTCCCCTCGGACACAGCTGTATCTTCAACACACAAAGAAACAGTCTTAAGACATATGAAGAAGCTGATTTACAGTGAAGTCGTGTAGATAGTCACAAAGCAACAGAAAAAAAGGTTGAAGACATTCAAATCAATAAGATTACTTATTATTTAAAAAAACATTTATGAGCTACAAACTTTAAAATACAAGCCATCCGATTTTGGTGTATTTGACAGACACTGTAGCTGTGACACTAGTCGTGTCTGTTAACTGTCATAACTAAATCATGGCTTAGTTCCATCTCTCAGTGGTGTAACAGGCCCTCCAACACGGTTCTCTCTCTCAAGTATCCATTGCTTTGAGCAGTGTCCCAGAACCGTTGCATTCAGCATTGTGAATACAGAGCTCCTTTTGGGGAATACCCAGCAGAAACTGTTTGTGGACCATTCTGCGCATGTTACTGGATAATTAAAAAAAGACCAATAAAATTTAATGAGGTAAGAAATTATTTTGGGCCAGCACCTAATATAGTCATGAGATCACACGTACGTTTATTTTCAGTGATTCAGCAGTGATCATAATTTCAAATTTTATATGTGGTAAGAAAACTGCAATCCCACAGTACTTACTGAAAAATATTACTTAACAAGTCGGCCATTATTCACGACATGATTTAGCCTATCCATTTATCTTATTCATTTTCAGGTTAAAATTAGTCAGGAGATGATGATTGCATCATATTCCAAATAAATTGTGCCAATGTTCCTATTTTACTTACAGCAAGCAATACATGCTACTAGAACATTAGGCTTCTGATACAAAAGCTTCTGATATTTATTTAACTAGGCAAGTCAGTTAAGAACAAATTCTTATTTACAATGACGGCCTACCGGGGAACAGTGGGTTAACTGCCCTGTTCAGGGGCAGAATGACAGATTTTGACCTTGTTAACTCTGGGATTCGATCCAGCAACCTTTTGGTTACTGGCCCAACGCTCTAACCACTAGGCTACCTGATTCAACAAAGAGACAGAGTTGTCCGTCCAGTGGAGTGGATGACTCATGCCAAAGTCACTGAAGGTCCAGGGAGGCCCATCGGAGCACAATGGAACCTCAGTCATCCCCCTCCATCACCCATCTACAGGAGACAAGCACAGCCACGTTACCAGTGTTGCTGTGACCTCAGATCATGATATCACTTTCACCCTCATGGAGCTACTTCTATAAATGACCATCTTGAGGCATGTCAAGTCTGATGACACTAGGTTTTAAGCATCAGGTGTCAGTGTCTCCTGACCGCTCCTGTCTCAGCCTCCAGTATTTATGCTGCAGTAGTTTGTGTCGGGGGGCTAGGGTCAGTTGGTTATACCTGGAGTACTCCTGTCTTATCCAGTGTCCTGTGTGAATTTAAGTATGCTTTCTCTAATTCTCTCGTTCTCTTTCTTTCTCTCTCTGAGAACCTGAGCCCTAGGACCATACGTCAGGACTACCGGGCATGACGACTCCCTGCTGCCCCCAGTCCGCCTGGCCTTGCTGCTATTCCAGTTTCAACGGTTCTGCCTGCGGTTACGGAACCCCTACCTGTCCCAGACCTGCTGTTTTCAACTCTTAATGATCGGCTATGAAAAGCCAACAGATTTATTCCTGATTATTATTTGACCATGCTTGTCATTTATGAACATTTTGAAAATATTGGCTCTCTCTAATTTTCTCCTTCTCTCTTTCTTTCTCTCGGAGGACCTGAGCCCTGGGACCATACGTCGGGACTGCCGGGCGTGGTGGCTCCTTGCTGTCCCCAGTCCGCCTGGCCTTGCTGCTGTTCCGGTTTCAGCTGTTCTGCCTGCGGTTATGGAACCGCCACCTGTCCCAGACCTGTTGTTTTTCAACTCTTAATGATCGGCTATGAAAAGCCAACTGAATATTATTCATGATTATTATTTGACCATGCTTGTCACTTATGAACATCTTGGCATAGTTCTGTTATAATCTCCACCCGGCACAGCCAGAAGAGGACTGGCCACCCCTCATAGCCTGGTTCCTCTCTAGGTTTCTTCCTAGGTTTTGGCCTTTCTAGGGAGTTTTTCCTAGCCACCGTGCTTCTACACCTGCATTCTAGCTGTTTGGGGTTTTAGGCTGGGTCTCTGTACAGCACTTCGAGATATTAGCTGATGTACGAAGGGCTATATAAAATAAACTTGATTGATTGATTGATGTTGTAATAGACTGGCTACTCGGCATTTTAACTGCCATTAACAAAAATGTCTATTCTTCCTCATGTCCCATAACATTTTATGGCTAGGAACATCCCAGCAATAGAATCATGAGCTGTCCCACTCTGCCTCCCTCTCTCACAAACACACGTTTGGGAATGTATAAATTACCAGTTTTCAGTGCCTTTGTAATAAAGATCTACCTAACCTTTTTAAGTCCTCAGAGGCCAAAACGCTCCACCAGAGTGGTGGCTGATCAACGCTTCAGACCAGGACTGGTAACACGTCTATTGTTTTTCCTTTGGAGAGTTCTGCCCGGTCTGATCCAGGCCTAATTTTAGTAACATGATGGTCATGTCCTCCCCTCCACTCACAGTTAACATTCTAAATTGGGTGGGCTCGAGTTCAGGCCACACTTTTACCGAATAAGGAGCTTGGTGGGGGTCAGCCAACAAGTGTTCCGCTGCTCTCCTCTCGCCCCGTGACACAGGCGGAATGTCCTCTGGGAAGGGTCACGTTATGTCACGCCTCCCCTAGGCTGGACAAGCATGCAAACTAGGTGTGGCTGGGCTGGGATGACTGGGGCAGCTGGGACTGACTGGGCTGGCTGGAGTTGGGCTGGCTGATGTAAAGCTGTTACTTTGAAGGGAAGGGACTGATGCTGACTTGGCTAGGGCTAGGTTTGTGGTCAGAAGGATGAGTGTGGAGAAGTCCGGCCCTACAGGAAAGGAAATGCGTCACACCCTGGTGTGGCGCTGACTCATGTGGATGACATGGAGTGGAAACCTAACGTCTCCCAGACAGACAGGCCTACAGAGGTAGAGGACTTCAAACTTGCAACATTTACGTTTCTTTGGGACACTGACCAAGGGGTGGAAAGGGATAAGATTTAGCTCACTCTGAGTCATCAACAATGTGACCCATTACTCTCTCCAGGTTAAGAACAATAACAAAGTCGGGTATGAATTTGAGTGGACCATGATTCGGGTAAAGTTGGAAGCAAATAAGACAGAAACCAGGGAAGGGAGAAAGACAGGCAGATGTGCAGGAGAAGTAAAGACGAAACAATTCCTGCTGATCTGTGTGACGGTTGTTTAAAGAGTGTGTTCCAACACAAACTCTGCCCTGGCCGGCTCACACCGAGGTCTGGGTGTACTGTGACACTCCACCTCGACGCAAACAGACCCCAAACAGGTGACTCAGACATACACTGCATTCCTCACCTTCCCCCTCACTCTGTACACGTGTACACACACACACACGTAAAATACCCCATTTAGCCTTCTACAATCTGATAGAGGCAACTTTAACACTAAATGCAGTGATTCCCTCAAAAGACCACTGAAGTCCAGACCATTCTGAACAACCCCTTGGCTCCAGCATTGTGCTATAGGTGTAAGTCAGTTCACATGGCAGCAAAGCCTGCACCATCGCCATAAACCAACACCAGCCTCATTTGACATTTAAACTACAGTAGGCATGGCTCGCTATCCCCCATTTTACCAGTGTAAAGCGGGATGTGAAACATAAGCAGATGGGATCGAATTGGGTTACACTGCCTGCCCTCAGGGTAGATTCCCTACATTCCTGAGGTCCAGCACTCGAGCACCCTGTTAGCCAAGTTGATGTACCAGAGAGATAAATGTCAGAAGCAATGCCCATCTGTAAACCTGATTATAACTGATCTATAAAAGTTGTATTTCTGTCCGAATTGTTGCCTGCCCTATCCCAACACATCCTGAACCCCTCTATGTTCCACCTTTCTCCTCCATTTTCTCACTGCCCATCCATCCATCCATCCTTCTATCTCATTCCTTGTCATTCAAGTCAGTCTCACTTCCTGTCATTGGTCTACAGGAGAAATGCCTCATTAACAGAGGGCTTCCTTGGGAGCAGAAGGATTAATACGTCAACTTCCTAACAGGCACCAAGCCTTTCCTCGGAACAGAATGGCATGAGCACACAGCATGCTTTTCATTCACCAAGAGAGTTAAGTGTCCAGAACATTTAAACAAACGTGACTGTTGAAACTCAATATAAATAAAATATTTATCCGGTACGACACAGAGTGTATAAAACATTAAGAATACCTGCTCTTTCCATGACATGGACTGACCAGGTGAATCAAGGTGAAAGCTATTATCCCTTTTTAAAAATCAACTTTAAAAATCAGTGTAGATGAAGGGGAGGCGACAGTTTAAAGAAAGATTTTTAAGCCTTGAGACATGAATTGTGTATCATTCAGAGGGTGAATGGGCAAGACAAACGTTAAGTGCCTTTGAACTGCAACGCTGCTGGGTTTTTCACGTGCAACAGTTTCAAGAATTGTCCACCACCACCCAGAGGACATCCAACGAACTTGACACAACTGTGGGAAGCATTGGAGTCAACATGGGGAAGCATCACTGTGGAACGCTTGACACCTTGTAGAGTCCATGCACCGACGAATTGAGTCTGTTCGAAGGGAAAGCAACTCAATATTAGGAAGGTGTTGCTAATGTTTTGTACACTCAGTGTATATGGTCAGGTCTCTTGAAACATCACTAATATAGTGCATTATATAAGTGGCAACCTGTCATTCAGGTGTTTCAGCCTAGATCAATGCTTTCTGTGGTGGTGGGGCAGCCAGTGGAAACATAGTGTTCCACCTAGTGTAGGTGTTGGTAATGTTCTCTAGTTGCACCATGATTATCTCTGTGTTCTGTCCCTTGTGGGGACAGTATGTCACCGCCAAGTCTAAGGGTAGACCTTGAAAATCCAAGCCCCTTATGTGCTGCCATAGAGTTACATCAGAAGTGCCCATCCAAGAAGGCTCAAGGTCATTGGCCACAGATAAAATGACGTTTATATCTACCTTAGCTTTGATTGGACTGTCAATATCATACTTACAAAATCTTAGCTAGCAGTCATTATGAATCAAGTCGACAATCTACTGGCAAATCCTTGTCATATCAAGAGAAATTATAGATAAAACGTATCGGTGCTCATCGCACAAACATTACACAACAAGTTGGAAATTGGAAATTCAACAATGAGTGGTTTGAGTGGAATCAGTGACAGTGGCTAACTGCAAGCATTGCAAAGCGATCACTAGCCTGCTATTCAGTGGAGTGGCTGCGGGGTCCCAAATCTGGGGTTAAGTGTCTCTTTTCCAAGTTTAAAAATGATAAACCATCATGCTGTCAATTAAGCATGATTTGTGCTGTGCTCATAACTGGAAACTTGGCATTGGGAAATCAGACTTCGGTGAGTTTAAGACAACTGTGAATTCCGGAAAAAACGAGCTCCGACTGGAAAATATGTTTTGAACGGTCATTCAACTCAGAATTGTAAGTCGGGAACTCGGGCCTCTTTCTAGAGCTACGACCTGAAGATCAATGACGTCATCATGATTGGACCCTGTTTTTTTCCGAGTTTCCAGTTGTCTTGAAAGCACCATAAATCCAGAGAATGACAGACTTTGATCGCGTGGCTTTGCTGGCACGCATGCCACTTTTTTTTACCTCACCAAGATTTACATGTTTAAAAAATAAATTTTAAAAAATTAAAAAGAGGAGATTCCCCTAGTTCTAATCAGTGGCAAAGGGGGATAACTCGTCAGTTGTACAACTGAATGCCTTCAACTGAAATGTGTCTTCCGCTTTTAACCCAACCCCTCTGAATCAGAGGACTGACCCCAATTAGTGAACTGGTCGATTGTTTGATCGTTAAGCTGTTGGGTCGACCAATATTATTTTTTAGTCGAGCAATAACAAATAAAATAAATATGCACACAGTGCATTCGGGAAGGATTCAGACCCCTTGACTTTTTCCATTGTTACATTACAGCCTTATTCTAAAATTGATTAAACATTTTTTTCCTCCTCATGGATCTACACACAATAATGACGAAGAGAAGTTATTTGAGACACAGCGGTTGAAACCAAAACACACACATTTGGACTCATCGGACCAAAAGGACAGATGTCCACCAGTCTAATGTCCATTGCTTGTTGTTTCTTGGCCCAAACAAGTTTCTTCTTCTTATTGGTGTTCTTTAGTATTGGTTTCTTTTCAGTAATTCGACCATGAAGGCGTGATTTCACACAGTCTCCTCTGAACAGTTGTTGAAATGTCTGTTACTTGATCTCCGTGAAGCATTTATTTGGGCTGCAATTTCTGAGGCTGGTAACTAATGAACTTATGCTCTGCCGCAGAGGTAACTCTTCATCTTCCTTTCCCGTGGCGGTCCTCATGAGAGCCAGTGTCATCATGGCGCTTGATGGTTTTTCAACTGCACTTGAAGAAACTTTTGAAGTTCTTGACATTTTCCATATTGACTGACCATCATGTCTTAAAGTAACGGACTGTCATTTCTCTTTGCTTATTTGAGCTGTTCATGCCATAATATGGACTTGGTCTTTTACCAAATAGGGCTATCTTCTGTATACCACCCCCAACCTTGTCACAACACAACTGATTGGCTCAAACACATTAAAAAGGGAAAGAAATTCCACAAATTAACTTTTAAGAAGGCACACCTGTTAATTGAAATGAATTCCAGGTGACTACCTCATGAAGCTGGTTGAGAGAATGCCAAGAGTGTGCAAAGCTGTCATCAAGGCAAAGGGTGGCAATTTGAATATAAAATACACTGCTCAAAAAAATAAAGGGAACACTTAAACAACACAATGTATCTCCAAGTCAATCACACTTCTGTGAAATCAAACTGTCCACTTAGGAAGCAACACTGATTGACAATAAATTTCACATGCTGTTGTGCAAATGGAATAGACAAAAGGTGGAAATTATAGGCAATTAGCAAGACACCCCCCAAAACAGGAGTGATTCTGCAGGTGGTGACCACAGACCACTTCTCAGTTCCTATGCTTCCTGGCTGATGTTTTGGTCACTTTTGAATGCTAGCGGTGCTCTCACTCTAGTGGTAGCATGAGACGGAGTCTACAACCCACACAAGTGGCTCAGGTAGTGCAGTTCATCCAGGATGGCACATCAATGCGAACTGTGGCAAAAAGGTTTGCTGTGTCTGTCAGCGTAGTGTCCAGAGCATGCAGGCGCTACCAGGAGACAGGCCAGTACATCAGGAGACGTGGAGGAGGCCGTAGGAGGGCAACAACCCAGCAGCAGGACCGCTAACTCCGCCTTAGTGCAAGGAGGTGCACTGCCAGCGCCATGCAAAATGACCTCCAGCAGGCCACAAATGTGCATGTGTCAGCATATGGTCTCACAAGGGGTCTGAGGATCTCATCTCGGTACCTAATGGCAGTCAGGCTACCTCTGGCGAGCACATGGAGGGCTGTGCGGCCCCACAAAGAAATGCCACCCCACATCATGACTGACCCATCGCCAAACCGGTCATGCTGGAGGATGTTGCAGGCAGCAGAACGTTCTCCACGGCGTCTCCAGACTCTGTCACGTCTGTCACATGTGCTCATGTGCTCAGTGTGAACCTGCTTTCATCTGAAGAGCACAGGGCGCCAGTGGCGAATTTGCCAATCTTGGTGTTCTCTGGCAAATGCCAAACGTCCTGCACGGTGTTGGGCTGTAAACACAACCCCCACCTGTGGACGTCGGGCTCTCATACCACCCTCATGGAGTCTGTTTCTGACCGTTTGAGCAGACACATGCACATTTGTGGCCTGCTGGAGGTCATTTTGCATGGCGCTGGCAGTGTACCTCCTTGCACTAAGGCGGAGGTAGCGGTCCTGCTGCTGGGTTGTTGCCCTCCTACGGCCTCCTCCACGTCTCCTGATGTACTGGCCTGTCTCCTGGTAGCGCCTGCATGCTCTGGACACTACGCTGACAGACACAGCAAACCTTTTTGCCACAGTTCGCATTGATGTGGCATCCTGGATGAACTGCACTACCTGAGCCACTTGTGTGGGTTGTAGACTCCGTCTCATGCTACCACTAGAGTGAGAGCACCGCCAGCATTCAAAAGTGACCAAACATCAGCCAGGAAGCATAGGAACTGAGAAGTGGTCTGTGTTCACCACCTGCAGAATCACTCCTGTTTTGGGGGGGTGTCTTGCTAATTGCCTATAATTTCCACCTTTTGTCTATTCCATTTGCACAACAGCATGTGAAATTTATTGTCAATCAGTGTTGCTTCCTAAGTGGACAGTTTGATTTCACAGAAGTGTAATTGACTTGGAGTTACATTGTGTTGTTTAAGTGTTCCCTTTATTTTTTTGAGCAGTGTATATTTTGATTTGTTTAACACTTTTTGGTTACTACATGATTCCATGTGTTAGTTCGTAGTTAATGTCTTCACTATTATTCTCTTCAAAACAGCAAGCAAAGTCAGTTTTTACATCCATTGAGAATTACAATAGTCTCTCAATGCATTTGAAAAATGGTTACGCGCTCTCCCTTTCGATAACCACTCAGCGTGAAAGTGGAAAATGTCATGCTTGACTTGGACTGAAATAGGTTCCGGTACTCATTTTGGGTGCTGCTACTGTTATATATTTTAGGTGCAGGACAATAATTTTGAGCTAGTATTCTATAAGAGGAACAGGAGCTCAAGCACTAGAAAATGAGGTGCTGGTACTCAGCTCCGGTGAGCTCCTGCCCAAGTCAAGCGCTGCTTCGTATACTTTGCGCAAATAGCTTACAGCTGTGTCTGTCCCAAGCTCACTGGCATGGGAAACTGAGGGCCCAGAATTTGTTACACAATGTTGCAAGTTCGCTAGGCAAGGTTGGGCTGGACCAAGAAGTTAAAAGTTGATACAATGTTTCAAATTCATTGCAGACAGGCCATGTGCAGCCAATGTGACTTATAGAAATATATATACAGTGGGGAGAACAAGTATTTGATACACTGCCGATTTTGCAGGTTTTCCTACTTACAAAGCATGTAGAGGTCTGTAATTTTTTATCATAGGTACACTTCAACTGTGAGAGACAGAATCTAAAACAAAAATCCAGAAAATCACTTTGTATGATTTTTAAGTAATTCATTTGCATTTTATTGCATGACATAAGTATTTGATCACCTACCAACCAGTAAGAATTCCAGCTCTCACAGACCTGTTAGTTTTTCTTTAAGAAGGCCTCCTGTTCTCCACTCGTTACCTGTATAAAAGACACCTGTCCACACACTCAATCAAACAGACTCCAACCTCTCCATAAATGGCCAAGACCAGAGAGCTGTGTAAGGACATCAGGGATAAAATTGTAGACCTGCACAAGGCTGGGATGGGCTACAGGACAATAGGCAAGCAGCTTGGTGAGAAGGCAACAACTGTTGGCTCAATTATTAGAACATGTATATACACACACAAAAAAATATATATATAAATATATATACTTATTTTTTTAAATCAGGATATTTTCTACCTGCAGGCTGCAATGTTTTTATTTGTTTGCTTTATGTAGGCTATTTTTACATAGTTGCAAGAGAAGTTACTTTTCGGTATCTATTTTTATTAACCACATGACAATGATTGAGATATGAAGACATTCTTATAAATGTGCATCTGAAAACCTTAATTGACACGCAGGTCGGTAGAAATGGTAAGATAAATGGTCATTCCACATGAGAAAGGGTGCCGACTCCTCGTGTAGACTATTACCTGCAACTTCAGGAGAGTAATGGCAGAATCTGCCAAAGCCAGCAGGAGAATAGTTGGCTCAGGTTAAGGTTATCTATATTTCTGGTGCCCTCGAGGCATTTTTCTTATTTCATCAAACCATAAGCTCAATGCATATAGTTGATTTGATTTTTTAAACATGGGGAGTGTATACGAAAAAAATACAAGTTCACATTTTTCGAAAGAACAGATGACTTTCGGTCGACAAAGATTTTTTTGTTTGTTGGGGACAGCCCTGATTATAATACCCCCCTCATCTTGTGTTACATTGCTGTGTCCATTTGGCCGAGGCCCAGTCCTAACAGTTTTTGATGATGAAGCACTCACAGCTACAGTACTGCACAACAGACCAGTTACAGACCATTAAACTCATGATGCTGACTGCAGCATAATAGTGCTTGGAGAGAATAAACTGCTATATTGATTTTACTATAAAAAATTAAATTGTAAAACGGGCTACTCATTTGCCTTTGTGCCACTCTGGGGAGAAAGAATGTGTTATACTCAAAGTAATTATGCAAACAAGAGGCAAAAGGAGATTGACATGTAGAATGCTACCAGCTGAAGTCAAGTTGATACAGGTATATACTTGTGACACAAGTTAAAGTTACTGCAGCGACACAAACAACGTATTGATGGTTAACCCAGAGCGTGTAAAACTGTGGATCTTGCATTTTTAGACAATTACAACAGAAAGGTATGACTAAGCAGAGGCAAAAGAGGACAGAGTTGCCAAGACATCAAGAAAAAGTCAACTAAACATATCCTGGTTTTGCCCGTGTACAAGCTGTTCCTAATAATTCTCATACCAAACTATTATTATCCTATGATGGCATATCTCACATGACATGGAGTCACACAGCCAGACAGTACAGGGAGGGAAGTATAGGACGTGAGCAGCTCTTTTCGTGATGTCTCTCTGGCCTGAGACTGAGGGAGAAGTGTGTTGACCTTTAGGATTTTGTCCTGGGTGGACATCCCTGCAAGGGGTTCTTTAAAAACCAGTGACTGGTACATAATTGGGCTCTGTCGCCATAGTTTCCATGTGATTCTCTCTGAGTAACACAAAAATACAGACGGACCCCCTTCCAGCCACGGGACATAAGAATGGATTACTTTCGATGTTTATTTGCAATGCTTTTATCCATGGAAATAGAATCCATGGATTCTATGCCTTCCTCATTGGTGGGAGGTGGAGGTGTGCCAATATCCCAGCCTTGGCACACCTGCTGGCAGAGAGACAGCATACAAACTAAAGATGAAAGCATGTCCTTTCGGAGTTCATATGTGGAGTTCTGTATTGCTTCCTGTTCCATACAGTAATTTAGCATGATATTGGGGTGCTGGGTCATTGTGCATTTGTGTGCCTATCGATGAGCGATGACTTAAGTCTTATGGTAATATGGGTCATCAAGGAAAGATTACCACACTTCCTGTCCAGTGCTGGAGGGTCAAACCAAAGTGATTAGTGCATATGATGAACAGTGCAGTCTCCTTAAAGGAACTTCATAATAGTCACATAGTCATTACTCTAGCACCATCTGTCAATGCGTTCAAAGAAAACCTTTACAGTCTACAACTCCTTCACCCAGAACGTTTAGTCAGTTTAAATTAGCTAGTGGGTGATTCCTCACAAAACAAGAGCATGATTTTGGCATATCATAAGTTCTAGAGTGGGATCTCTGCTAGTTTGAGTTATGTTCCAATTTGTAAGCATTTCCAACAGAGTGAATGTGAAAATGGATTCAAAATTATCACTGCTGATAATTTGCAATATGTGCAAGAATGCAAGTAAAAAGGCTGTGAATGGTTAAATTGCCTACTATGCCAATTTCTCTGTACACAATGGCCCATAACTTGAAAACTAGCAGAGATGACATATTGGAATGTTGATATACACCCACAGAGCAGTGATGGGCAACTTGTGGCCCATGCCCCCATTTTGTAGGCCCGCCATCTGGGTTTCAACTTACGGTTGAGAGTTAGAATAGAACACACAAAGTGCAATTTCAAAATGTAGTTGTGTATCAGCAGTTTCTCTTGTTATCTCCATCCAGTTATGTGAGTAAAGTCATACTGGGGACACACACACACACACACTATATTGTTCGACATGGGATTTTTTTGTGTCTGTAAAATAAGTATGTGGAAAATGGCGGCGGAAACACAATTAAGCACTAATATTGATATAACCATCATATTGAAGTAAACTTAGAGTCAAACGATATTACTGTATGTTGTGTGGTCCTCCCACTGCGACTCTGAAAACCATGCAGTTTATTGGGCTACAGATTGAATATGAGCTTGAAGCTCTTTTCTCATTTGATGAGCTTGATGCTCTTTTCCAATATAAATATCGACGGTCTTATTCTGGTGACATGATGAGCGATGTTGGACTGCCGTTTGACAAATAAAATTAATCTCTCTTTTGTCCATAATCATCTCATCATGTAGACTAACCTACCCGCACAGTATCTATGAGCTGTTGGCTAGAGCGCATATTGCAAATGTGCCTTCCAGAATAGGCAACTGTCACCAATTGGAAGGAAACCTAGCTACAGACAGTCACTCAATTAGCCATGTCAGCTAACAATTTTGATTGTTAAGTTAATCTAGCCAGTTATCATGGCCGAATACTGACCGGGCACGCAGGGCTTTCGATTTTGTTAGTCACTCTCAATCAGATATATTAACAATGCATAAGGCATGGCAAATGGTGTAGAATTGCACGAAACTAGCTTTAAAACTGCAAATAAGTATCTCCACCCTACAGCAAAATGGATAGAATTGCAGCACCCCCTGATAAATAAAAATAATATAAAACTGTATTGCTTCTATGAGCGGACAAAAATGATCCTCTTTACTGATGGATTTTCAAATTGTAGACTGGCACCAGCCAGGCCATCAGCCATCGCAGGGGCTCAAGGGTGGATTTTACATCAGGTTAATTCTGCAATTCCCCTTTAATAAAACCTCAAGGCCTGAACTCACTTCTACAACTCACCTCTACAATCAAAACTGTTTCCATAGAAACCTTGTAAGACAACAGTACACACTGCAGCAGGTAGATTTAAAGCGGGCAATAACCTTATATCATCATCACAATCTAGATGGGTCAGCTAGTTTCAAAAGGCACTAAAGTCTCTCCCCTCAGACGCTAGCAGGATGATGATGAATGGGGATCAGGAGCCACTGCGCCAGTCCATGCAGAGAGCACACAGTGAGCCTTATCAGCTGTTCCCAGTGGCCACCGTTTGTGTGGTGCCTATGGCAACGTGCACACCTGCCTCATTGCCTAAGATGCCTGCCTGTGTTTAAAGCAGCAGAGCGGGAACAATGATGGACATCCTGGAGCATCAATAATGGGTGAGTTACATGTCTGCCTCTACACAGAGCAATGGATAGGCTGTAGGGAGAGAACGTGCCATCTATCAAAGTCTCCCTTGCTGTGCGCACACGCTGACAGAAACAAACACAGACAATGGGGGACGATCTTGTGTACACAAGCACTAGAGAGAGCACACATAGCACAAGAGATGGTTGGGCTGGGAAGCGGTTGTAGCAACATATAAAGTCACCTGGGATGATGTAACTGCTCCTGTATGCAGCGAGGGATGGCTGACAGAGGTAGGTAGCTAGCTAGCTATCACTAACACCTCCCTGTTAGTGGTGCGCTGGTTGACTCCTAAAACACGCAGTACTCCAAGGTTATGTCCTCGAAGCGGGCTGGCTTAGGGTCAATCGCCAAATGCTTTTGGGAACGGGCAGATAAAGTTCATGTCTATCCACTGAGGCAAAAAGATACACTGGCAAAAAGGACAATGTCAAAGTTCAATTCAATAAGAGAAAAGCTGCAAAATTAAGAGTTGAAAATAAAGAGAAGAGATTATACAAATTCGACAGTCACAGGACAGGGACTTCAAATGGGCCTATGGCACACCAAGGGAACTGTAGCATGACGCAGAACAGAGCCACATGTATCTAGATCACACTGTCAGCATCATAACCAGAGATGATCATAATCACCAGTGAAATACTGCTCAGAAGGGGGCAGTGAGTTTACATCACCAACAAAGCTTGGTTTCAGGATCAAGGCCTCGTGTAGTTTTTTTTTTCCTAATTTAATTCAGGCTCCCAAACACCCTCACCCCATTGATGTTCCACCACCTCACCCTGTTTTCCCTCTCCTACTCTGCCAAGCAACAGGCAGAAGGAAATAAAAAGCTTCCCGGGTCACAAACAGGATTGATGGGAGTCAATAGGTGTCTCAAAATGCATACTACTGTGCTCCAAGCACCCAAATTGGAGCACAGGAAAGTCCAAATCAAAGTGTGCGAAACAGAGCACAGAGGGCACTTATCAAATGTTACTCCATTTTTTACATATTTTGCAGCATGCATCGATGCAAGCTTCAATGGAAAGTATACAAAGAAATATAATGCAGCCACGTAAAAAATTATATAATTATGCAAATTCTCTTGAAATCAACAGTGGCCATTACTTGAGCTGAAGCGAAAGAAAATTTACTCAGACTTGAGAATGAAATGTTGCCTATTCACATCTCGTATGTTGCCTGAGTACAATATTTTATCTTTCTACGTTAATAAATACATGCTGTGTTAATTTTGTCATGGTTCCCTGCCTACAATATTCATTGTAGGTCGTAAGCCCATAGTAAGATAATAGAGCTAACTAGCTCGCTATCACTGTTAACTAGCCAGATAGGCACAAAGAATTGTTAGCTAGCTACCCATGAAGAATGGACCTTGGATAACATTGGTTTTAGGTCATGCCTGTTATACTAGCTGGTTAGCTACATTATTACTATTCACATATACAGTAGCTAGCAGATCGTTATGAAGTAAAACTTTTGCTTTGTGTACATGTTGTTTAGTCTCTATTGTTGCCATTGTCGTGGCTGGAATACGGTTCAGTGAATGGGGAGATGCAGTGTGAGGTAATACAGTAGGGGGGAGTGTGAGTGCTTCTCAATTAAATGTTTTATGCGTTCTCCACGCCCTTGTCCTAACAAGCTAGCTAACAAGCTGGCTGCTGAGTGGCACAGCAGTCTAAGGCACTGCATCTGAGTGCTAGAGGCGTCACTACAGACCTTGGTTCGATCCCAGGCTGTATCATAACAGGCGGCGATCGGGAGTACCATAGGGCGGCGCACAATTGGCCCAGCGTCTTCCTGGTTATGGAGGGTGTGGCCGGGGTAGGCCGTCATTGTAAAATACGAATATGCTCTTAACTGACTTGCCTAGTTAAATAAAGGTTCAAAAATAAAAATAAAAAAAGAACTTACTCAAGAGAACATCCTTGGAGAATGCACTTGGAGCATGAGAGTGTGGAGCAGGTAGTAGGCACATTGAGAAACACCCTATAAAACAGTAAAGTCCTATTCCAGGTCAGATATCAGCCTGTGATGTCCCAAACTTTCTAGTGCATAATATACCCTTTTAAATTGAGTAACTTTACAATATTGAAATGCAACGTCAAAGAGCTAGCTATAGCTTGCTTACAGAGACCATCACTACAACAAGCTGTATTACTTCATCCCCAATACATGCCAACTAAAGGGGAGGTATCCTCATTTTGGCAGACTTGGAGAAGGAGAAAAAGGAAACATTTAAGACTGGAAGCCAAATACTTCTGAGTCTTTTCTGTGAAATTGCCAAGCTATTGAGTCACCAATTTCTTATAGACTTGAGGGGAAAGCCTGTTTCATCGCACCACACCCCTACCATTATCAGCCTAAACAGGACAAAAGGCCAATGATTGTAAATATATTGCAACTCTCTCCAATTGACAAATATCAAAAGTGTTTCTTCCATCTCCCATCTCCTTCCAAACCTTACAGATATCCCCTTTTTGACAGGCTGGAAATATTGTATTTCAATAGGGCGGATACATTGTTTCGACCAGCGTGCGACCACCCGGTGGCGGTGCTACACTATCGTTTCGAAAGAGTGAATGCTACAATGTTGCACTGTTTAATAAACTATCGTTAATCTTTACATGTATAACTCACGCTTAGTTTCTATACATAAAATCGAGGCACATTTAAAAAGTAGGATGGTTGCTTTTTCTCCTTCTCAAGATGATGGGAAGAGCACAGAGCCGCGGTATCCGCCCTACACGTCTGACAAACCCACATGGCCATGGATGGTCTCAAAAACCAACCTATACTCGAATTGTTAAAAATCGTAAAACGTTTGGGAAAACTGATCCCCTGCGCAATTTGAAAGAGTAGTTGACTTCTGTATGCGCAGTAATTCAAGAAACAGTTTTTGAAAGCAAATGGCAACAATATAATACAACCAATTGGTACATCAATAACGACAGCAGCACACGTATTCACTGTCCTATGTATTCCAAGAAAGAAAAGTAACTTATATGTTCACGTTATACCGGTACCCCCCCCCCCAAAACGTGCCCGACTAAATGCATTTGTTAATTTAGGCCTAATATCTACGTTAAAATATTATTTAGATAATAAGTCAAGAACAAACTTTTCCCAATGCGACAGACAGCCTGCTGGAGAATCTATTCTGGAACGTACCTTCACAAAGAGCTCGATAACGGGCTCGTTATCCGCCTTGATTCCATTCTGGGGTACCGACAAAGACATTGTGAACTAAACTTTAGAAACTTCTCCAAACCAAATCGTCTTTCCCCACAAAACAGTTATCTTCAGCCTAATCGCTCTTCTTTGCCACCCCCTTTCCACGGAGTATTCGGATAACCGATTTTCCTAGGCTGGTGGCTCGCTGCAATTCTCACACAAAAGTGGTGGGAGGAGAAAGTCAAGCAAAAAAGATGGCAAGAGCAGTGTGCTATTGGTGCAGCCCGTCCCTTTGACTCTTCGGTATCTCTACAGGATTTCCGTGCACAACAAATTATTGTCGTTTATCAAACTGTTGCACGCAACATTATCATTGATAAATCAGAGGCACACTATATTTCTGCCCTCGTGAATGACCGTTACAACCCCGCATGGAAAACGCCCTCCAGTCACCTTTTATGGTAACAAAAACGCCCTCATTTACTGTATGATTTGTAGATGTTGGAACTGGGCCATGACCGTTTCTAAAAGAAAGCACAATGGCAAAATGTTTTACTTTTCTGTAGAGGTGTGGGCCGAATGTATAACACCTTTTCAGTTACTTCAAAAAAAGTGCATGCACATAGCCAGTTCCAAACGCTGGCCGCACATTTTGGTATTGGTATTTTTTTGGTGTTTTATTAGGATCCCCATTAGCTGTTGCAAAAGCAGCAGTTACTCTTCCTGGTGTAAACACAAAACATTACATAATACAAAACATTAATAGACAAGAACAGCTCAAGGACAGAACTACATCAATAAAATATAAAAAAACTGTGGGAAGCATTAGAGTCAACATGGGCCAGCATTCCAGTGGAACGCTTTCAACAGTCCATACCCCGACAAATTGTGGCTGTTTTGCGTGCAAAAAGGGGAAAGGTGTTACTAATATTTTGTACACATTGTATAGTAAAATAAAATATATATATAGGCTATATGCTGCTATGTGATCTCCTTACCAATGGCAAAGGCATCTGTTTTATCATTAGGCCTACGTTGTTTTATTAGCCTACTATTATTATAATTCCAGTTCATCAAACACCTCCATGTCCCCACTTTTTTTTTTTTTTGCAATACAGTTGATCAACTAGAAGTTGTGCGTACTGTGTATGCATGGTCTGAGAATTGGGTGGATAATTGCACAATTTCCCTTCAAACAGAACACATTACCTATTGACATCCAGGTCTTGAGATTAGGCTCTTGAATTGAATATACATAAAATATCATTGCAATAGACATGGTGCGGTCCAGTATTCCCAATATTTATATCTAAAATCAATAGTCTAACTGCAGACAATCTCCAATACCAGGGCCCCTCAATGATTTGAGTATACTACCACCTACTGGTGGGACGAGTTTTCAGCGTTGAATGAAAATGGCAGAATGAATGTGTAGCATAGTATTACCAAAGATTTTTTAATATCTTTTTTATCTCGTTCTATCTGTGGTATTACACTTTTTGCAGGGATCGTAGTGCTTGTGTTTAACTGACACTGATATTCTGGATTTCCCCTGATTGTCTATGCGATTAAAATGTGGGTCAAAAGGGAAATAAAAGTATACCTTTTTAATTTAAACTATCATTCTAGTATAATTCATGTGCAACGTTTTAGCTTGAAATGTATTTGTAATCTGTTGTGTTGGATAGCAGATGTAAACTGCAGAGCTAGGGTCCTAGCTAGACACTTCCTTTGCCGTAACTTTAACAGGACCGTGGGGAAACAGTGCTCGCCAAGCAACACTATGTACGGTTCATTTCGTGAGTTGTCAGTCGTTTGGACGCTATCCTCTCTGTGGTAAACAGAAGGAAAAAAATACTCTGCTCCTTGTGTTAGGCCCGATGCACCCTCAGCAGGGTTGACCAAAACCAGTTCAGGGGAAGTGGAAGAGATCCTTCTGCTTTTGTACATTAACCAGGCGACAGTCGACCTTAACTCCTCCATATTTACTGGATTGGTTGAACAGTACAGAAGATAACCTCCGGCCAGCCTCTCGTCAGGACACGCTGCTCAGGCGTTTTGTTTAGGCCTGGTACATTAGGTTAGCCTGGAAGTGAAGGCCCTGGCATTGGAGGAGCCTGCCTGAGAGATGATGGGCCTGAGATGTCTAAACTCATCCAACCAGTAGGTGGCAGTATAGAAGGACCTGAGATATATCTCCAGTTAGAATCCTCTCAGAAATGGCCAGTGACCTGACATTTTATTGATAACCTATAAGAGACTGGGTAGCTGGCTCAACTCCCCCTGGCAGCAATGCTGGTGTAGCAGCAGCTTGCTCAATGTCCTCACACTGCCTGTGTCGGGCCGCCTCTGGAGCAGGTGTTACAACAAAAGCATTACCCATAACAGAGAAGTTGGTTTCACAGTAACTAAACACTTACATGACTCACATCTAGTACATTATATTAACAACTTCAGAATAGACTTTTGTCCATTTATGGTATATTTATTACATTTGTAATAAGGTCATATGAGTCATTGCTCTGAGAGATGAGAGAAAATGGCACTATCAGGTAATCAGGCTCTCTACAGTGGATAGGTTTCAATCTCGAGTTGAACTAGTACAGCATGGCATTGTAAAACTGTAATAGTACTGTACAATTTATAAAAATGTATTGGACAGGACAAGCAGATTGGCCAAGGTGCCTAATAGGTCTACTATGACATGGTGTGCCTATCCCGTTTGCCTACATATCAGTGCTGATTGTAAAACCATTCAATGCATCTGCCCCCAGCATGCTTGAAGGTGCTTTCTACCTAGGACTCGCCAAAACTCTAGAGCAGCTGCTCACAGACCCATCAAGCATCCCAACAGGACAAAAATTAAGCCAAGGGAGCAGCAGTCACTACTCTGGCGGTCTTTACTAATACACACCATGGCCTTAGTGTGGTGGATGATTATTAGCAATGCACACCACTCAGTACCCCTGCTATTATTTCATGCTGCACAATTCGAATTTACATATAAAATAGATATAATTTTATCCTCTTAATCTAAAATGTAATCCCCAAAAGTAATTATCACGAGTGTACCATAAACATTAACTAGTAATGCTGCATACTCCAAGAAAGCTTAAAATCTCACCTTTCTGGTAAAAAAAGTTATAAAATGCTGATGTGTAGTCACTTGAGGACACAAGCTCAAGTACACAGTACATACAGTTGAAGTCGGAAGTTTACATACACCTTAGTCAAATACATTTAGTATTCACAATTCCTGACATTTAATCAGAGTAAAAATTCCCTGTCTTGGGTCAGTTAGGATCACCACTGTATTTTAAGAATGTGAAATGTCAGAATAATAGCAGGGAAAGATTTATTTCAGCTTTTCTTTCTTTCATCACAATCCCAGTGGGTCAGTTTACATACACTCAATTAGTATTTGGTAGCGATGCCTTTAAATTGTTTAACTTGGGTCAAACGTTTTGGGTAGCCTTCCACAAGCTTCCCACAATAAGTTGGGTGAATTTTGTCCCATTCCTCCTGACACAGTTGGTGTAACTGAGTCAGGTTTGTAGGCCTCCTTGCTCGCACACACTTTTTCAGTTCTACCCACACATGTTCTATATGATTGAGGTCAGGGCTTTGTGATGGCCACTCCAATACCTTGATTTTGTTGTCCTCAAGCCATTTTGCCACAATTTTGGAAGTATGCTTAGGGTCATTGTCCATTTGAAAGACCCATTTGCGAGCAAGCTTTAACTTCCTGACTGATGTCTTGAGATGTTGCTTCAATATATCCACAATTTTCCTCCCTCATGATGCCATCTATTTTGTGAAGTGCACCAGTCCCTCCTGCAGCAAAGCACCCCCACAACATGATGCTGCCACCCCCGCGCTTCACGGTTGGGAAGGTGTTCGTCGGCTTGCAAGCCTCTCTCTTTTCCCTCCAAACATAACGATGGTCATTATGGCCAAACAGTTCTATTTGTGTTTCATCAGATAAGAGGACATTTCTCCAAAAGGTACGATCTTTGTCCCCATGTGCAGTTGCAAACAGTAGTCTGGCTTTTTTGGAACAGTGGCTTCTTCCTTGCCGAGCGGCCTTTCAGGTTATGTCGATATAGGACTCGTTTTACTGTGGATATAGATACTTTTGCACCCGTTTCCTCCAGCATCTTCACAAGGTCCTTTGCTGTTGTTATTGACTTGCACCAAAGTTCATCTCTAGGAGACAGAACGCTCATCCTTCCTGAGCAGTATGACGGCTGCGTGGTCCCATGGTGTTTTTACTTGCGTACTGTTGTTTGTACAGATGAACGTGGTCCCTCCAGGCGTTTGGAAATGAATCCCAAGGATGAACCAGACTTGTGAAAGTCTACAACTTTTTTTCCTGAGGTCTTGGCGGATTCTTTTGATTTTCCCATGTCAAGCAAAGAGGCACTGAGTTTGAAGGTAGGCCTTGAAATACATCCACAGGTACACCTCCAATTAACTCAAATGATGTCAATTAGCCCATCAGAAGCTTCTAAAGCCATGACATAATTTTCTGGAATTTTCCAAGATGTTTAAAGGCACAGTCAACTTACTGTATGTAAACTTCTGACCCACTGGAATTGTGATAGTGAATTAGAAGTGAAATAATCTGTCTGTAAACAATTGTTGGAAAAATGACTTGTCATGCACAAAGTAGATGTCCTAACCGACTTGCCGAAACTATAGTTTGTTTACATGAAATTTGTGGAGTGGTTGAAAAACGAGTTTTAATGACTCCAACCTAAGTGTATGTAGACTTCCCACTTCAACTGCATAAAAATAGACGCATTTCATATGCTTTTTAAATAGCATAATCAAATTATAAAACCACTAACTATAAGAGTTCATGTTCCTTTTAACTGTAAAATACAAATTATGTTTAGAGAAAATTTGCATATTTTCTTAAGGGCTCTTGATCAAAATATCTGCCCGCATCTAAGCTCTAGCTTGGCTTCCTGAACTCATTAGGAACTCACCTTCAATCTCATACAAATCTTGTCCATCTATGAAAGTGTTCCTGCTAAAAAAAAAAAATACAATTTTAGATTAATGGCTATAAATCAATCTCTGAATGTGCTAGTGATGAAATTCGCTCCTGCTGCGAGGGACATTCCATCGATCTGTGGACATCCCCAACTGGTTTCAGATTTCGCATCCTACGCAAAAAATAGACTAGCGTGTCAGTGGTATCCAGGGCTATCGCTCAATGCAAGCCATTTTGATCTACAGTGCCCACAGATCAATTTATAAGCGAAAATGTCAGTGGGAACTTGTACCAGACCCATGTAGGTCCTCTAAAAACAGGGGACTTTATATATCTAAGAGATTTATTTTAAGTGGCCAACCCTGTTTTCTGAGACAGGCCTTAACCATGAATTTAGAATATACAACAATCACTTTAGTTTTAATATAAAAAAATCTTTTAATTCTGAAAGGATGACAAGAGCAGGAGTTTTTAAATACAAGTCAAATAGCAGTCCCACAAAACTGGATAGATCAACGCAAAAGAGTGGACCAGTGTGAACTCAAAGTATGACTGCATATCAACCCATGTGGGAAATCAAACCCCGGCTCTCTGGTGAGGTCAGAATCCTCATGAAAAATCCAGTTCTTTTTAAACTTGTGTAGACTTTTTCAAAGCCAGAATTTTCTGGAAGGCCAAACACCTCTATTACATAACAAAAAAGGGAAAAAGACTGTTTGGATTCATTCCCCATTTTAGAGAGCAAACAGCATAGCAATACGATACAATGCCTGCTGACAAAAGGGAAAAGTGACAGCTTTGATCTGTGTATTTGCTTTTGTTTACAGTCCATTTCATGCACATCAGAGCAGAGTCACGCTAGCTGCACATGCAATCCTAAATTCCCAAAGTCAAATCTTTTGCATGTCGTAGTATGAGAAACTTGTACAATGCAAGCATCATAATTAAACCGTTCCCATCCCTGATCTTATCTTGAAAATTAAGGGGTCCAACAAAGATAGTTTTACAGTTTGGATATAAGCAATAACACACAATTAGAAAATAATATTAATTGGGAGATCTCACGTGACATATCAAGCTCTTGATAAAAAATATATTTCAATAGATTACCAAACCCGTAAAAGGAAAACAAAAACTAAAGAATAAACAATTTGTACATTCTAAAGCTGAACAAGGTTAACGAAAAATTCTAAACAAAGGGAAAGGAAAATCAGGAAAGGAGAAAAAGGGAGGAGAAAGAGGGAGGGGAGTGACCGGGCTTCTCAGGACAGTGGAGGGGACAGCTTTCCAGCTTTCCTCATGGAACGCAGTGCCTTCTCTCTCAGGTGCTTCTCCAGGTCGTCCAGACACTCTTCTACTTCACTGTCTGATTCCTTAAGGAAAGGTAGCATTAATTATATCATATTTCGGTTACGTTGCAAGGTAGGTGGTATGATGCTGCAGCATGCTTCATCATAGTAACAGAATAAAGGAATACAATAGCTGATGGTGCACAAGTGAAGTTCTACAACCTTGTCTGACTTTGTTAATCTTGAATGAAATGCTTAGATGCAAGGCGCAGATGATATGTGAAGCATGCTAAAACCCCTGAGTAAATCAGAAGAGTAGACTTCACCTTTTTTGGGTTGGAGTCTGCATCCCCCTCCATCCCCTGGTTCTCCTGGTCATCCCCAGCAGCAACCGGCATATCACACTTCTCCTTCTTGTGTTTCTTGTGCTTCTTATGCTTCTTCTCCTTCTTGTGTTTCTTTTCCTTCTTCTTCTTCTTGTTTTTCTTTCCTCCAGGCTCGGTGTCAGAATTCTGAGATGGGGATTACAAAGCAATACCACGAGTGAGTAAGTATTTCGTTGGCATTTAGTGAGCGGGGCCAAGCAGAAGGCATGATGACCTTCATTGGTTAAACCTCTTCAGTCTTCCAACAAGTTATGGTATTGGTGCCCAGAAACACACACACCAGCTTTTACTCACAGGAGAAATCCTCTATCTAGCCACTTAGTTGGGTCAAACAAAATGTTTAATCTCACGCCATACTATTAACAGATAGCAGCTTTAAAAGACTCACCTTGTTTGGAGAAGGGCTGCCAGAGCCACTGCTGGCCTTTTTAGCCGGGGGTGCAGGTGGGGATCCACTGGCTGAGTGGCCTGGAGAGGGGGAGCCTGAAGCTGGCCGCTTCAGGGCTCCTGGTTTAGGGGAACCAGACAGTGACCTTGATGACACTCTCCTCATCGGCTGGGGGCTCTGAGAGACTCTGATAAGGAGAAACCGGAGAGAAAACGTGTGATATATCTGGAACGTACACTGAACGTACAAAACATCAGGAACACCTGCTCATTCCATGACAAACTGACCAGGTGAAAGCTTTAATCCCCCTTTTGTTCCTTTTTTTTTTTTTTTTAAACCAGTGTAGATGAAGGGGAGTAGACAAGTTAAAGCATTTTTAAGCCTCAAGACATTTGAGACATGAAGTGTGTATGTGTGCCATTCAGAGGGTAACTGGGCAAGACAAACTACTTAAGTGCCTTTGAACGGAGTATGGTGGGTGTGAGGCGCACCGGTTTTGAATGTGTCAAGAACTTCAACGCTGCTGGGTTTTTCATCCTTAACAGTATCATGTGAATGGTCCAAGAATGGTCCATGAACTAAAGGACATCCAGCCAACTTGACAACTATGGAAAAGCACTGGAGTCAACATGGGCCAGCATCCCTGTGGAATGCTTTCAACACCTTGTAGAGTCCATGCCCCAACGAATTGAGGCGGTTGCGGACAAAAGGGGGTGCAGCTCAATGTTAGAAAGGTGTTCCTAATGTTTTGTACACTCAGCGTACATCTAAAAATAGTGGTGGGAGTTATTGTTGTGCAGCAGAAGCTATTACGCTAATAAGACCAATTAGAGGCTGCTTACCTCTGGTTCTTGCGGGGCTCTGGTGTCCGGGACACCCTGCGGATTGCCCTGTTGCCGTGTGAGGGGGGCCTCTGGCCAGGTGGAGAGGTGTCAAAGCGCCCCTGAGGACTGGTTCGGCCACGGTTGGCAGGGGAAGGGGACAGGCGGTTACTGTGAGCAGGAGGGGGGGAGCGAGTGTCCCGGCCTGGTCGGTTGGATGGGAGCATGGGGCTTCTCTTGTGTCTGGGGGGAGAGGTGGATGAGGGAGGTGTGCGTCTCTTTTGGGGAGGGGGACTCCTGCGCTTAGGGGACCTGGAGGGACGGCGCTTGGGCACCGGGGATAGGCGTTTGGGAGAGGGAGACCCTGATAGCCTTCTTTTCTGTGGGCCCAGGGGAGTGGGGCTGTATCGCCGCTGGATGGGGGGAGAGTACCGTCTGGGGGAGGGGGAGCGTCTGCGAGGTGGTGGAGAGGGAGACCTGGGGAAACAGAGAGACAAGTTATTCTTTGAATCTCAGGTGTGGTGCACTGAAATCTGGAGAATTCTCAGTAATGAGGGAACCTAAAACAAGGCGGCGTTAAGTCTTTTACCTGCGCCTAGGAGGAGAGGGAGATCTGCGACGTCTTGGGGGAGATCTGCGTCCTCCGGGGGAAGGAGAGCGTCTTTTTCTGTAGAGGGAAAACAAAGACTTACATGAGGAATGCATGTGGGACAGACAGTGTGTGTGTGTGTGTCTTGTTGGTATGGGAAAAAGGTCCGAAATCTATATTCATGACTGCATGCGAGAACTGTCCGTAGCTGACCTGGGGGAGCCGTCCCGGTGTCGTCTCCTGGGGGAGGGCGAGTGACTGCGCCGCCGCCTGACATCCCCGTTCCTCGCCACTGGCCCCCCACCCGGCCTCTTGGACCCCTCACCTTCTGAGGATGATGATGATCCAGCCTCTGTTACCAATCCGAAAGAAAACAGCACACGTCATTTCCCAGCAGCAACATGTGGATGTTTTATTTTATATATATACAAAAAAAAGCACCTAGATGGGGATTAGGGCACAACTTCAAGACCCACAAGACGAGGGTGCAAGACGAGACGGACACAGAGTGGGTTAGAAAAAAAGAGATGGGGTGAGGTGGGGAACACAAAATTAAAACGCTTGTAACCTGAAGACGTTTCCCGATTCTGCCTGCGATACTGACGTCGCTGCTGCACAGAATCGGCTGTAGCCCCCTCTGAAACGCAAAGCAGTGAGTCTCCATTCAGAGCTATGGAAAACCGCAAAAAAATAATAATATCCACCCTCACCCACGGTGCATCACACCAGACCAAGACAGACAGGCACTAGAAGGCAAACACACCTGACTCTGATGCCTCAGACTGCCTGGGTTTCGGAACAGGAGACGGTGAATTGTTTCGCGTTCCTGGTTTCTTCTTTGAACCTGAAAATCAAAACTGTTTTAGTTGCCAGAATCTTTCCAGCAAGAACTCTACAAATGCTTGTATAACACTAGTAGTAGGAGTGACGTCATGCTTGAAGAGGATGCTTGTTTAACACTAGTAGTAGGAGTGACGTCACGCTTGAAGAGGATGTTTGTTTAACACTAGTAGTAGGAGTGACGTCACGCTTGAAGAGGATGTTTGTTTAACACTAGTAGTAGGAGTGACGTCACGCTTGAAGAGGATGCTTGTATAACACTAGTAGTAGGAGTGACGTCACGCTTGAAGAGGATGCTTGTATAACACTAGTAGTAGGAGTGACATCATGCTTGAAGAGGATGCTTGTATAACACTAGTAGTAGGAGTGACGGCATGCTTGAAGAGGATGCTTGTATAACACTAGTAGGAGTGACATCATGCTTGAAGAGGATGCTTGTATAACACTAGTAGTAGGAGTGACGGCATGCTTGAAGAGGATGCTTGCTGCAGCCTGAAAATAGGTTTATGATTCAGCAGTTTCCATTAGCCAAGGCCTGCCAGTAAGGCCTCACAAAGTGTCTCACTTCTGTAACCAGGCCTGCCTAGGAATAAAGCTATCCAGGGATTTGAGATGATGTAAACAGTTTCCAGGTCACTGACTGTATAGACATAAATCCATCCTCTAAAAGAGCATCCAGGAATGGTTGTGTATCACTTTCCCACTGACTGATCATGTGACAAGACAGTCACTATGAGGTGAGGGAATCCCATGTTTGAAAGGTGAGGAAGTTGGATAGGGCTGAGTTCATTACAGACCATTGTCGATACAGTCCCAAAATGTTTTGCATGTCTGCAGTCACGTTAAAGATATCAGACAAAAAAACAAAACAAAATTTAAACTGTCACTGGTCACATCATGATAATGCAAAATGCCAATATCTTTAAAACTTGACATGCACAACACCGGGACTGTATCAACAGTGGACTAATTAAAAAAATACCAAAATATAGAATATCCACCCGGAAACTGTTTAAAGCTGCACTATGCAGAAATGGTGCCGTCATTTCCTGGTTGCTAAAATTGGAATAGTTCGCCTAATTTCAGGTTGTGTGAGAAAACAAACACGTATAGTGTAGAGAATTATTGAACCATCTAAACTGCTGTAAAATATATTTTCCATAAACAAAACAAAAGCATTTCCAGCTGGTGTACAAAACTGAAAGTAAAAGACTCAAACTTGACATAGAAATGGCGCACATAGAACATATATACCGCTTCTTAGACTTGCTTTCAATGAGAATGACACTGCTATAACCAGTGGAGTAAATTACTTATGTAATACTTTGAAGTGTTTTTACTTAAGTAATTTTTGGGGGTTATCTGTACTTTACTTATATTTTTCACAACTTTTACTTCATCACATTCCTAAAGAAAATAATGTACTTTTTACTACATACATTTCCCTGACACCCAAAAGTACTCATTACATATTGAATGCTTTTAGCAAGACAGGAAAATGGTCCAATTCACACACTTATCAAGAGAACACGTGGTCATCCCTACTGCCTCTGATCTGGTGGACTCACTAAACACAAATGCATCTTCTGTAAATAATGTCTGAGTGTTGGAATGTGCCCCCTGGCAATCGGTACATTTTAAAAACAAGAAAATTATTTATACTTTTGATACTCAAGTACATTTAAAACCAAATACTTTTAGACTTTCTCAAGTAATATTTTACTGGGCGACTTCCACTTTTTAACTTGAGTCATTTTCTATGAAGGTATCTATATCTTTACTCAAGTATGACAAATGGGTGCGTTGTCCCCTAACTGGCTATAACTCACATTTCTACTTGAATTTGGTCTGGTCACCCAAAAAGTTACATATTGCAGCTTTAATACACATTAGGGCAAGGATCAAAGAGAAGGGGGCATACAGTGCCTTCAGAAGCTATTAAAAAAACTTTACTTTGTCCAAATGTTGTGCTGCAGACTATTTAAAATTGATTAAAATGTAGATGTCACTGATCTATAAACAACAACCCATAATGTCAAGTATTCAATCATTTTGTTATGGCAAGCCTAACGTTCATGAGTAAAAATGTGCTTAACATATCGCATAATAAGTTACATGGACTCATTACATGTTAAATAATGGGTTAACATTATTTTTGAATGACTACCCAATCTCTGTATCCTACACATACAATTATCTGTAAGGTCCCTCAATCAAGTAGTGAATTTCAAGCACACATTCAAACAAAGACCAAGGAGGTGTTTCAATGCCTTGGAAAGGGCACCGAGTGGTAGGTGTAAAAAATAAAAAAACAGAAACTGAATATGTCTATGAGCATGGTGAAGTTATTAATTAGGCTTTGGGTGGTGTATCAATACACCTGGTCATTACAAAACAATACAGGTGTCCTTCCTAACTCAGTTGCCGGAGAGGAAGGAAACTGCTCAGGGATTTCACCATGCGGCTAAGGATGATTTAAAACGGTTACAGTTTTATGGCTGTGATCTGAGGATGGATGAACAACATTGTAGTTACTCCACAATACTAACCTAAAATGACAAAGTGAAAAGGAGAAAGCCTGTACAGAATAGAAATATTCCAAAACATGCATCATGTTTGCATCAAGGCACTTTAGTAATACTGCAACAAATGTGGAAGAGAAACAAACTTTTTGTCCTTATTACAAAGCGTTATGTTTGGGGCAAATCTAACATCACTGAGTACCACTTCATATTTTCAAGCATGGTGGTGGCTGCATTGTTAGGGTATTCTTATTAATCAGCAATAACTATTTTTAAGCGTTTCATAAACAGAATACAGCTATACGCAGAGGCAAAATCCTAGAGGAAAAACAGTTTGTCTGCTTTCCAACAGAAACTGCGAGACAAATTCACCTTTCAGCAGAACAATAACCTAAAACACATGCCCAAATAGACACGAGTCGATTATTAAGACGACATTGAATGTTCCCGAGCAGCAAAGTTATAGCTCGGACTTAAAAATCAGCTTGAAAATCTATGGCAAGACTTGAAAACGGCTGTCAGCAATGATAATCAACTTGACAGAGCTCGAAATATTTACAAAATGAATGACCAAATATTGTACAATCCAGGTGTGCAAAGTTCTGAGACTTACCCAAAAAGACTCACTGCTTTAATCGCTGCCAAAGGTGTTTATACAAAGTATAGACTCAGGGGTGTGATATCTGTATTATAATTTAATAATTTGCTAAAAAATGTTTTCACTTTGTCATTATGGGTTATTGTGTGTAGATAGGTGAAAAACATTTAAATCTATTTAGAATTCAGGCTATAACAACAAAATGTGGAATAAGTCAAGGGGTATGAATACTTTCTGCAGGCACTGTAGCTACATTTACACTGAAAAAAAAAAAAACTGAACACGCAACAATTTCAAAGACTTCAAGTTAGTTCATAAGGAAATCTGTCTAAATAAACGCAGCAAAAAAAGACACGTCCCTTTTTCAGGACCCTGCCCTTCAAAGATAATTCGCAAAAAGACACGTTCACACAGATGAGCGTCCCTGCTCATCTGCGTGAACGTGCCTTAGGCATGCTGCAAGGAGGCATGAGGACTGCAGATGTGGCCAGGGCAATAAATTGCAATGTCCGTACTGTGAGACACCTAAGACAGAGCTACAGGGAGACAGGATGGACAACTGATCGTCCACAGACCACGTGTAACAACACTTGCACAGGATCGGTACATCCGAACATTACACCTGCGGTACAGGTACAGGATGGCAACAACTGCCTGAGTTACACCAGGAATGCACAATCCCTCCATCAGTGCTCAGACTGTCCGCAATAGGCTGAGAGAGGCTGGACTGAGTGCTTGTAGGCCTGTTGTAAGGCAGGTCTTCACCAGACATCACCGGCAACAATGTTGCCTATGGAAACAAACCCACCGTCGCTGGACCAGACAGGACTGGCAAAAAGAGCTCTTCACTGACGAGTTGCGGTTTTGTCTCACCAGGGGTGATGGTCAGATTCGTGTTGATGGTCAAAGGAATTAGCGTTACACCGAGGAATTAGCGTTACACCGAGGAATTAGCGTTACACCGAGGAATTAGCGTTACACCGAGGCCTGTACTCTGGAGTGGGATTGATTTGCAGGTGGAGGGTCCGTCGTGGTGTGTCACAGAATCATCGGACTGAGCTTGTTGTCATTGCAGTCAATCTCAACACTGTGCCTTACAGGGAAGACATCCTCCTCCTTCCTGCAGGCTCATCCTGACATGACCCTCCAGCATGACAATGCCACCAGCCATACTGCTCGTTCTGTGCGTGATTTCCTGCAAGACAGGAATGTCAGGTTTCTGCCATGTCCAGCGAAGAGCCCGGATCTCAATCCCATTGAGCACATCTGAGACCTGTTGGATCGGAGGGTGAGGGCTAGGGCCATTCCTCCCAGAAATATCCGGGAATTTGCAGGTGCCTTGGTGGAAGAGTGGGGTAAAATCTCACAGAAAGAACTACCAAATCTGGTGCAGCCCATGAGGAGATGCACTGCAGTACTTAATGCAGCTGGTGGCCATACCAGATACTGATTGCTACTTTTGATTTTGACCCCCTTTTGTTCAGGGACACATGATTCCATTTCTGTTACACGGAACCCAAACCGGCTGCGCGCGTGCGCCATCGTGCATAAATTTATTTTGTCCCCCTACACCAAACGCGATCACGACACGCAGGTTAAAATATCAAAACAAACTCTGAACCAATGACATTAATTTGGGGACAAGTCAAAAAGCATTAAACATGTACGGCAATTTAGCTAGTTAGCTAATTTGTCCTATTTAGCTAGCTTGCTGTTGCTAGCTAATTTGTCCTGGGATATAAACATTGAGTTGTTATTTTACCTGAACTGCAGAAGGTCCTCTACTCTGACAAATTAATCCACACATAAAACAGCCAACAGAATCGTTTCTAGTCATCTCTCCTCCTTCCAGGCCTTTTCATCGTTGAACTTATATGGTGATCGCATCTAAACTTTCATAGTATTACCACGACTACCGTCAAAACAGTTCGTCTTTCAATCATCTCGTGGGTATAACCAATCAGGAGATGGCACGTGGGTACCTGCTTCTCTAAACCAATGAGGAGATGGGAGAGGCAGGACTTGCAGTGCGATCTACATCAGAAATAGGAACGACTTCTATTTTAGCCCTTGGTAACGGAGACGCTCGTGGCGCGCACGAGCAGTGTGGGGGCAATAATTAAATAACATGGATTTCTAAAATTATTTTGCGACGTGTCCGGTCTGGTCAGCATGTCTGTGGAACTTGTTCAGTTCATGTCTCAGTTGTTGAATCTTATGGTCATACAAATATTTACACATGTTAAGTTTGCTGAAAGTAAATGCATTTGACAGTGAGAGGACGTTTCTTTTTTTGCTGAGTTTAAATTCATTAGACCCTAATCTATGGATTTCACATGACTGGGAATACAGATATGCATCGGTTGGTCACAGATACCTTAAGAAAAAGGAAGGCCCCTAGATTAGAAAAACAGTCAGTATCTGGTGTGAACACCATTTGCTTTATGCAGTGCAACATCTCCTTCGCAGAGTAGATCATGCTGTTAATTGTGTCCAGTTAAATGCTGTCCCACTGCTCTTCAATGGCTGTGCCAAGTTGCTGGATATTGGCGGGAACTGGAACACGCTGTCGTACACGTCGATTCAGAGCATTCCAAATATGCTCAATGAGTGACATGTCTGGCGAGTATGCAGGCCATGGAAGAACTGGGACATTTTCAGCTCCCAGGAATTGTGGACAGACCCTTGCGACATGGGGCCGTGCATTATTTTGCTGAAACATGTGGTGATGGCGGCGAATGAATAGCACGACAAGTGGCCTCAGGATCTTGTCACGGTATCTCTGTGCATTCAAATTGCCATTGATAAAGAGCAATTGGGTTCTTTACCCGTAGCTTATGCCTGCCCATACCATAACTCCACCATGGGGCACTCTGTTCACAACGTTGACATCAGCAAACCACTCACATAGGCAAAGCCATACACGCTGTTTGCCATCTGACCTTGTACAGGTGAAACCAGGATTCATCCATGAAGAGCACACTTCTCCAGCGTGCCAGTGGCCATCGAAGGAGAGCATTTGCCCACTGAAGTCAGTTACGACGCTGAACTGCAGTCAGTTCAAGACCCTGGTGAGGACGACGATTATGCAGATGAGCTTCTGTGAGACGTTTTCTGACAGATTGTGCAGAAATTCTTTGGTTGTGCAAAGCCATAGTTCCATCAGCAGTCTGGGTGGCTGGTCTCAGACAATCCCGCATGTGAAGAAACCGAATGTGGAGGTCCTTGGCTGGCGTGGTTACACGTGGTCTGCAGTTGTGAGGACGGTTGGACGTACTGCCAAATTCTCTAAAACAACATTGGAGACGGTTTATGGTAGAGAAATTAACATTAAATTCTGTAGCAACAACTCTAGGAGATTGTGTCAGTCAGCATGCCAATTGCAGGCTCCCTCAACATGAGACATCTGTGGCATTGTGTAATGTGACAAACCTGCACATTTTAGTGGCCTTTTATTGTGTAATGACCATGCTGTATAATCATCTTCCTGATATGCCACAGCTGTCAGGTGGATGGATTATCTTGGCAAAGGAGAAATGCTCACTAACAGGGATGTAAACTAATTTGTACACAACATTTTAAATAAGCTTTTTGTTCGTATGGAAAAATTCTGGGATCTTTTATTTCAGCCCATGAAACATGGGACCAACACTTCACATGCAGCAATTATAATTTTGTTCATTATGGAATGGAGAAAAGTAAGTAGAGCTAACATACCAGCTGATCTGGATGGGGAGGCGGAGGCCCGGCCCTTTCTGGCCCGCGGGGAGGCAGAGCGTTGTGTCTTCCCAGAGGGGCTGCCATTAGGGGCTCTTCTCCTGGAGGGGCTGAGGGAGGGGTCAGCTGCATGGCCGCGGGGCTGTTTCCTGGGTGGTGTGGTTGACGTTCTCTTCATTGCCTTTTTATGAGGTGAACGAGACGTAGAGCTGCTCCCAGAGGATGATGGGGAGCGAGAGCGCCGTCTATGGGAGACGAACAGAACAAATCAACCACAACTGCTGTTTGGTAAGGTAGCTCGTTAATTCCAAAAGGCTGTTAATGACAGCTTCAGTGACAGGCAATTCTGCTACACTTCTATGGCCCTCCACTCACCTGCGGACAGGGGAGCGACTGCGCCTGTGTCTGGGGCCTGGGGGGCCACGTCTGGGGGGGCTCCTACGACGAGGGGACAACCGTCTCCTGGGGCTCGGCCTCCGCCGGGGAGAGTAAGATCTGGAGCGTGATCTGGGTCGTCTGCGGGAATGGGAGCGAGATCGGTGGTGGGGCCTGTCTCTCCTGCTGTCCTTCTCCCTTTCCCTGGGCTTGGGCCTCTCCTTTTTAGGAGCCTTATCTGGGGAGGGTTCTTTGACCTCAGTCACAGAGTCAGGTACCACAACCACAGTGTCCAGCTTCACCACATCACTGGAAAATTAAAACATAATACAAATTAGATTACAATTTGATGTCAAGAATGGAATCAACAATCCGGACAAATCCCCATCCCTGCATATTTCCAGATACAGTTGGTGCCCAAACCTTTCCCTTACCTGGTGGAGGAGGCCTCCTGAATGACTGGCTCAGGTATGGTGCTCTCTGAGGTGTCTGGCTCAGGCTGGGGCTCCTCAGTGCTCTGGGGCAGGGTAACACTGACAAGGGTGACAGCTGGGGCTGGTGGTGGAGGGGAGCTGCTGGGACTTGGCTTACGCCTCGGTGAGCGGGAGTGACTGCGCTTCCTCTCCCTCTTCACTGGAGATCGTCTCCGTGGAGACTGTGACCTTGACTTCCTCCTGTACCAAAAGAGATCCATAAGAGCCAACGCCATATGAACTATCTTTCACATTTTGATTGAGGTCGACTTTCAAGTGCTTTTATTTAATGCGGTTCTCACCTTCTGGGGCTCTCCCTTTCTCTGTTTTCTTTGTTTTCCTTTTCCTTCTTCTCATCATCAATCTTCTTCAGAGAGGCGAGCTTCTCTTGCTCAATCTGCAACAGACAACAGCATGCGAGGCCAAAGCAGTAAAACACTGTACAAATTAGGGCTGCACGATTAAATCGAAATCAATTCAAAATAGCAATATTGACATGTGCAACATCTATCTCGCATGAAGCTGAGATTCTTTGATACAACAAAAACTAGACTATGGTGCCTTCTCCAATGAGATGCGCTAGACTCCGTTCACGCTTTACACGCAGAGGATGCTGACCAATCACAAGCTTGTGCTCACTCACACATGCTGGTCAATCACAAGTGTCCCCTTAAAGCACAGTTAGATGCAGGTGAGGAGAGAAAGTGCTTCCCCTCCAAAGTGTGTTGGAAACATGAGTGCTGCTAGTGCTAACGAAAAGAAAACACCCCACCGTAGACCAGGGTTTGTCGTTAGGAAAATTTGGCAACCGGCAAGATTTTAACTTACCGGACATCCATGTGCATTGTGTGCTTAAATTATTAGGGCATCCACCCACGGTGCTTAAAAGCATATTTAGATTATTGTAATTATCCTGTAACGTGGTAATAAAATAAAGTAGAACGATGTTATGTCACCATAACAGGTTTTAATTGAAAAGCAAAACATAGCCTGTTACGTCTTCATCCCTGCTATAAATTATAAGAGAACATAAAAAATAATTTAGCCTAGAAGAACAAGTTGCCTACACAGTAAACAAACTCAAAATATATTTATATAATATAATTTGCGAGTGACCTGTCCTATAGACTATTTGTATGAAAATGTTAATAAATAAAACAGCTGTTTTCAAATTCAATCTAGGCCTCTAATTTAATTTAGCCCAGGCATGAACAATTTAATTAGGCCTAATAAAATAACAAAAACATGGCTGTCTACGAATATCAGGGTCGGCCAGTCACAGCTAGAAGAGATCCAACTTTTGTCTAATTAACATCAGACTTGACTTTTCATAGCAGGTTAGCTGAATGTAGCAGGTTAGGAGAATTAGGTCAAGGTTAGGAAAAGGGTTAGGTTTAGCTAAAATTGAAAAAAATCCGCCGTTGCCATTATTTTGACAAAAGCTGGATCTCGTCTAGCCATGACCGGGCCGGCCCGCCTCACTACCGCTGCGATTCAGCTCCACAGCAGTGGAAAGAGGACACTCGAGGAAGCCACAAACTGAAGAAACTAGAAAGCTGACATTGGACAATCAAATTTGATAACAAATGTTAATTTACATAAGGCTGAAAAAAGGCCCGCGCCATGCATTTATAAAAGTACTCATTTCGAAAGCCGAAATTCTCTCTTCTTAGTTCTACAGGATGACGTTTATATATGTTGTTTATTGTAATTTGAACTATCGTGGGGGTCATGGCTCGTGTGGTATGTGATAAACGTGGCTTATTGATAACTCTGTTACCGACTATAGGCAGTTGGCTGCCTAGTGATTGCAACGCCGATGTGAATAGTTGACAACCATGTTTCGTTTCCAAGTGCAACTGAATAAGCTCAACAAATGCACACATTACTCTGTCAATCCATTCCAAATCTTCATACTATACACGACAAAGGCGGCATGTGTTGATTTTGCCTAGGGCAGCAGCAGAACTTCTCGGACCAGGCCTGACAAACACTTCTTGAGGACGCCTGTACTCCGTTTTGGATAAAGAATCCCTCTCTCGGTGGGGTACACCGGAAACAGGGATAATCAACTCAATCTTTGCCAATTTTTCAGGGTACACTTAGCTGAAGTTCCTCATGAAGACTGTGCGTCGTTTGCGTGAGTAATAATAGAAACACACAAATTTCCAAACAGCTTGAGGATTTATTAGCCTCAAGTATATCTGCCTTTGAAGTTTGAGCACATCGACTGGCATTTCCATCAATAAAAAGCCTTATTTTGCAACGGATTTTTACATTCTCCCTTGCAATTTGGCCAGAAACTATTATTTATTGGCTTTTTTATTTATTTAAATTTTTTAATAGGCCAAAGGCCGACCATAACCGGTTAACGGACACCATGCCGCAGCCACATTTGTGATAGAAATCACTGAGGTACTCATAGACAAAGACATGATTCCGATTTACACAGTCAGCAAAGACTGCTTCAAGAAGATGACTAACAAGCTAGACAGGAGATACAAGATTCCATCTCGCACATATTTCTCCCAAGTCTCCATCCCAACACTGTATAACAAAATGAAGTTGAAACAGATCGCACACATAATTATTACACGACTACAGCAGACCTTTGGTAGTAGAACAACCGACCCCCTAGATTCGTTTGACAGTACACTTTATTGAAGAGGAGTTTCAACTTAAAAGGTCTTTGCTTGTAAACATCATAGGCTACATCCCATAGATCACACAGGACAAAACATCGCTCTGGTGTTGCGAGAAGCTTTAGCCGCCTGAATGAGGAGCAGCAAGTGTGCACAACGATAATGGCACACACATTGTCAAGGCCATCGTATTGAATGACAACTAGACACCAATGTTTTGGACACAGCCAATTGCAATTGGTAGGCTATATGTTAAGGCACTTGGACTTAGAATTTCAATTAAAATAATGATTAATCCTACTTATACATAATTACACAATCATAAGCTTCCTTCCAATTCAATATGCAGCCTATGGCTGCCTGTATAAATAATTAACTTAAATAACCTAAGTTCATTATTTAATGGTAAAATAGGAACTCATTAATTCATAAGTGTTGCGCTTATAGCACACTATTTTGAGGCTCATATTAAAAATGTATGTTAATATGTACACTACAGTTCAAAAGTGTAGGGTCACTTAGAAAATCTTGTTTTTGAAAGAAAAGCAAATTTTTTGTCCAGTAAAATATCAAACTGATCAGAAATACCGTGTAGACATTGCTAATGTTCTAAAATACTATTTTAGCTGTAAACGGCTGACTTTTAATGGAATATCTACATAGGCCCATTCTCAGCAACCGTCACTCCTGTGAAATAGTACTCGCAAAACACCAGTCTCCAGGATGCTGGCCTGCCCGGTGTCTGTTCTTTTCCCACCTTAATATTCTATTTTTATTGGCCTGTCTGAGATATGGCTTAGTCTTGGCAACTCTGCCTAGAAGGTCAGAATCCCGGAGTCGCCTCTTCACTGTTGACGTTGAGACTGGTGTTCTGTGGGTACTATTTAATGAAGCTGCCAGTTGAGTTGAGGCGCCTGTTTCTCAAACTAGACACAAATGTACTTGTCCTCTTGCTCAGTTGTGCACCAGGGCCTCCCAATCTTTCTATTCTGGTTAGAGCCAGTTTGCGGTGTTCTGTGAAGGGAGTAGTACACAGCGTTGTACGAGATCTTCAGTTTCTTGGCAATTTCTCGCATTGAATAGCCTTCCTTTCTCAAAACAAGACTAGGCTGACGAGTTTGAGGAAAGCTCTGTTTCCGGCCATTTTTAGCCTGTAATCAAACCCACAAATGCCGACGCTCCAGATACTCAACTAGTCTAAACAAGGCCAGTTTTGTTGCTTTTTTAATCAGCACAACAGTTTTCAGCTGTGCTAACATAGCTGCAAAAGGGTTTTCTAATGATCAATTAGCCTTTTAAAATTATGAACTTGGATTAGCTAGCACAGCGTGCCATTGGAACACAAACACACTTCCAGAGTGATGTTGCTGATAATGGGCCTCTGTACGCCTATGTAGATATTCCATTCAAAATCAGCCGTTTCCAGCTAAAATAGTAATTTACAACATTAACAATGTCTACACTATTTCTGATCAATTTTATGTTATTTTAAATGGACCAAAAATGTGCTTTCTTTCAAAAACAAGGACATTTCTAAGTGACCCCAAACGTTTGAATGGTAGAGTAGGTGTAATGATCCTATCTATTATCATAAGTACAACAATGTTGGAAAATATTTCTCATTTAGTTTTGTGTTTATTTAGCACAGTATGTATTCATTCATATGATCTCATTTTTTATTTTCATTTTTTATCCCCGTTTCTCCCCAATTTTCATGGTATCCAATCGCTAGTAATTACTATCTTGTCTCATCGCTACAACTCCCGTACAGGCTCGGGAAAGACGAAGGTCGAAAGCCACGTGTCCTCCGAAGCACAACCCAACCAAGCCGCACTGCTTCTTAACACAGTGCGCCTCCAACCCCGGAAGCCAGCCGCACCAATGTGTCGGAGGAAACACCGTGCACCTGGCCCCCTTGGTTAGCGCGTACTGCGCCCGGCCCGCCACAGGAGTCGCTGGAGCGCGATGAGACAAGGATATCCCTACCGGCCAAACCCTCCCTAACCCGGACGACGCTAGGCCAATTGTGCATCGCCCCACGGACCTCCCGGTCGCGGCCGGCTGCGAACCCAGAGACTCTGGTGGCGCAGCTAGCACTGCGACGCAGTGCCCTAGACCACTGCGCCACCCGGGAGGCCCATATGATCTCATTTTAGAAGTGATGTTCTCTACCCCGACACTTGTTTTAACCACGAATTAAGTATAACCAGTGTTAGAAAATGTCAATATCTTGCAAAAAATTATCACGTGTCTAAAAAGTTCAGCCCAGTACAAATACACGTGCCTGACAAGGTTGTGATTGGTTGCTTACCTGTCTCTGTTTGATCTCCTCTTTCTTCTGCTCTAGGAAGGCGGAGGGGATACCGGCGATGTTGTCCTGAGCGCTGAGCAGCAGAGGCCACAGGTCCCTCATGAACTCTCTGGCATTCTTCCCATTCAGGAAGCCCGTCAGGTTGATCTGCATCATCTTACTGTCCGGGTGCTGCAACACACACACCAAGGGAGAGAGAAAGACAAAACACCAATTTAACACGGAGGAAGAACTCACAAGAGTAAAAGGAGGGGGAGGGGGGTCTCGCTCAGGCGACTGCCCCCCCTTGTTTCCTTACTAAGCTACACCTGCCTGCTAAATAATAGCAGCCATCTTCATAACAAAACAATAGCTACAGTATGACCCTTGTGCCCCAACACAGACTGCTTCATGGAAACAAACTTTGTTCTGTTGACTTGAGGCTGTGATAAAATTGTGCAATTCAAAATCTTTATCGCCACCCCATTAGTTAGGTAATTGAAACCTGAAACTGAGAATAGCTGAGGGGAGACAAAACTAGAACATCATCCATGTATAAGCACCCCCACTGCATGCATTAAGGCAGTTTCCCTTAAAATACTCTGAAAAATAAATCCCCCAGCCATCACTAACATTTTCATCAATTATGATAGAAAATAACTGACCAGATATCTTTCCCTGCCAGTCTTCCCACTAGTTTCCCTGCCCTATTGTTCTCGGTCTCCCCAGTCTACTCTTTGAGAGATGAACAGATATCCACAAAACAGAGTGCATCAAAACCCAACACTGCGAGTACAGTCCCGGTGTCCTCAGCGTGTCCCGCAGGATCAGTGGGTATGGAGCGCCCGAGTCTCCTGCAGAAAGAGACGCTCCCTTGGCTTGCTTCCGACTCCCTAGTGCTTGAGACTCAACCACCTTGAGTTTATTGTTATATCATTTATCTAAATTGCAAGAGACGAACAAGCAATAATGAGTGCACAAGACATTTGAAAGGGGTTTTATTTCAACATGTAGGTCAAGAATTAAAAGTTAGATACCCCCTTAGCTCACTAACAATGATAATTAAGGACTTTTCTTATCATTACTGTGGATTTAACCTCTCTAGGCTAGGGGGCGGTATTTTCACATCCGGATGAAAAGCGTGCCCAAAGTAAACTGCCTGCTACTCAGGCCCAGGAGCTAGGATATGCATATTATTAGTAGATTTAGATAGAAAACACTGACGTTTCTAAAACTGTTTGAATGATGTCTGTGAGTAAAACAAAACTTATTTGGCAGGCGAAACCCCGAGGACAAACCATCCAGAATTTTTTGGGGGAAGTCACTCTATTCTATGGGTTTTCTATGTGGATCTAGATTTCTAAAAGGCACTTGCTTGCAGTTTCTATCGCTTCCACTGGATATCAACAGTCTTTAGAAATTGGTTGATGTTTTTCCTTTGAGAAATTAAGTAGGGCTGTTCAGAACGAGGGTCGGGTCTATTGTACTGTTGTGGTTGGGGCGCGCCACCTGAAAGTTTGCCCCACTGTTTTCGTCCGGTATTGAACACAGTTTATCCCGTCTTAAATTTGATCAATTATTTACGTTAAAAAATACCTTAAGTTCTATTAGGAAAGTTATTTGAAATGTTTGGACAAAGATTACAGGAAACTTTAGATATTTTGTAGTCATGTTGCGCGAGTTGGAACCAGTGATTTTCTGGATCAAACGCGCCAAAATATATTGACATTTTGGAGCTATAACGACAGAATTAATCGAACAAAAGAACCATTTGTGATGTCTATGGGACATATTGGAGTGCCAACAGAAGGTAAGGCATGAATTATATCGTTATCTCTGAGTTTTGTATCGCGCCTGGCGGGATGAAATATGATTGTCTGTGTTTGATGGGGTGCTGTCCACCGATATAGAATGGTTTGCTTTCACCATAAAGCCTTTTTGAAATCTGACACCGTGGCTAGATTAACAAGAAGTTAAGCTTTATTTTGACATATTGCATGTATATTTAAGAATGTAAATATTTACAATTCTGTAGATTGAATTTGGAGCCCTGCACTTTCACTGGATGTTGGTCAGGTGGGACGGTAGCGTCCCATCTAGCCTAGAGAGGTTAAAGCATTTAGCTTAGAAAACCCACCCCCAAAAAATAACAGCACAGAAACTAAATAAAATCGGTAAGAGGCAGCTGAATGTATTTTCCCTCCCAGTATTAGGCTAGGTTCACTAAAACAAATAGTAAGAGAACTTACAGGATTCCAGCAACACCTTTGTATGAACATAAAGCATCCTAGGGTTGTTGGGAGTCATATGTTCATTAAAAAACAGTTGTGGAATAACTAGAAGGCTATCAATACCCTTCAACATTTCCTATGTCTGGGGTTTCATCCAGTTAATTATATGTAATTTCCCCTTGAAGTAATGTTTTATATGCCAAATGCTATTTAAGCTTGGGGGGGGGGGGGGGCAATGTGGTAGAATGCACGAGTATAATTTTAACCATGAGATTAGATTTCCCAACGTGACAATTTCAAGGAGGGGCAATGAAATGTAACAAACTAAGGAAAACTTGGACATCTAGTGCACTGATTTATTTATGCAGAACAGGGTCCATGTGCAATGTAGTATTCAAAAATCACGTAGTGGGCTAGGTAATAATGTTTAAAGCACCGTTTTGCCACAGCCCAGATTGAAGATACTACGGATGTAATTTTAATATGAACTAATTAAATGACGATCAATAGTCTAACAGTTCAACTCTATTCTCAGCCAATTTTTTTCACCATCCAAAGACAGGCTAGAGGAGATAAAGAAAAACTAGCGGTGCGATTCAAAAGTATATGGAGAAAATGGCATGGCATTGTCCAAGTGTTTCTATCACTAGCATGTTGATCCCTGAACATAACTCACCTCAAACCACACACTGCATCAGGGAGAGTTGGGCTCAGTGACACTTTGGGCTCAGCAGAGAGCTAATAAGGTGTTGGTGCTATACTTCTGATGCAAGGTATAACATCCATAATGGTTCAGGCCTTTTGAATCATAAATCACATCATCATTAGAAAACTGTGGCACAAAGGCACTTTTGTCACATATCACAGCAAAAACTTTGGGTCATTCAAATTATGTATATTGTACACCGGTGGTCGCTCTTTCCCCATCTGCATTTATATTGTGTCTTATCAATACACTTTATTAAATCAACCTCTCTTTGCCTTGTATTAAGTTAATATAAATAACATCTGATGTACATACAAGAACAGGGAGGAATTGGAGTCAATAGTATTACCTTTTCTTCCAGCTGGTTAAATATAAATTCTATGACGACGTCATCCTCGAACCCCAGGATCTCCGTCACTCGCTGAGTGATCCAAGGTTTGACGACCTCCAGGTTCACCTTGGTCATATCCACCTAGGGGAGGAAGAATCAGGAAGTAGTTCAAACACATGCCTAACTTCAACCCATTGCACACTTAAAGGGATATGTAGAGATTTTGGCAATGAGTCAGATGAACTTGTGGATTCCATTTTTATGTCTCAGAGTCTAGTACGAAGTAAGTTTGGGGTAGTTTCGTGAGCCAATGCTAACTAGCAATAGTGCAATGACTGGAAGTCTATGGGTATCTGTTAGCATGGATACCCATAGAAAACCAGTCATTCCGCCAGCGCTATTTAGCAACTTCCTTTAAACTGCATGCAGATTTAAAAATGGCATCCACCAGTTCATCTGACTCTGGGGAAGTAGGTAAAGGGCATTCCTTTAAACCAAATTAGGCAATATAGAAATTACCATATTTACTTGTGGGGGCATTTCAATTCAATTAAAAGATGTGCTTTGATGAGTGTTGTTTATACCTTCTTTTCCAGACATTCTGCAAATTTCAGTTGCTTTAGAAGTTTCTTCTGCTTGTTGCTGAAGCGATTGTCCTGTTCTGCACTTGTGCCCTGTAAGAAACAAGAACAAAACATCTGTCTCAACTATTACAATACAGGTTTGTTCTTGTCCTTGCCTCAGACACTTAGCTGAGGAACGCTAAACTCCGTTTTCTTATATCGAGGCAGCGTAGAGTATTGATAACTGGCCACGCGATTTGCTAGCAACAACATTGTCCTACATGTACACGCACAGGAATAATTCTATATCCAACCGATTATGGCAGTAGGCGGATTATGCAAGTCATGTAAACATACTTTGCTCATCTTAAATTGGCGTACGGTCAAAATCGAACTACGCATACACCAATTTAAACTGGTTTTCTAAGCAATCTCAAATTATTAGGACATGTAAACACCTTAAAATCAGCGCTCCAGCAGTGTATTTGATCTGCCCATGTGCCCAGCACAGTTGTGCAAGCCTGCCTCTTTAGCACACGTTTAGGGAGTTCGGAACAATGGATGACTCTTAAGTTTGTATGTGGAGACTATTTCTATGTCTTAACTCAATCATACATACTTCCCAAAAATAACCTGGTCACTGTGGTATAACGTTAATTTTGAGTGGCAATTTTCTGCATTTAACAGTGTGCCACCAGGTAGCTTGATTTCAGAAGTGCCCATGTAAAGAGGATTGTTAGGGAATCCGTTCTTCTTGCAAAGTAAGGTATCGTTTAAAAATATATATTAATCTGACTATCCACAATAATCGCATTTTTGTGGGCATGTAACGTTAACCGTACTCATTGAGTCACAATCGGTCAATAGGCTTTCCTGTACAACTGCGGTCCATAAACGGGGTGCTGAAATTCCTACTTTTAATATAAACGTTAATTTAATACAACAGACTTTTTCCAAATTTGTGCTAAAATTAGGGAAAAGGCGGTAATTATATTTTAGAAATGTTTTATTCAAAGTATGAATTTCACCATCGCGCGGAAGGACAGCAGTTGTACTGGACAAACATTTACAGGTAAACGTTTTCAGAATTGACATTCTTACAATTATCTATTGATGGTGACTCGATGTTTTTTGCAGTATCGTTAAATCGCGCCACCAGCAACACTCAATTCCGCCTCGATGTAAGATAACGTCAGCTAATGTTAGCTACGTCACAACAGTTAAACATAACGTTAGCCGACTTTAGAAACATATGACACATATACAAGTAAATTATGTAGAAATTAAGTCCATAATATGATCACTTATTAGCCAGAATAAACGTCAGTTTATGTTGCTAGCTAACCTTAGTGTTATTCGCGATGTGCGATAAGGCCCGAGTACGAGCACTGTAACATGCACAGCCCGACTAACGTTACAGTAGTATGGCTAGAATTATACAAAGCCATTTTGCAACCAAGTCTTATACTAGATAACACATGATTGTAGTTATCACCCTTAACTACATCAGTAATGACAATCATTTGAAAATGGGAACACACAACATTCGCACAATTTATCGGCTAGCTTCAATCCAACGTATATATTGCTAAGCTAGTTAGCTAGCTAACAGTTAGCTAACAGTTAGCTGGATAACTTGCTAGCTAACGCAGCCGCCATCTTTACATTGCAGCGGAATGGCGCACGAGCTCGTCCGTCTACAATGGCACATACTTACAAATACAAACGAATATATTATACATTTGGAACACCATTTAACGAGTAATAGTACAACTTTAAATATCTTACGCGGAAGAACCCCGCGTCCATGTTATAAGTTGAGAAAGATGTAAAAGTGGGTGTTTGGTGGAGTCTGGAAAAAGACGTGCTCACAGCGCTGTCCAGGACCTGCTAACAAAACCCCAAGATACAGCGCGCGACAGGGCTCCTCCTTCTTAGCAGAACGGAAGCAGCGATGACGAGAACAACAGGTTCTTCTACACTTTTTCTGAAAGACGCTAGTCAGATTCCCATAACGATTAATGTGATAGAATCCTTTCCCAATGCATCTGGTCTGCATCACAGCGCTAGAGGCGTCACTACAGACCCGGGTTCGATCCCCGGCTATATTACAACCGGCCGTGATCGGGAGTCCCATAGGACGGCGCACAATTTGCCCAACGTCGTCCTGGTTAGGGGAGGGTTTGGCCGAGATAGGCCGTCATTGTAAATAAGAACTTGCCTTGTGAAATAAATAAATATTATGGTATTCCAGTGAAAGAAGAACTTACATATTTAGGCATAACTATTACTAAGGACTAGAAGTCTAGAGGCTTACAAAATGTTAACCCTCTTATTAAAAACCCCCAGAAGAAGCTTAATCAATGGCTACAGAGGGACTTATTTTTGAAAGGAAGAGTCCTAATAACCAAGGCTGAGGGTAACTGTAGGCTAGCATATGCCGCTCTATCTTTATATCTTGACGGTAAAGAGATAGACCAGATGCTTTTCAACTGTCTGTGGAGAAACCTTACCCATTACATTAGGAAAACTGCTGTAATGAACACTTATGAGTTTTGGTAGGGTGAATTTTCTGGACTTTACTACCTTATATAATACCTTTAAGATCAATTGGATAAAACAAGTCCTAAGAAGACACAAGTCTATGTGGAACTTTATTCTTCATGTCTTCTCTACTTTTGGTGGCCTTTACTTCATGTTGGTTTGCAGTTATAATATTGACAAAGTTCCAGTGAAACTGTTTTTCATCGGCAGGTTTTCTTGTCATGGTCCTTAATTTCTAAGCATCATTTTTCTCCACACAGATATTATATATGGAATAATCAGGATATATTGTATAAAAATACTTCTTTGTTTTTAGAATATTGGTTCTGAAATAATATCCTATTGGTGCGCCAACTTGTAAATGCAGAGGGTCTTTTACTCAATTATAAGAAATTATTTTCACTTTACAAGATCCCTGTAACACCTAAAGATTTTGCAATTGTTTAAGATGCCATTCCCTCAGGTGTTGCTTTATTTTTCAGGAACGTGTCAAGACCTGACCCTCAGGACCTGACTACGATTAACCCTGTTGACTCATCATTATGAAAGTTTTTTTGTTGTTGGTCTATTCAACAACAATAGAGCTATATGAGTCTTGTTTCAACAGGATGTTGTATCTTTACCGTATGTCATGCCTTATTGGAATGGTTTTATTGACAATATATTTTGGAAAAAAGTTTTACATGTTGCCACACACATACCTACTTAATAACAAAATTAAGGACATTTATTTTAAAAGTATTCATAAATATTATCCTGTCAACCACTAAATGAAGAAGTTTAAGAAAAACATCAATTCAAACTGTACCTTTTGTAATGACCACCCCGAAACAGTGTTGCATATTTTTTGGCATTGTATTCATGTAAGGAAACTGTAGCAAGACATCAGTAGATTTATAATTGAACACGTTTATGAAGATTTTACACTATTGTGGAGAGATGCACTGTTTGGATTATTTTCCTACAATAGAAATAAGTTGAAACTATTTTATGTAATTCATTTCATTATTCTTTTGGCCAAATTTCATATTCACAAATGTAAATTTACTAACAAAACACCACGATTTATTACCTTACAAAAAAAAAATGTAACTATATTTTAAGACAATTAAATACTCTACCAACAAAAAAGCTGTTAGAATAAGTGTATGTATGTTCCTTTAGGTCCTTGTGTAATGTGATACTGTACCCCTAGCCCAATTGTCCTTTGTATATTCTTTACATATACTTGTGTTCCATGTACTTTGTGTATTGATTAATTGTTAATTAAAATAATAATAATAATAAAAACAGGTTCTTCGATGAGGTTTAACGGCTGTTGACATCCAATAAATGTTGCATTACCGCCACCTACTAGACTGGAGTATAACTCCCTTATACATTGCTTGAAAAATAAATAAATACCCTACCATCTAACTACACTCACAAATAAATATATACTAATAATAAAATACAAAAATAAACACCACCCTACTCCACTATTTTAATCTATTTAGTCCTACTTCAGGCCTACAGCCTGAAAGGATGGAACACCACCACTTAACACACCCTGTAACTCTTCTGACGCAAAATCTCGCACACCTAAATACCTCTCTGCAGCTGCCACCACAACCTCAATTTTCTGTGACTTACGTTCCATCCTTGCAGTACAGTTGATAACCATTTCTATAAATGCAAAAAATCTCATCTTAACTGAAACATATATCACTTGTTGGTTAATCCTCTGTACTGGTACAGATCTACTACTCACACCACTCCTCTCAGGATCCCTCCCCCTTGACCCATTTTCCTCTACTTTCTTCACTGCCTCAGCATATGACAACTTCTGCACTACTCTTACCCTGGAAACATCAAACTGCCTCTCTTGCACAGGACATTTCTGATCCCCAGCCCCATGGGCACACCTACAACTAACACATACCAATACCTTCCCCGAAGCTGGTTGAAAGAATGCCAAGAGTGTGCAAAGCTGTCATCAAGGCAAAGGGTGGCTACTTTGAAGAATCTCAAATTGAAAATATATTTTGATTTGTTTAGCACTTTTTTGGTTACTACATAATTCCATATGTGTTATTTCATAGTTTTGATGTCTTCACTATTATTCTACAATGTAGAAAATAGTAAAAATAAATTAAAAAACCTTGAATGAATAGGTGGTTCCACACTTTTGACTGGTACTGTATGTGTTGTCGGTAGGCTGATACTGTAAGCAACATTCTATCTCAATGTTACATTCTAACAATCAAATGTATGTTATGTATCAATCAAACCTAATGAAATGTAATATATTTTTCACCACAGTTCTCTTTGGATTGTAGCTCAAAATATTGCTGGAGTTATGAAACCCTATGATGAAATTCAAAATTATTGAATGATCAAATCAAATGTTATTGGTCACACACACATATTCAGCAGATGTTATTGCAGATGTAGCGAAATGCTTGTAGGCCAAGGTCTGTTCATCAACACACAGTAGGCCTACCGCTTAGTAGCCTAGAATACTGCCATAATAAATCAGTCCCCCAACAGCAAATAACAAAACAGAATGAGCAAATTAAGAGATTTATTCAATTTCTGATCAAAAGTACACTGCAATTTTGTTCATTACCCACAAATATATTTCTAATAAGTCTTTCATTAAAAATAAGGCTTCAATTCTGAATATATTTGGTACCCATTTGTACCCAAAATAACACTGTGCCTGTAAAGAAATATGAAGATATTTGAACATTTTCTGAAGTTGTGTTGTAAAGGCAGGCCTTTTTATAAACATTGTGGATTTTCTGTTTCTTCTGCATCCATTATGCCTGATAGGTTTCCCTATATCTCTCACTGCTGCTGTGTCATTTCACTGTGCCCTCTATACTACCCTAATGCAGCAGGCCAAGAGGGAAATGAAAGCCAACCCCTTGAGATACTGTAAACTGATGGTAGGGGTACTCTACCTACATGTACATATTACCTCAATTACCTTGACTAACTGGTGCCCCCACACATTGACTCTGTACCGGTACCCCCTGTATATAGGCTCGCTATTGTTATTTTACTGCTGCTGTTTAATTATTTTTTTCTTTTATTTTACTTTTGTTAACTTTTTTTTTTTTTTACTTAAAACTTATTTTTCTTAAAACTGCATTGTTGGTTAAGGGCTTGTAAGTAAGCATTTCACTGTAAGGTTGTTGTATTCGGCGCATGTGACAAATATAATTTGATTTGATTTGACTTAACTATATGTACAATTATTTGCCTGAAGCCTATTTCCCCCAGAGGTTTGAGGCTTATGTTAAACCTGCTATGGTACTTAAATGATCGCTATCACAATTAAAACAACATAAACTGAAGAAAGTCACAACAGAAGAGAATGATTGACAGTATGATTCCCTAAAATGAGTAAGGCTGCTATTATGAGAGCGTGTGCTTGTTGCCTACCGTGTGTGTGTGTGTGTGTGTGTGTGTGTGTGTGTGTGTGTGTGTGTGTGTGTGTGTGTGTGTGTGTGTGTGTGTGTGTGTGTGTGTGTGTGTGTGTGTGTGTGTGTGCGTGTGTGGTTTCAGTGTCCACTGTCGTGGCAAGTTGAGTGGTTCTGGCTGAAGACTCCTGGTTTGAAAATAGTCCCTGGTTTATTTGTAGAATATTGCTGACATACAAAAGGTTCCTGGTTTGGAAATTATGGTTAAAGAGGGTCTGTTGTGATAGGCAGACCCAGAATGAAGTGGATTTAAGGGAATAGTGATTGGCAGGTCAGTGTCTGTGAGTGGGGCCCGCTAGCTGACTGGCAGTCCGGCGTTGGTCTTCTTGTCACGGATGGAGCTTAGCATGTCTGAGACGAGCTCCTCAAGCCCATAGGTCGACTTCCAGCCCCAGTCTCTCTGTGCATTGGAGTCATCAAACCTCACTGGCCAGCTGTCCGCTACACACCAGGGAACAATCATGGTCAAGAGTTATTTTACACATCACAACTTTCATAAGACCCAATAATGACATGATTCATGACTGGGGACCGTGTGAAGCAAACCCAGAGCAAATAAAATAACATTTGATTTGATTCGATTTGAAATAGCAATGCTGTAGGAGGTCAAGGATGAGAGAAAGGCTGACATGTAAGGCGTACAATATTTAATACTACTACAAAAATACAATGTATATCTACTCTAGCCTATACACCATGAAGGAGAAAACGTTCCATATACTTCTGTTATGGCTTAATTCAAATCACACATCTTGAGGTTCAATAACAATTAAAAACACTCCACAGACAGTCAGACACACACCAATAAGGTGAACAATGAACATACCAATGGTCTGGCGGACAGAGTCAGGGTTATAGGTGACCTTGAGGTGGGGCAGGTGCTTGCGGATTTCCATGGCAACTTCCTCAGGGGTGAAGCTCATGGCAGCGATGTTGTATGTGCGCAGTGACAGTTGGAATTCCGGGGCCTGCATGAACTCCACAGTCGCACGGTGGCAGTCACCAATGTGCATCATGGGCAGACGTGTGTCAGCGCGTAAATAGCACTCGTGGTGACCTGTGCTGAGTGCATCGTGAAAAATTTGGACAGCATAGTCTATGGGAAAGGAGAGCAAAAAAGTACACAGAATGTATTGGAATATATCCCTATGGCATTAATACTTTAATAAATGATTATATGATAAATTTGGGTTACCTGTTGTTCCTCCCCCAGGCTGTGTGTTAGCTGAAATTATGCCAGGATAGCGTAGGCAGCGGAAGTCCAGTCCATACTTGTGATGAAGATACTAACAGAGAGAGATTTAACACAATCAAAGCAAATAACCAGCAAAAGCATATTTCACTTTATCTGCACTACGTTAATTAATTGACTTACTTTCTCTGAAAAATATACATGTGAAAACTCTTGCTTTAAGAGAGGACCGGCAGGTTGTGTGCTCTTGCTTTAAGAGAGGACCGGCAGGTTGTGTGCTCTTGCTTTAAGAGAGGACCGGCAGGTTGTGTGCTCTTGCTTTAAGAGAGGACCAGCAGGTTGTGTGCTCTTGCTTTAAGAGAGGATCGGCAGGTTGTGTGCTCTTGCTTTAAGAGAGGACCGGCAGGTTGTGTGCTCTTGCTTTAAGAGAGGACCGGCAGGTTGTGTGCTCTTGCTTTAAGAGAGGACCGGCAGGTTGTGTGCTCTTGCTTTAAGAGAGGACTGGCAGGTTGTGTGCTCTTGCTTTAAGAGAGGACCGGCAGGTTGTGTGCTCTTGCTTTAAGAGAGGACCGGCAGGTTGTGTGCTCTTGCTTTAAGAGAGAACCGGCAGGTTGTGTGCTCTTGCTTTAAGAGAGGACCGGCAGGTTGAGTGTATGCAAGAGTGTGCATTTGACAGCAATGTGGTCGCATTATGACTGCATCTATGACTGTTTGTGTGTTGATGTGTGTATATTTGTGTGTGTGAACATAACAGGTCACACCTCCCCCATCAGTTCACCGTGCACTTTGGAAACCCCATAAATGGTGTGAGGCCTCTGGACACACAGGTCAGGTGCGGGGTCACGGGGAGAAGAAGGGCCAAAAGCTCCGATGGTGCTAGGGACAAAGAGACGTAAGCAGCTCTCCAGAGCCAGGTCCAGCACATTATGAAGGCCTAGAAAGAACAGCAAGGAGTGAAGCTTTAGACAAAAACATACAAACCTTGCAAAAACGGATACTGTGATACTGCCCTGGATACTGCAATAGCGTGTGTGTGTGAATTTGGAGCTGACCTGTGATATTAATCTTGCGTGCCAGGGCCACATTGGCCTCTCCCACAGCACTGAGTAGAGCGCTGTAATGCACCAGCCAGGTGATGCGGTTATTCACCACCAACTCTCTGAGGTTCTTATAGTCCAACACGTCAGCATACACAAACGGGCCTGAGGGAGAGGAGAAGAGATTGACAAACTACAGATTTCCCCTTCAAGGCAGGGGACATGTTATTTTCTCCAGAAAAGAAGAGGATTTGAGAAGCGCAGTATGGAGATGTGCATGAACATTGAGATCAATAGAGAATTGTTGATCGGTCCAACTAAGAAAACTTACCACTTCTGTACACTTCTGGTGGAGCCTTTTTAATATCCGATAGGATAACGTTTTCTGTTCCGTACTGATTCCTACACATTGATATTCAATTAAAAAATGACATTTCAGTTAATTCCTGGAATTTACGGAATTTAATTGGATAGGAGCCCAACCCCAGAAGGTAAACTAGATGTTAAGTGAGAATTCTACAATCTGTGGAATATTCAGGCTATCAACATCGAAGAAATCAGCATTGAAGAAAAGATTGCTCTTTAGTTTTTTCTTACCTCAGGATTTCTGCAAGCCCCACACCTAACTGGCCAAGGCCGCCTTAACCATGAAGAGAAAAATAATGGATAATACAATGCAGAATTCATAAGCATTCATGAAGCAACACCATCTCAATTGTCACTTTGTATTTGCTAAAAGGTCTCAGAGAATATATGGTGAAAATGTGTTTCTTATGTACAATTTCAGAAAAAAGTAGGGCTGGATGTTTTGTCATATTCTGCTTCAACCAGGCTGCAACCTTTTTTGTTTTCACCAAAGCTTTATGTACAGACAAAAACTGGCCTCAGTCTATTATTCTGCCCGTGGTCACTTGCTGGGGCCTTTTTGTCCCCAGTCTACTCACAGCCTATTGTACTAAGGAAAAGAGGATTGCCACTTACGGAACAGTGAAAACAACTCGAAATGACAAAAACTAGAATGACAGCATGCCTATGCTTGTATAATTAAAAAAATACAGATTTTACACAATTTCATAAACACATATACATCCTATATGGCCTATCTATAGACTATGGGCCATAAAGTGTTATTTGCTACTTGAGATAATAAAAAATAGTTAACCTGTGATGAGAATTCGTGGGTTCTCCGCAGTAGGTAGGTCAATTGAATCCTGACTGTTCCACCGGCTGTTCTGTCGGGGTGACCCACTAAAGCCGCGGAATGACAAACTACGCGCCCGGCTGCGACAGCCATGGCAGAACGATCCGAATAGAGCTGCCGCGGAGGGCATACAGAACCGCAAACCCGGTAGCATGGGGAGCTGTTGCCCCTGTGGAAAAAGTTGGATCAAAGACAATAGGCTATGTTATCTATTTCATCCGGCAAATCAATCTCACTTAGTAGGAATGACACCATTTAGGCCATAGCCACGGTTCATTCTATGGATTAATTCAAAAATTACAATTTGAACAGTGCAATGGAAAAATCAAATCAAATTTTATTGGTCGAATACACATATGTAACGTTAGCAGATGTTATTGCGGTTGTAGCAAAATGCTTGTGTTCCTTGCTCCAACAGTGCAGTAATATCTAACAATACACAACAATACACACGAATCTAAAAGTAAAATAATGGAATTAAGAAATATAGAAATATTTTAAGACGAGCAATGCAGGAGTCCAGAGTGTATTTATATATATATATATCAGATCAACCTGTATTTGTCACAAGCGCCAAGTACAACAAGTGTAGACTTTACCGTGAATTGCTTGCTTACAAGCCCTTAACCCAACAGTGCAGTTTAAGAAGAGTTAAGAAAATATTTACCAAGTAGACAAATAAAAAGTAATAATAAAAAGCAACACAATAAGAATAACAATAACGAGGCTATATACATGGGGAACCGGTACCGAGTCAGTGTGCAGGGGTACATATTAGTTGAGGTAATTTGTACATGTAGGTGGGGGTGAAGCATATATGTGTATATATATATGTATATATGTGTGTGTGTCTGTGTTTGTGTGTGATGGGCTGTATAGACATTATGGACCTAGTGTGGATAGAATATGTAGTATATCTGAAGAATACGTGGATAGAATAGTAAATGTACAGCAATAGTTGAATAGGATGGCCTTGACTAGAATACAGTATATACATTTGAAATGGGTTAAACAGTATGTCAACATTATTAAAGTGACGAGTTTTCTATGTCTATGTACATATGGTAGCAGCCTCGAAGGTGCAGGGGTGAGTAACCGGGTGGTACCCTGCTTGTAACAGCGACTAAGTTCAGGGCAGGGTACTGGATGGAGGCCAGCTAGTGGTCTATTTAACAGTCGGCCTTGAGATAGAAGCTGTTTTTCAGTTACACATCCGTACAACAATGAAGAGGTTAGTTGACCGTGATAGGCTATAGGTTAGTTATGTAACATTGTTGTTTAGCCCATTTTAAAACATAAACTTTATACAATTCATATTGACTGAAACACCACGCGTTATCTTTCAGAAGTAGAATGGATACAAAACAACATGTTACCTGTGTGCTGACAAAAACCTGCAATAAGTCTCTGTTTATGCCAACCACCTGTTGCCCAAACTGAAGACTTTACAGATCGCACAATCGCATTTCACGCTATGTTACAAACGAATTTATGAAAATTGCGTTGGTAAAACGGTTTTCATGGTAGTTAACTCTTAGAATTAAAAGATTACCCTCCGATTGGTCACAGATTGGTCACAGATTAAGCGCACCAAGCATCCATTGGGTAAAGCTAGATAAACGGCTGATGAAAGTCATGCTGGGATATGTGGTTTTCCTTGTTGTGATGTAAGAGCGCAAGAGGGCGTGACTCAATTGTAAAGGACTACAATATCCAGCCTGCAAGGCAATACATGTGGGCAAACATGCTGACTAGCTGCTCACAGTGTATTTGTATTGTGTAGAAATGTTTAGCTGAGTTTGGCTTGAGCAGGACTGGAGCGTAGAGGCTTACTTCAGAGTCAGAGAAGGGATCAAAATATATTTGACAAGTGACAACAAGCATTATGCTACTTATTACAGTTTGGTGTAATATATGTCACCTCAGGTGTAGCGTGTGGTGTATAAGTCAAATGCTGGGAAGAGGACTGATGATTCCTGTCTTTAAAACCCAACAGAAACACACATCAACCAAATCAGAATAAAGAAAAATGTATTAACAAAAACAATAAGATACACTACCGGTCAAAAGTTTTAGAAAACCTACTCATTATTTTTACTATTTTCTACATTTACATTTACATTTAAGTCATTTAGCAGACGCTCTTATCCAGAGCGACTTACAAATTACATTGTAGAATAATAGTGAAGACATCAACACTATGAAATAACACATATGGAATCATGTAGTAACCAAAAAAGTGTTAAACAAATCAAAATATATTTTATATTTGAGATTCTTCAAATAGCCATCCTTTGCCTTGATGACAGCTTTGCACACTCTTGGCATTCTCTCAACCAGCTTCATGAGGTAGTCGCCTGGAATGCATTTCAATTAACAGGTGTGCCTTCTTAAAAGTTAATTCGTGGAATTTCTTTCCTTCTTAATGCGTTTGAGCCAATCAGTTGTGTTGTGACAAGGTAGGGGGGTTGTGCAGAAGATAGCCCTATTTGGTAAAAGTCCATATTATGGCAAGAACAGCTCAAATAATCAAAGAGAAATAACAGTCCATCATTACTTTAAGACATGAAGGTCAGTCTATACAGAACATTTCAAGAACTTTGATAGTTTCTTCAAGTGCAGTCACAAAAACCATCAAGCGCAATGATGGAACTGGCTCTCATGAGGACCGCCACAGGAATGGCAGACCCAGAGTTACCTCTGCTGCAGAGGATAAGTTCATTACAGTTACCAGCCTCAGAATTTGCAGCCCAAATAAATGCTTCACAGAGTTCAAGTAACAGACACATCTCAACATCAACTGTTCAGAGGAGACTGTGTGAATCAGGCTTTCATGGTCAAATTTGTCACGCCCTGGCTATAGAGAGGCTTTTTATTCTCTATTTTGTTTAGGCCAGGGTGTGACTAGGGTGGGCAGTCTATGTTCTTTTTTCTATGTTGTTGTGTTTCTATGTGTTTGGCCTGGTGTGGTTCCCAATCAGAGGCAGCTGTCTATCGTTGTCTCTGATTGGGAGCTATACTTAGGTAGCCTGTTCCAACCAGTGTTTGTGGGTAGTTGTTTTTTGTTTCGTACCTGTACCAAACAGAACTGTTTCGGTTATTCTTTTGTCATTTTCGTGTTTAGTGTTCGGTTGTTATTTAATTAAATATGAACACGCAACATGCTGCACCTTGGTCCTCATCTTCTTCTCTTGAATGCCGTGACAGAATTGCTGCAAAGAAACTATTGCGATAACAACACCCACCCGTAGCACGCGCTCCAGCAGGTATATTTCACTGGTCATCCCCAAAGCCAACACCTCTTTGGCTGCCTTTCCTCCCAGTTCTCTGCTGCCAATGACTGGAAAGAATTGCAAAAATCGCTGAAGCTGGAGACTTATATTTCCTTCAATAACTTTAAACATCAGCTATCCGAGCAGCTAACCGATCGCTGCAGCTTTACATAGCCCATCTGTAAATAGCCCAGCCCACCCAAGCCTACCTCATCCCCATATTGATTTTATTTAATTTTCTGCTCTTTTACACACCAGTATTTCTACTTGCACATCACCATCTGCTGATCTATCACTCCAGTGTTAATTTTCTAAATTGTAATAACTTCGCTACTATGGCCTATTTATTGCCTTACCTCCTCACGCCATTTGCACATACTGTATATAGACTTTCTTTTTTTCCTAATGTGTTATTGACTGTACGCTTGTGTAACTCTGTGTTGTTGTTTGTGTCGCAGTACTTTGCTTTATCTTGGCCAGGTTGCAGTTGTAAATGAGAACTTGTTCTCAACTGGCCTACCTGGTTAAATAAAGGTGAAATAAAAAACTAAAATACTAAAGGACATCATAAGAGGAAGAGACTTGCTTGGGCCAAGAAATACGAGCAATGGACATTAGACCGGTGGAAATTTGTAATTTGGTCTGGAGTCCAAATTGCAGATGTTTGGTTCCAACCGCTGTGTCTTTGTGAGACGCAGTGTGGGTGAACCGATGATCTCCGCATGTGTATTTCCCACCAAAAAGCATGGAGGAGGTGTTATGTTGTGGGGGTGCTTTGCTGGTGACATTGTCTGATTTATTTATGATTCAAGGCACACTTAACCAGCATGGCTACCACAGCATTCTGCAGTGATACGCCATCCCATCTGGTTTGGGCTAAGTGGGACTATCATTTTTTTTTCAACAGGGCAAATGACCCAACACACCTCCAGGCTGTGTAAGGGATATTTTACCAAGAAGGAGAGTGATGGAGTCCTGCATCAGATGACCTGGCCTCCACAATCCCCCTGCCTCAACCAAATTGAGATGGTTTGGGATGAGTTCTACCACAGAGTGAAGGAAAAGCAGCCAGCAAGTGCTCGGCATATGTGGGAACTCCTTCAAGACTGTTGGAAAAGCATTCCAGGTGAAGCTGGTTGAGAGAATGCCAAGAGTGTGCAAGCTGTCATCAAGGCAAAGAGTGGCTATTTGAAGAATCTCAAATCTCAAATATATTTTGATTTGTTTAGAACTTTTTTGGTTACTACATAATTACATATGTGTTATTTCATAGTTTGATGTCTTCACTATTATTCTACAATGTAGAAAATAGTAAAAAAAAAACTTTAAAAAAACCTTGAATGAGAAGGTGTGTCCACACATTTGACTGGTACTGTATGTGTTGTAGGTAGCCTGATACTGTAAGCAACATGAGTAGGTGTTCTAAAACTTTTGAACGGTAGTGTATATGTGTTTTGTCCTGGAATGCATCATAGTACTAGGCTAAGGTTAAAAGGACATCACATTAGTCCTGCAAGAAATAAGCTATGAAATCGTTTGAATTCATCTTGTGAAATGTGTGATAGTGAACAATAATACACATTACATTTTCCCTGATCTCTTAATTCTAGAAAACAAAATCTGGACTTGCAGTGAAAACAGTATAAAAAAGGTAGTTAGAGTAGATATGTGTCATCATGAGAGAAACATTTTTAACAATGAGGAACTTTCACAGTATGCGATGCAATTTGATGTCCATAGGAGCAGAAATCTCTTGCAATAAAAGTAGATTTGTTCTCTCCCTCAACAGTCTATCAACCAGGATGAGCCTCCAGTGTCTCTGTGTGTCACTGTATTGTTATCCTCTCTTCATCAATGTTTTCAACTTTCCTCACGGCACTCAATGACAAGGTTTCGTATCTCCCCCGATGTTCCCTCAGGTGAAGAGCATGTTGGGTCCACCTCAGGAGCAGACCTTAGACACATCCAGAAAGAGACATGTTATTCGGGAATAATTAAATATTTTTTGGTGTGTATTACTCATCGATTAACTGTTTTAGTAAATACTCTAAATGTAATAGCTATTTCGATTCACCCATCCAACATTCAGCGTATGTCAGAGGGCTGCTGAAGGGGAGAGCAGCCCCAGATCTGCCTGTATTACTGTAACTCACCTCTCCAGAGCTGCAGGGACTGTGGCTGGACGGAGGGCCAGATGACCAGCTCAGTGGGCTCATACTGGGGGTTAGAGTAACGCTCCCTCTCACAGGGCCTCAGGAGGGACTGGAACAGACAGTGGGTTCTCTCCTTCGCCCCTGCAGCACACCTAACAATAGACATGAAGAGCAAGTGGAAAGGTACAGACAGATGCGGATTTAGTGTGGATACACTATATGCTTGGACAAGAACTGTGGATATAAGGAGTCTGGACAACGGATGAATCCAGGTGTCACACGTCTCAACTCTCCTGGTCGCTGTTGCAGAGGAAGGTGCCATAGTCTGAAGTGTAGACCTCATTGGCCAGCCGCAGCAGCAGAGGCTCAGAGAAACCCGCGGCCAGGGGGAACTGCCGGGCCAGCTGCCACACACAGTCCATGTGCTCCATCACTTGATCTAAAGAAATTATGAATTACCAGACACTGACGATGATTTACGGATGATGAGAAGCACATTTCTTTATTGATAATAATGTGGGGTAGAGATGTCCTCTTGATTGTTGCTGATCACCTGCAAACGAGAGCAGACATGAGAGTTTATGGTCGAACGCTGTCAATAGGTTTGTGCGCTCAAAACCCATTGTTGTGCGTTGCCCAGTATGTAACTCTATGTTCATGTATTTATGATCAGGAAGTACAACTGATGTATTCATGTTTGACTATTAAATTATGAGGGTTAAGCTTAAGAAATGTAGCTGCTTACCTTGTTTTCCTCATTAATTGAAGAGGGTTATCTGTTAATTTCCTGGTCTGAGAATTGACGGGAAAATGGGGCGTGTTTGAGCGCATAGTTTCTTACTAGTATTGCCGTAGTAGCTTATCCCATGGGGACGTACAGTACATGTTTATATCCCTGGTTCTATTTATGCTTAAAGCATTGTGTAGAATCTTTATTAAAATGTGTGCACTATGGAAATACATTTATGTTTATAATATGAACAGGTGTATATTGTAATGGTTGCCCTTGATTCTGAGTATGCATCCTGGTAATCTGTCTGGACCTGCGGTCTTGCGAATGTTAACCTGTTTAAAGGGCTTACTCACATCGGCTATAGAGAGCGTGATCACAAAGTCATTTGTAACAGCTGGTGCTCTCATGCATGGTTCAGTGTTGTTTGCCTCGAAGTGAGCATATTTGGTATTTAGCTCGTCTGGTAGGCTCGCGTTACTGGGCAGCTCCCGACTTCCATTTGTAATCTGTGATATACTGAACAAAAATCTAAACGCAACATGCAACAATTTCAAAGAGTAAATTGAAATAAATTCATTAGGGCCTAATCTATGGATTTCACATTGCTGGGCAAGGGCACAGCCATGGGTGGGCCTGGAAGGGCATAGGCCTACCCACTTGGGATCCATGCCCACCCACTGGGGAGCCAGGCTCAGCCAATCAGAATGAGTTTTCCCCCACAAAAGGGCTTTATTACAGACATAAATACTCCTCAGTTTCATCAGCTGTCCGGGTGGCTGGTCTCAGATGATCCCACAGGTGAAGAAGCTGGATGTGGAGGTCCTGGGCTGGCGTGGTTACACATGGTCTGTGGTTTTTAGGCCAGTTGGACCTACTGCCAAATTCTAAAACAAAGTTGGAGGAGGCTTATGGTAGATAAATTAACATTAAATTCTCTGGCAACAGTTATGATGGACATTCCTGCTGTCAGCATACCAATTGCACACTCCCTCAAAACTTGAGACATCTGTGGCATTGTGTTGTGTGACAAAACTGCACATTTTAGTGGCCTTTTATTGTCTCCAGCACAAGGTGCACCTGTGTAATGACCATGCTGTTTAATCACCTTCTTAATGTGCCACACCTGTCAGGTGGATGGATTATCTTGGCAAAAGAGAAATGCTCACTAACAGGAATGTAAACAAATTGTGGCATTTTTTATGTTGAGAAATAAGCTTTTTGTGCATAGGGAACATTTATGGGATCTTCAATTTCAGCTCATGAAATATGGCTCATGAAACACTTTCTAATTTTGTTCAATATAGTTTTCAAGCCCTGCCACGTCTGATGAGTGTCAGAGCCGGTGTAGTAGGATTCGATCTTAGTTGTGTATTGACGCTCTGCCTGTTTGATCGCTGGGGCTGAGCTCCCTGACATACATGACCTCTATTACAGGCGGTGTCAGAGGAAGGCCCGAAAAATTGTCAAAGACTCCAGCCACCAAGTCATAGACTGTTCTCTCTGCTACCACACGGAAAGCAGTACCAATGCATCAAGTCTGCCCCCAATCCATGAATAGTTAATCAAACAGCAACTTGGAATATCTGCATTAACCATATTTGCAGTAACTTGGACTCATCACTTACGCTGCTGTTTTATTTCATTTTTACCTTTATTTAACTAGGCAAGTCAGTTAAGAACAAATTCTTATTTTCAATGACAGCCTAGGAACAGTGGGTTAACTGCCTGTTCAGGGGCAGAACGACAGATTTGTACCTTGTCAGCTCGGGGATTTGAACTTGCAACCTTTCGGTTACTAGTCCAACGCTCTAACCACTAGGCTACCCTGCCGCCCCGCCCCTGCCGCCCCTGTTACTGTTAACTATCTGTCACTTTACCCCTACCTATATGTACATATCTAGCGTAATTACCTCTTACCCCTGCACATATACTCGGTACTGGTGCCCCTTGGGTTTGTGTATTTACAGTATTATTGATTTTATTTTTCTGTTTTACTTTTATATTATTTCTGCATTGTTGGGAAGGGCCCGTAAGAAAGCATTTCACTGTTAACCAACACCTGTTGTTCACAAAGCATGTAACGAGTACAATTTGATTTGATTGTTAATTAATCATTGTGTGAAACGTATTCCCATTGGCGGATGCATTGTGGGTATCCTTATAAGAACCCTGCTATTTCATTGTTTGAGAGAGGCAGGGAACAGGTCAGCATGCTGCCAGTTTTAAAGCTATACTTGAGACACCTGGGTTTTTCTTTAATAGAGTTCCACATATTTTGATTCAGATTGTCTTTGATCATCAACCACTGTTATTTTCTTTTGTAAATACAGTTTTCGCCAGTCTATTTTCTCCATCTACAAATAAAAATGTTCACTCTGGAAAAGATAAGTCAATATCTGCTGTTGCCTCCTCACTGTTATAATCCAACCGCATGGCCAACCTTACACACACACACACACACACACACACACACACACACACACACACACACACAGGAAGCCGGCCAGTGTGCGTGTATTTGGGTCCAGGATGAGTTGGGCCAAAGAGCTCACCAGAAGGGTGGTGTCTGTGCCCTCTGAACCATGGACTAGAACAGTGTGGCCATTCCTGGACACACACAGAGCACTATAGAGGGTTACATAACATACACTGAACAAAAATATAAACACAACAATTTCAAATATTTTACTGGATAGACAGTTCATATAAGGAAATCAGTCAATAGAAATAAATTAAATCAGGCCCTAATCTATGGATTTCACATGACTGGGAATACAGAAAACCAGTCAGTATGTGGTGTGACCACCATTTGCTTAATGCAGTGTGACACATCTCCTTCTCATAGAGTTGATCAGGCTGTTGATTGTAGCCTGTGGAATGTTCTCCCACTCCTCTTCAATGGCTGTGGGAAGTTGCTGGATATTGGCGGGAACTGGAACGCGCTTTTCGTACACGTCGTTTTCAGAGGATCCCAAACATGCTCAATGGGTGATTATGCAGGCCATGGAAGAACTGGGAGTTCTCCAGCTTGCTCAGTAAGCAGTCCACACTGTGGGAGGGATCCCCACAGGCCTCCACCAGCTTTATCAGACTCTCCTGGAGCACCTTTCTCCTGGGGATACACTCATACAACTATTCAGTCAATAGGTATAGAGCTATTCAGCCAAACAAATGTGGCATTGTTTGGCATGACAAAAAAAGGGGTTGGCTGAAGCAGAAACAGCCTGGCAACTACGTTAGACATACGTAGCCACAAACACATGAAAGAACTCACACACAACAGGCAAACACACAGACACCTTTCCAGTTGGCAGTGCAGTCTCTTCCAACAGCTGTAGCTAGATCTGGACTCGAACCTGCACTCTGTCATCCTGGTCTGCTGAGCATATTGCTTGGAACGGGTGTCAACGATGTAACCCAGCCCAGAAATGTCAATTACCAACTGGAGGAGGAGCGCATCCTCCCAACAGCGTTTCCTATTGGCTCCCTTCAGGGTCCGGCTGCTGCACATGATGACCTGGGAAACACAATTTTGCTATTTGATACTGTAGATGCCATCTAAAGACAAAAGTGCATCATGACAACATTAATGGCATTGTAGTGACATGAACGTATCTGTGTGACTGCAACTCCATTTGTGTGCGTGTGTGGGCTCCCGAGTGGCGCAGCGGTCTAAGGCACTACATCTCAGTGCTAGAGATGTCACTACAGACCCTGGTTCGATCCCGGGCTGTATCACAACCGGCCGTGATCGTGAGTTCCATGGAGCGGCGCACAATTGGCCCAGCGTCGTCTGGGTTAGGGGAGGGTTTGGCTGGCGTACGCCATCATTGTAAAGAAGAAGTTGTTCTTAACTGACTTGCCTAGTTAAAGGTTAAGACACACAGAGTAGTCTCTGTTCACATGACTCAGTCTCTACCTGTCCTGCTGCAGGGGGAGATGAGTCGGAAGACACAACACAGATACATATTGTTCACTGCTAAACAATGAGGGTGATTTGTGGTTCTATATATACAACCTTTTGAGGGCCATATATGAAGCGAGCCATTGAACCCTTTTTGGTTTGAAATAATATGATTTCTTCTAACAGTGCCATTAGGTTGTCTTGACATAGCGATTCCCAGGTTATCATATGTTTTAGAACTACAGTAGCCTAAATGTACCATGTCAAGGGTTTCACAGGAAGCTGACTATATAGCTTAGCAGGGATTCATGTTGTTTCCCACATATACTGTATACACTACACAGTCATAATGTAGTAAGTGAAACCACATGTACTAGGCTGCAGGGCTGGTATTGTGGTCTCAGCAGGATGAATTGATCTGAATCTTGACCCTTCCATTGTGTCTGCCCAGTGACCCATAGGCATGTTGCTCTGTTCCCAACCCCCTCTGTGGACTTCCTGATCCCAGCGCTCTGTTTTCCTGTCACATGTGAAGACCTGGATTATAGTCTGTGATGATTGTCTCTGATTTTTAGATTTAATGCAACAACGACAGGATATCTGTGTGTGTGTGTGTGTGTGTGTGTGTGTGTGTGTGTGTGTGTGTGTGTGTGGCACTTACTAGCTCCTCCATTTGAGCGTAGTTGTGTGCAGGCGATGAGAGACCCCACTGGTCCTGCAGACTGAGTTTAAGCGATCTGTAGAAAAATGTATACATTTCGGACACACTTACCAGAGAAGAGAGAGACCACAGAGAGCGAGAGCAAGAGAGAGAGGGGGGGAGCGAGCGAGAGCAGAGGGGGATATGTATGAATGACAAAAAGTCACTAACTAGCCAAAATAAAATGCTGGGTGTGTATGTAGAGCCTGTGTGTATTCTACCACCCTGCTACTGTACCTCAATGTCCAGCTAGAGAACACACAGTACCTTACACTTGAGGGTGATTGTTCCAGAGGACCCGGATGGCGTTGATATGAAACACACACACCATTATAAGGGCCTGTCTCACCCTACACATTACACTCAACACTACCCCTCAGGGTTCTATGATCTGGGCGGAAAAAGAAAGTCTTGCCTCCCCCCAAAGAACTGCATGAAAAAGCAAAGCAGCTGGTGGGAGTGGAATTTCTCTAAGTGACAGTATGTGAGGCCCACATGTCCCCTCCATTACAACTCGTTGTCTGCAGTACACCTCCAAATGTACTGTCTGAACCAGATTCATCACTGCTGCAAATGAATGCTGAAAGTCCTCAATTCTTTGCAGTTCATGACAAAAAGCATGTGGAGGAAAACAATAAGAATCCTCTGTTCCTTTCGCACAGTGCTGCGGACATGGATAGCAGCATACTGCGAAACACAAAATAACACATACAGACTCACACACAAGGTATCTCACAATTATGTCAATCCTTTGTCTCTGGCCTGTACTAGAGAAGAGGCTGGAATAGCCCAATAGGTTTTCCATAATGGGCAGGGAAGGAGAGAGAGTTAGGAGGGGGCTTTGGTTAGTGAGACATCCTTATATACAGCAAACTTAATAATAATAAAAAAAAATAATAACAACAGTAATAATAATAATAATATATTCCGTTTAGCAGACGCTTTTATCCAAAGCGACTTACAGCCATGCATGCATACACAGAAACCCTGACGCAACATTCACTGAGTGATTGTAGGCAGGGCCAGATTACAGAACAGACAGGCAGGGCCAGATTACAGAACAGACAGGCAGGGCACGTGCCCTGGAGCCCCCAGCCTCCAGGGGGCCGCCAACCCCCCCAATTTATTTATTTTTGATAAATGTGAAGAATTGCGGGAAATTAGATTGGAAACCGCAAAATGTTCTCTCAGCCTCATGGCAAAATGTGTAGAATTGCAGAAAATTTGCTTTAAAACGGCAACATTTTCTCTAAGCCTCATGAAAGAATGTGTAGAAATAGCATTATATAACTGCATATATTTCTCTCTGCACTATGGCAAAAACTGTTTTACAAAAAAAAAAAAACGATAATATTGTTTTCTTCTATTATTTGAATAGAACGACCCCGGAGTCAGTGCCCCAGGGCCCCAAATGTGGAAATCCGGCCCTGTGTATAGGATGGGAAAATGTTAACATGTTAAACTTTATTAGTAACTATTAGTAGACCTATGCCCAATATGACAATTGGCTGTCAACACGTTGAAATATGGGGTTTAAGCAATATGGCAGCAGTTCTGTATTCTAGGCTATATGGTCCATCAATCCACCTTTGAATATTGGTAGGCTATACTCAGTGGTGTAAAGTACTTAAGTAAAAAGTACTACTTAAGTAGTTTTTTGGGGTATCTGTACTTAACTATTCATATTTTTGACAACTTTTACTGTGCTACATTCCAAAAGAAAACAAGGTACTTTTTACTCCATACATTTCCCCTGGAGACCCAGAACTACTCGTTGCATTTTGACAGGAAAATGGTCCAATTCAAGAGAACATTTATTTATTTTTCCTTTATTTAACTAGGCAAGTCAGTTAAGAACAAATTCTTATTTTCAATGACGGCCTAGGAACAGTGGGTTAACTGCCTTGTTCAGGGGCAGAACGATTTGTACCTTGTCAGCTCTGGGATTTGATCTTGCAACCTTTCGGTTACTAGTCCAACCATTAGGCTAAGCTACCGCCCCATCCCTGGTCATCCCTACTGCCTCTGATCTGGCGGACTCACCCAACACAAATGCTTTGTTTGTAAATTATGTCTGAGTATTGGAGTGTGTCCCTGCCTATATAAAACAAATAAAAAATGTTGCCATCTGGTTTGCTTAATGTAAGGAATTTGAAATGGTTTATACTTTTACTTTTGATAATTATGTACATTTTAGCAATTCCATTTACTTTTGATACTTAAGTATATTTAAAACCAAATACTTTAAGACTTTTACTCAAGTAGTATTTTCCTGGGTGACTTTCACTTTTACTTGAGTCATTTTCTATTAAGGTATCTTTACTTTTACTCAAGTATGACAATTGAGTACTTTTTCCACCACTGGCTATACTTTCATGAACAAGCAGGCACCTATTGGCCCCACCCCACTTACGCATAGCCATGGGAAGTAAGGGGTCGCAGGGTGCTGCAGCACCACCAGAAAATTCCAAATTAAAAACGAATATTAATTTGTAAAAGTGCACTTGGCCTGATCTGATCTGTCATTTCTGCACCACAGCAGCTGATCTGTCATTTCTGCACCACAGTAGCTGGTCTGTCATTTCTGCACCACAACAGCTGATCTGTCATTTCCGCACCACAGCAGCTGATCTGTCATTTCTGCACCACAGCAGCTGATCTGTCATTTCTGCACCACAGCAGCTGATCTGTCATTTCTGCACCACAGCAGCTGATCTGTAATTTCTGCACCACAGCAGCTGATCTGTCATTTCTGCACCACAGTAGCTGATCTGTCATTTCTGCACCACAGTAGCTGATCTGTCATTTCTGCACCACAGTAGCTGATCTGTCATTTCTGCACCACAGCAGCTGATCTGTCATTTCTGCACCACAGCAGCTGATCTGTCATTTCTGCACCACAGCAGCTGATCTGTCATTTCTGCACCACAGCAGCTGATCTGTAATTTCTGCACCACAGCAGCTGATCTGTCATTTCTGCACCACAGTAGCTGATCTGTCATTTCTGCACCACAGTAGCTGATCTGTCATTTCTCACAGACACAGCACTAGGACCTGCTGAACCAGAACTTTTAGCAAGTAAGTCGGTTCATTTCACAAATTTAGCAGCTTCGGCCTCAAAAGCCCTTTTTTTAGTCTCTAACTTTTTCGCTACTGTACCTTTCTGTTTTTCTGTTCTGACTTAGTGACTGACGGAGAGTCAGAGCGGGTCTCACTCTCTTTGATTATGTGTGCTTTACTTTGAATGTTAATTCGCGCCACCTCAGCTCAGGCAATCAGAAAACCGGGCCGACCCATCTTCGTAGGGGCCCAGCCTTTGCCCACTGGTCAGCCAAATGCTTAATATAGATTATTATGGAAATCTGAAGACACAACAACTAGGATAAGTTTCTAATATGACTAGGATTATGCCTTCTGGACAAAGAAAGAAAGTTGATATGAAACCAATAGAACAGGAGAGAAATTACATGAGGAAGTCTTTAGGCCTATAAAGTAATTCCCTAAATGTTTTTAATAATGGATTTAATGGTGCTCTGTGGGATGTTTAAAGTTTCTGATATTTTTTTATAACCCAACCATGATCTGTACTTCTCCAAAACTTTGTCCTTAACCTGTTTGGATAGCTCCTTGGTCTTCATGGTGCCGCTTGCTTGGTGGTGCCCCTTGCTTAGTGGTGTTGCAGACTCTGGGGCCTTTCAGAACAAGTGTATATACAGTTTAAGTCAGAAGTTTACATAGACTTAGGTTGGAGTCATTAAAACTGATTTTTCAACCACTCCACACATTTCTTGTTAACAAACTATAGTTTTGGCAAGTCGGTTAGGACATCTACTTCTACTTCAACTGTATTTACATTTACATTTACATTTAAGTCATTTAGCAGACGCTCTTATCCAGAGCGACTTACAAATTGGTGCATTCACCTTATGATATCCAGTGGAACAACCACTTTACAATAGTGCATCTAAATCTTTTAGGGGGGGGGGGGGGGGGTTAGAAGGATTACTTTATCCTATCCTAGGTATTCCTTAAAGAGGTGGGGTTTCAGGTGTCTCCGGAAGGTGGTGATTGACTCCGCTGACCTGGCGTCGTGAGGGAGTTTGTTCCACCATTGGGGTGCCAGAGCAGCGAACAGTTTTGACTGGGCTGAGCGGGAACTGTACTTCCTCAGAGGTAGGGAGGCGAGCAGGCCAGAGGTGGATGAACGCAGTGCCCTTGTTTGGGTGTAGGTGTGTATCTCCCAGGCATATTACATAATTTATGCAGCAGCATACAAGACATTTTTGTACTCACCTTGGTGTGCTCACTTGAATAGGAAGGTGGCGCAGCAGTCGTTCGTGGGCCAATTTTGTCATCAAAGTCAGGCATTATCTGGATTTATGGTGCTTTCAAGACAACTGCGAACTCTGAAAAAAACAAGGTTGAATCAAAGACGTCAGTGATCTTCAAGTTGTTGCTCTAGAAAGAGGCCAGAGTTCCCGACTTGCAATTCCCGAGTTGGATGACCGTTGAAAAAGTATTTTCCCAGTCTAAGCTCGTTTTTTTTTCAGAATTTCCAGTTGTCTTGAACACACTTGAAGTCAGATTTCCCAGTTCTGAGTTTCCAGTTGTTTTGAAAGCGGCAGAAGTCATGCTGGATTGACAGCATGACCAACGTTGAATGTTTATCCTTTTAAGCTTGGAAAAGAGACCCTTAAACCCAGACTTGGGACCACACACCCACTCCACTGAATAGCAGGCTAGTGATTGCTTTGCAATGCTTGCAGTTAGCCACTGATTCCTTCCAAACCACTCATTGTTGAATTTGCGATTTCCAACTTGTTGTGTATATAACGGATGTGAAATGGCTAGCTAGTTAGCGGTGGAGCGCGCTAATAGCATTCCAATCGGTGACGTCACTTGCTCTGAGACCTTGAAATAGTGGTTCCCCTTGCTTTGCAAGGGCCGCGGCTTTTTTGGAGCGATGGGTAACGATGCTTCGTGGGTGACTGTTGTTGATGTGTGCAGAGGGTCCCTGGTTCGCGCCCGGGTATGGGCGAGGGGACGGACTAAAGTTAAACTGTTACATGTAATGTTTGTTTATGTCCAATGGCCGATGAGCAGCGATACATTTTATCTATAATTTCTCTTCATATGACAAGGAATGAAAAGGATTTGCCAGTAGATTGTTGACTTGATTCAAGATGATGACTGCGAGTTTGCTAGCTAAGATTTTGAAAGTATGATGTTGACATGATCAGTCCAATCAAAGCTACGGTAGATACAATGTGATTTGACGTCATTTTATCTGTGGCCAATGACCTTGAGCCTTCTTGGATGGGCACTTCTTATGTAACTCTACGGCAGCACCGAAGGGTTTGAATTTTCAAGCTCTACTCTTACGCTTCAAACACACCGACAGCGTCATTGCATTTTGGTACACCCAGAATAACATTCATTTCCAATAAAACCCTGAGTTTGCCTTGCAGCGTTGCGTTGCAGAGACAGTTGCAGTGCGTTCGGTGTGGTGCATAAGTTGGATTTATCAAACATATGCACTGTATATGTAGACGGCTTGACAGAAATGGTAGCAGAAGGTGAATGTTGAACTTTTGTTGCATACATATCCAGATGATGCTGCATACTATTTTGCGCAAGGACACTGTCAGCGTGTTTGAAGCGTTAGAGTTTGCGGTGACGTAGTGTTCCCATGAGTGACAGAACACTGAGCCAATCACAGCGCAACTAGAGAACATTACCAACCCCTATGCTACGTATTTTATGCTGGCTGTCCCACCACCACAGAAAACACTGAGCTAGACTGAAACACCAACTGACCACAACAACACAACATTTGACCACAACCACACAACTGCTGACCACATCTAGTGACCACAACCACAAAACTACTGACCACAACATCTGACCACACATCTAAATCACCATAACTACTGACCACCCCAAATACTGACCACAACCACCTGGCCACAACTACTGACCACAACCTCACAACTATTGACCACACAATTACTGACCACAACCACACAACTGCTGACCACATTTAGTTACCATGACTACACAACTACTGACCACAACCACACGACTTCTGACCACAACCACAAACTATCGACTGCAACCACACAACTTTTGACCACAACCACACAACTGCTGAACATATTTGGGGACCACAACTACTGACCACAACCACACAACTTCTGACCACAACCACACAACTGCTGACCACATTTAGTTACCATGACTACACAACTACTGACCACAACCACACAACTTCTGACCACAACCGCAAACTACCGACTACAACCACACAACTTCTGACCACAACCACCCAACTGCTGAACACATTTGGGGACCACAAATACTGACCACAACCACACAACTTCTGACCACACAACTAATGACCACAACTACACAGCTCTGGTCTGCACTAAAAATTATTACTACTTAAATGTGCAAAAATGTGCATATAATTACTACCAATAATAATTTAAAAACTCTTGAACCGTTCTAGCTAGATACACCATCACAACTTTTACATGTTCAGGCTATCCTAACTCGGCTGCATGACGAGTACATACAAACGCAAAGTAGACATGTTTCTTTGATATCAGTATCGGTGTACAAATTGTGTGATATTTCCCTCCAGCTGTTGACTTTTGCTTGCTTGTCCGTATACAACCGCATCGAAGAGTTGTAAAGGTTCTCGTATTGTCTCAACAGCTCACACAGACGCTCCTTCAAACTGGACATAGACATAATTGTGCTTAGCAAATCTCGAAATAAAAAGCACAAAAAAAGAAGCACACCATGGCAGTCAACAGCAAGGCAGGTCTCTGTATGATCCTGCTTACTCTGTACTCCAGAGAAGTGACAATGTAAGACATGATATCCCTAGTTGATATTGACTGTTAACATGAATGACTTTCAGCTCAAAATGCAGATGTAAAACGTAGTTCATTTCTGTATCTTGCGTTTTGAAAAGGCATCACTGTTAATGGCTGTAATGACAGGCTACATTTGCACAGCGATTGTGTTTGCCCTGTGCGTACGCGGGGTTCGCAAGCTTTGAACCGCTCCTTTTTGGGGATCAGGGGTCAAAAAGTTTGAAAACCACTGAGCTAGCAAACAGATTGCTGATTTGTTGTACAGCTATATCGGGTGCAGCGCAAACATCAAACTGTAGGGAGAGATAATTGCCATAAATGGATATGAAGCTCCCAAAAGGTTTGGATGCAATGGGGCATCAAGCAACAATTACTAGCTTAGGCCTACTGGTCTTTTGGTATGTCAAAATAGCTTGAAATTGATCATTTACTTATGAAGCTTGCATTTGGCATTTGTTGTTCAAATTAATTATTACATAATCAATATGTGTTGTAGACAAAATAATGAAAAGGGCTGTCTGGTATCCTCAATAAATAGACCAAGATTTGTAGTTAAACAAGTCATTACCTGTATACGCGACTTGGCATGACTTGCTCTTAGAATGCACGACTTGGACTTGACTCGACGTGAAACTTGCTTGTGACTTGGTCCCACCTCTGAAATTCACTGATAACGAAGAGGAAGAGCGAGGCCCAACTCAGCGGAAAATGTGTCTCCCTCCAGCAGGTGGTGTTCTTTTAGTGTTTCGCCCACCAAGCAAGGAGTTTTTTTGTGGAGGTCAATGAGATAGTGTCGAATTTGGTCAACAACAAAAAATGTATGGCTTATTTGCTATGTGAGATTTTTTTGATCGAATAGAGGTTTCGGAATGGTTAAGTTGTTATGAGTGTACTGATATAAGTAGGACACGTGACATCGTGGCAACTTTGAGAAAAAAATACGGGAGTTCTGATTGGTTTACTAAAAAAAATTGTGTTGAAATATACTTTTTCAGAGAATATGTGCACAAATTGAAGGTGCTTCCAAATTTGACAGTAATCATAAGAATATGTAATTGTCATAAACAAAAAAAATCAGCTCCTCCTTCAACGTAGATCGATCAGCTTCACTGTTTTCGCCGTCACCCACCACCTAAACTCAGCAAAAAAATAAACTTCCCTTTTTCAGGACCCTGTCTTTCAAAGCTAATTCGTAAAAATCCAAATAACTTCACAGATCTTCATTGAAAGGGTTTAAACACTGTTTCCCATGCTTGCTCAATGAACAATAAACAATGAACATGCACCTGTGGAACGGTCGTTAAGACACTAACAGCTTACAGACGGTAGGCAATTAAGGTCACAGTTATGAAAACTTAGGACACTAAAGAGGCCTTTCTACCGACTCTGAAAAACACCAAAAGAAAGATGCCCAGGGTCCCTGCTCATCTCTGTTAATGTGCCTTAGGCATGCTGCAAGGAGGCATGAGGACTGCAGATGTGGCCTGGGCAATAAATTGCAATGTCCGTATTGTGAGACGCCCAAGGCAGTGCTACAGGGAGACAGGACGGACAGCTGATCATCCTCGTAGTGGCAGACCACGTGTAACAACACCTGCAGAGGATCGGTACAGCCGAACATCACACCTGCGGGACAGGTACAGGATGGCAACAACAACTGCCCGAGTTACACCAGGAACGCACAATCCCTCCATCAGTGCTCAGACTGTCCGCAATAGGCTGAGAGAGGCTGGACTGAGGGCTCGTAGGCCTGTTGTAAGGCAGGTCCTCACCCGACATCACCGGCAACAACGACGCCTATGGGCACAAACCCACCGTCGCTGGACCAGACAGGACTGGCAAAAAGTGCTCTCCACTGACATGTCGCGGTTTTGTCTCACCAGGGGTGATGGTCGGATTCACGTTTATCGTCGAAGGAATGAGCGTTACACTGAGGCCTGTACTCTGGAGCGCGATTGATTTGGAGGTGGAGGGTCAGTCATGGTCTGGGGCGGTGTGTCACAGCATCATCAGACTGAGCTTGTTGTCATTGCAGGCAATCTCAACGCTGTGCGTTACAGGGAAAACATCCTCCTCCCTCATGTGGTACCCTTCCTGCAGGCTCATCCTGACATGACCCTCCAGCATGACAATGCCAACAGCCATACTGCTCGTTCTGTGCGTGATTTCCTGCAAGACATGAATGTCAGTGTTCTGCCATGGCCAGCGAAGAGCCCAGATCTCAATCCCATTGAGCACGTCTGGGACCTGTTGGATCGGAGGGTGAGGGCTAGGGCCATTCCCCCCAGAAATGTCCGGGAACTTGCAGGTGCCTTGGTGGAAGAGTGGGGTAACATCTCACAGCAAGAACTAGCAAATCTGGTGCAGTCCATGAGGAGGAGATGCACTGCAGTACTTAATGCAGTTGGTGGCCACACCAGATACTGACTGTTACTTTTGATTTTGATTTTGACCCCCCCTTTGTTCAGGGACACATTATTCCATTTCTGTTAGTCACATGTCTGTGGAACTTGTTCAGTTTAATGTCTCAGTTGTTGAATCTTGTTATGGTCATACAAATATTTACACATGTTAAGTTTGTTGAAAATAAACGCAGTTGACAGTGGGAGGACGTTTCTTTTTTTGCTGAGTTTATATCTTTAGTGTACAACATGAAGTTTCCCACTGCATCTCAATGGGTCATGGCTAGAAGGGTCCAGCCATGTCAATGATGGGCAGAGGAGCAGTAGCTACATAAACAAAAATCCTGCACATGCTCAGAAATCTCCGTAACAATAGCCACGGCAAGTCAGGTTCCAGAACATCCGGAACCGCAGCCATTCTGTTCTAAAGATAGATATGGTTTTAAAAAGTTAATGGTAATAATTCATTCAGTACAGAAATGTGTAGGTGGCTTAACTTACCCTATCCCGCCGCTCAACTTATCCCATACCCGGGGTAAGTTGTGCCGAGACCACTTTTTTGGGACGAGCTATGTTTTCCAAACTACGTTTACACGAAATTCTGATAATTTCCAGGGATACAGGAAATCCTGAAATATATGTAGATAACTTTGCTTGAAAAAATACTATATTTCCTTTGACGGAGTGAAGCTCAACTTACAACACTGTCACCTACAGGATACATATGGTATACACCATCCAACGAAATGGTTACTGGCAGGTTCCTTCTCGACAATGCAACAACAATAAGAGAAAATAAAAGATAAGAATAGGAACATAAAGTAAATAGCACAATAGAATAAACAAATTAATTTATAGTCCAATATTAACACGTTTTAGGGGGCAAGTGTTTATATTGTGCAGCATTTAGCAATCATAATAAGAGTGTATATCAGTATGCGTGAGTGCATTTCAGTATGCGTGAGTGCATGTCAGTATGCGTGACTGCATATCAGTATGCGTGAGTGTGTATCAGTATGCGTGAGTGCATGTCAGTATGCGTGAGTGCATATCAGTATGCGTGAGTGCATATCAGTATGCGTGAGTGTATGTCAGTATGCGTGAGTGTATATCAGTATGCGTGAGTGCATGTCAGTATGCATGAGTGTATGTCAGTATGCGTGAGTGTATGTCAGTATGCATTTCAGTATGCGTGAGTGTATATCAGTATGCGTGAGTGTATATCAGTATGCGTGAGTGTATGTCAGTATGCATGAGTGTATGTCAGTATGCGTGAGTGCATATCAGTATGCGTGAGTGTATATCAGTATGCGTGAGTGCATGTCAGTATGCATGAGTGTATGTCAGTATGCGTGAGTGTATGTCAGTATGCATTTCAGTATGCGTGAGTGTATATCAGTATGCGTGAGTGTATATCAGTATGCGTGAGTGTATATCAGTATGCGTGAGTGTATTTCATTATGCGTGAGTGTATATCAGTATGCGTGAGTGCATGTGTGCTGAGGTGCAGAGAGTCAGTGCAGGTGGTCAGTCCAGTTCAAGTGTTCAGCAGTCTGATGGCTTGTAGATAGAAACTGTCTCTGAGCCTGTTGGCATCAGACCTCATACTCCCATACAGTGTGCCCGACGGTACAGGAGTGAACGGCTCGTGGTTGGGGCGTGTTTTACACTGTGCCTAAGAACAGCTCTTAGCCCTGGTATATTGGCCATGTACCACACCCCCTCGGGCCTTATTGCTTAATTCGACCATTGGAGTTGGGTATGTATAAAAATCATACTAGATTTTATGAGTGAAATCAGCTGTCTCTTTCAAGCTGTTGTTGAACCATCCCAGACTAGTTAGTTTACATTACTCATCTAGTAACTTCAGGTCACCAACCTAAAGCAAGTCACTGTATTGGTCAACATTTGTGAATACCATTCTCATTTCCTGTGTGTTGACCTAGTCTTTGATAGAAAATTGATCATCCGGAGGTCAAACAGTAGGTGGCAGAGAGTAATGTTTTCACTCACATATAGTGTAAAACATGCAGCAAGCTGCTTGCTATCCCATCCATTTTACCAGCAGCCCATTATTGAGCAAGTCAAAATGATTCCCTGTGCGTGTTAGAATATCACCACTAGATGGAGACATTGCCCTAAAGGAAAACATTCCAATCCTATTTCTGAGTTTACGTTTGCATTTTTGTCATTTAGCAGACACTCTTATCCAGAGCGACATACAACCTAAGTAAGACAACCACATATCACAGTCCTAGTAAGTGAAATCTTTATACAGTTTGTCAGCTGTTCCAGCCAGGATCATGCACTGATACATAATTTGTATGTATAGCTACTGTACCTGTCCTAATAAAAATGAATTGGTAACACCAAAAGAATTCAAATCTAATCAGATAAGAAATATTTTAATTACAAACATTCCATATAAATGCTAAATATATCTAGGTGTCATCTTAACTTCACAAGTTTCAGAGATATGGATAAATCCATGTCACTTTTATCCCATTGCCATTTTCCAGTAGGATTTTTTAAAGCCTTTGAACCATAGATATGTCAAATCAAATCATTGCATTCCAATGTTAAAAGTTGCACCTGAGTGCTGCCATAAGTAGACACCGCTAACTCTTTCTTTCACCAACGTGTGGTCACATGGATACTTGAGGGAGGCTGCACACTTGCATGGCCTACACCTCTTCTCCCTCGCAGCCTCGCTCAATAAGGGGCGGTAACTTTTGTTTATCCTTATCACTCTATAAATAAAGTAAGGATCACGAGTACACTCCAATCCAGAACTGGCAAGCCCACTGACTGAACACTCAAGGGACATATCCTGCTCTGTGAATAACTCATTCAAAAGTTTTTGCAGCCTCTATGATGTCTTTTTACGCAGATCCATTTAAAACGTCTAGTGCACTTGCAATGGACTTCAAGGAGCTGGGAGGCGAGGACAACAGCGAAGGAGATGCAGAGGGAAACGCTGAGGATTTGAACAATGTGAAAGTACTTACCGAAAAACTAAAGTTGCAAACCCGCAGACCATCCTACTTTGAATGGCAGGAGCGCTTGCAGAGCCGACCGTGGAAGGAGAACCCAAATGGTTTAGATAATAGTCAAGAGACTGCAGAGAAATATGTGTTTTTGCCTGAAATTATGCGGGATGAGAACTCAGATCTAACCATCCGCAATATCTGTGGCTTCGATACCATTGATGATGCGTTGGATTTTCTTAGAAAAGAGCTGGTGAGTGCACTTATTTTAATGCAGATATTGTCTCTTTTTTTCTCCAACTCTGACTCAGTTATTTTTACTTGGACATGTTAGAAATTAATAAGGCTGCAATATTTCTGCATAACGTCCTAGATATTTAGAATCAGATATACAATGAAAATACTCAAGTCAATTTGACTCGGACACAATTAGACTATTTGGCAAACATAATTACCAGGTAGGTAGTTTCACTGGTTTGGTTTGCCTGGTTTGTGCATCCTCATGACGCAAGTGTGCCATAGTGCAGGGTCTATGTGTCAGCCACCAGTGTCATGTGATGGAGACATCTATGGAAAATAAACCTGTTTTCAGGTTGAGCTCTGATTTCAGCATGACTTTGTGCTATCTTTGCATCCAAAACAATGCAAACACTCTAAAACAACATGAACCCTGTGTTAATTTCAGAGCTGAAAAATCCTAAAATAGAACAAATAATTTTTTACACAGATCATGTGTTGGTGTCTTTACACACATCAATGACGAAAACCTAATCCAAGGGATTGAGTGCTTGAATTGATATTTGATTGCTAATCTCTTCCCTCTCTCTTTCATACTCAGAGGGAGATGCGGTTCCAGGATAACCGTCTGGCACGCCAGCTGATCCGTCTGCGCGTAGAGATCCACCGGCTGAAGGTGGAGCAGGTGTGTCACCGCCACAAGGAGATGCTGGACGACGCCACCTACGAGCTGGAGGAGTGTGGAGAGGAGTCCGACCTGCTCTGTGACATCCCCATGAAGGCTGCCTTTGCTCTGTCCACCCCCCTCAAACACCTTGGCCTCACCAAGATGAACATCAACTCCCGACGCTTCTCCCTCTGTTAAAACACATACCACCCTGCGAGGCTTGGTTTACTGTATTAAAGCCTCTATCTAATCTATGCAGGGTAATCAGGGGTTTTCCACTGCACAGGTTTCTGTTATGACATGAGGGAAGAAGAATGGCTGGCAGAGCATGCAGACTGTAATTAGCCAAGTGGGAGGAAATGGAAATGACTCCTCTGATCCGTGCCCTAGCCCTGACGTGAGAGAGACACAGGCCTCCATAGTAGAGCCCTGTAGGCGCACGGCACACACCCATAGCAAAGCTGCACCTTTCCAATGCACCTCAGGGAAGGTGCGGACTGATAGGTCAGAGTAGATGAACAGGGAAGATAGTGATGAGTTGTGGCTCTGTAATGGATATAGTTTGAGTTTGGATTGCCATGGTGTCAGATCAATTGCACTGTATTCAGATAATTAGATATGATGACCCACTGACATAGAATAGGCCTGACTGCCATAGTGGTACTGTAACTAGAGATGTCTCTTGAGCGGTGCACAGGGGAATTGTCTTTCTTCAGAGAAAGAAAAAATGGTCACAGCGCTAACACTCATTAACACGAGTCCCATACTTTAATCACAACCCAGGAGGAAGTATGTATCTCTTCATACAGACACCTTAACACTAGTCACACCACCAGGGACATTTGACAGCCCAATGGGAAGCATTTCTCTCCCCTCTGCATTGGCAGAGTCCCAGTCCACACTCCCCAGGAAGCTGTAGGTCACATTCCAGCATTCTGTCACCTCTTCTTCTGAGACCAAAAATAGCAAGGACCTCCATGGGGTCATGGCTTCAGTGATAGGACATTATTGGAGGCGATGCCTTATGTAGTACTCCATGCTTTTTATTTTCCTTTAGATGATCCAGATGTTGTAGACAGATCACAGCCCAATGTGCTGTCATTGTGCTTTACAGTAGATTATAGGCTTGGCCTACTGCAATGTTGTCCAAGTAAAAAACTGTATCAAAGTTTTAGATGTATTTAAAGATATTGTTCTCAGGAAGAGAGGGGAGAAACTGAAAGAATTTTGGGGGGACATTTGAGGGAGTGAATGTTGAACAGGATTTGGTGGGTGTTAATTGATGTTACAAAATGTTTGCTGAATATACACAAAGCAAAATGTAGATTTGTAAGTGCTTTATATTGATTACGTACTGAGTTCTACTCTGCTAATGCAGGAATATCTCAAGGCCATCCATTTAATGTATGAGGGAAATGACTAGAGGCAGACTAGAGCGGTTTTCAAGATGCTTGTTTTTCAATGTATTTGTTTAAATGCACAAAAAATTGCAACAAACTTGAAAATACACTTGAGAAAAGAAAATTGTTGTCTGTCTGTCAATTAAGGTAGGCCATCGTTGTAAATAAGAATTTGTTCCTAACTGACTTACCTAGTTAAAGGTTAAAAAAAGTTAGAACAGGGTAAATGACCTGAGTCATTACCTGAGACCTCACTGAGTGCTCAGTCAGCTATAACCTTTCACATCCAGAAATAGCTTCAATGCAGCCGTTTCCTCTCAACTACATCAGGCGTTTGTCTCTTAAAAATTACGTGGTGTAAGCTGATCCTATTAGAAAACCTCCTAAGGCAGGGTTCCCCAACTGGTTGTTTTATTTGCGCCCCCAAGTTTTCTGAGCCATAAAAAAAAAAAGTTTTTTTCCATTGTTGCACATAAACTGTAAAAAACCCAGGAAATCAGCTCCAAGTGATTTTAATTTGGGAAATCTGTTCCCAAGTATTTCCACCCATTATAGAGAGACACGTGATCATATGCAAAGGTTTGAAATTATTACGTTTTAGTCAAATATTATATCGGTTTGTGCTTCTTGCGTTCCATTTGCAGGCTACAAATTATTTGTAATTATGTTCCGACCCCCCTACCTTCCTCTCAAGAAAATATCTGCCCGCGGCTGAATCTAGTTGATGATCCCTGCCCTAAGGGGTACAGCATAAATGGATGAATTCATAACGATGTCATCAATTATTCTACAAAATGGGTGACATGACATACTAGTTTACACTGAGATTACCTCATGAATGACGTGAGAGAGAGATTGATAACTAGGCCAATTGGAACCATTTTAATTAATTATAGGATATACAGTGCATTTGGAAAGTATTCAGACCCCTTCCCTTTTTACATATTTTTGTTACATTACAGCCTTATTCTAAAATGGTTGAAATAAAAAAAATCCTCATCAATCTACACACAATACCCATAATGACAAACCAAAATCGTTTTTTAGAAATGTTTGCAAATGTATAAAAAAAATAAAACATACCTAATTTATACAAGTATTCAGGTGCATCCTGTTTCCATTGATCATCAGTGAGGTGTTTCGAGAACTTGATTGGAGTCCACCTGTGATAAATTCTATTGATTGGACATGATTTGGAAAGGCATTTGGAAAGGCACAAATCTGTCTATATAATGTCACACAGTTGAAGATGCTTGTCAGGGCAAAAACCAAGCCATGAGGTCGAAGAAATTGTCCGTAGAGCTGGATCTAGAGACTGGATTGTGTTGAGGCACAGATCTGGGGAAGTTTAGCAAAACTTTTCTGAAGTATTGAAAGTCCCCAAGAACACAGTGGCTTCCATCATTCTTAAATGGAAGAAGTTTGGAACCACCAAGACTCTTCCCAGAGTGGACTGCCAGCAAAACTGAGCAATCGGGGGAGAAGGGCCTTGATCATGGATCATGGAGGTGACCAAGAATCCGATGGTCACTCTGACAGAGCTCCAGAGTTCCTCTGTGGAGATGGGAGAACCTTCCAGTAAGACAATCTTTGCAGCACTCCATCAACCAGGCCTTTAAGGTAGAGTGGCCAGACGGAAGCCACTCCTCAGTAAAAGCACTTGACAGCCCACTTGGAGTTTGCCAAAAGGCACCTAAAGGACTCTCAGACCATGAGAAACAAGATTCTCTGGTCTGATGAAATCAAGATGGAACTCTTTGGCCTGAATAGCAAGCGTAACATCTGGAGAAAACCTGGCTATATGATCACACCGGTAATAGATCTGTTGTTGTATTACTTGTGAAGCACAGCTGAGTAAGCATACAAATAATTCCCTTTTTATTTTTATTTAGCACTGAGTGGAAATAGGAAGAACGTGCATTTTATGGCTTATACAAATGTTGAATACAAAGTGTTGACAGTACTGAGTAAGAACTTTAAACATTAACTCACTCATAAAAACAGCATCTCTTTTGTTGTATTCGTTGACAGTCTCTCTTGTCATGGTTTTAAACTAGGGCTGTCGAAGTTAACGCATGCAAATCTTGGTGGAGCAAACTGCAAAAATGGTTTTCGATGCTTTCCAGCAAAGCCACTACACAACACAACACTAAACAATACATTAATTGCACTATAACGGTGACAAACGGTGCTCACAAACTGTTAGGGCCTTCTTTTCAGCCACTGCTACACCTGGTTATCAACAAAACAGTTAATTCAGCCTCATTTACTGCCGTTTAAAAAAAAAACATAACTGATATGGCTGACTTGCTTAAACAAATGTGGTTTCTACTGACAATTGAGATGTACAAACTATGGCATAAGGGGACGACGAGCGGATAAGAGGCAACCAGTCAGTTTGATTAAGATATTAATGAGCATGCTAGGATGGACGTAGTCAATATACCTATTTGTTCAGCACTTTTGAAATGTACAGTGGCAGAATTCAGAACATGGGCCATTCTTACAGCAATCTCCCTGTACACAAGTCAGAACTGTAGGATGAATAAAGGGGGAATATAAGCAGACAATGAAAGCTCTTACAATATTCGATGATGACATTTCTCTAAAACAGGCTATAGGCTACATGTGCACCACCAAGTCAGAACAGTAGGATAAGTTAGGAGTGGGAAGGGGACCATATTATTAGGGTGATGCACATGGGCTACTAACAGCTTTCTACACAACATGCACTTAGTATTACTTTCTTATATACAATATACATATCTCCCTGGCATAATACATCATTTATGCAGCCGCACACAATACATTTTTGGACTCACCTTGTTATGCTGTACTCACTTGAACAGGATGGTGGTGCGGCGGTCCTTCGTGGGCAAATTTTGTCATCAAACTTTGTCATTAAAGTCTGTCAATCTCTGGATTTATGGTGCTTTCAAGACAACTGGGAACTCTGGAAAAAAACAGGGTTGAATCATGACGACAGTGATCTTCAGGATCGGAGCTCTAGAAAGAGCCCCGAATTCCCGACTTGGAATTCCGAGTTGGATGACCATTCAAAACGTATTTTCCCAGTTGGAGTTCGTTTTTTTTTCTTCGAGTTCCCAGTTGTCTTGTACTCACTGAAGTCTAATATTTCCCAGTTCCGAGTTTCCAGTTGTTTTGAACAAGCCAGAATGGCAAATGTATTCAACCTTTTCTGGCCCATCATGCTGAATGTGTATCCTTTAAGTCTGGAAAAGAGACCCTTAAACCCAGACTTGGACCACACACCCACTCCACTGAATAGCAGTCTAGTGATTGCTTTGCAACGCTTGCAGTTTAAAAAAATAAATAAATAATTTCACCTTTATTTTTCCCAGGTAGGCTAGTTGAGAATAAGTTCTCATTTACAACTGCAACCTGGCCAAGATAAAGCAAAGCAGTGCGGCACAAACAACACACAATTACACATGGAATAAACAAAACATACAGTCAATAACACAATAGAAAAAAAATAGCCTATATACAGTGTGTGCAAATTAGGTAAGATAATGGAGATACAGCAAAAAATAGGCCATAGTGGCGAAATAATTACATTTTAGTAATAAACACACGAGTGATAGAGACTGGAGTGATGCAGAAGATGAATGTGCAAGTAGAGATACTGGGGTGCAAAGAAATAGAAAAAAAATAGCAGTATGGGGGTGAGGTAGTTGGATGGGCTATTTACAGATGGGCTATGTACAGGTGCAGTGATCTGTGAGCTGCTCTGACAGCTGGTGCTTAAAGTTAGTGAGGGAGATATGAGTCTCCAGCTTCAGTAATTTTTGCAATTCGTTCCAGTCATTGGCAGCAGAGAACTGGAAGGAAATGCGGCAAAAGGAGGAATTGGCTTTGGGGTTGACCAGTATAATATACCTGCTGCAGCGCGTGTTACGTGTGGGTGCTGCTATCGTGACCAGTGAGCTGAGATAAGGCGGGGTTTTACCTAGCAGTGACTTATAGATGTAGATGCCAGTGGGTTTGGCGACGAATATGAAGCGAGAACCAGCCAACGAGAGAATACAGGTCGCAGTGTGGGTAGTATATGGGGCTTTGGTGACAAAACGGATGGTACTGTGATAGACTGCATCCAATTTGCTGAGTAGAGTGTTGGAGGCTATTTTTTAAATGACATCGCCAAAGTCAAGGATCGGTAATATAGTCAGTTTTACAAGAGTATGTTTGGCTGCATGAGTGAAGGATGCTTTGTTGCGAAATAGGAAGCCGATTCTAGATTTAATTTTGGATTGGAGATGCTTAATGTGAGTCTGGAAGGAGAGTTTACAGTCTAACCAGACACCTAGGTATTTGTAGATGTCCACATATTCTAAATCAGAAGCGTCCAGAGTAGTGATGCTGGACAGGCGGGCAGATGCTGGTAGCGATCGGTTGAAGAGCATGCATTTAGTTTTACTTGCATTTAAGAGCAGTTGGAGGCCACGGAGGTTTGTTAACACAGTGTCCAAAGAAGGTCCAGAAGTATACAGAATGGTATCGTCTGCGTAGAGGTGGATCAGAGAATCACCAGCAGCAAGAGTGTTACATTCCCCAGTTTCTGTGTTGTATTTGAGTGTGTGTGTTTCAGGAGATGGCTTCCTGGAAGCCTCCCCAACCAGCTGATTGGTCGACTCAATGGATAATGGATGATTAGAGAGCTAACCCCGCCCCCTCGTCAAGATGCAGCTGTATCCAATTAGACTCATGAAGCTATATAAAAGCCAGTGTTCTGTTCAGGAGGAGGGGGGGGGGCAGAGACAGAGACAGATATATATATATATCCTTGCTGGAGAATTAGATTATGATATAGTGTTTGTTGCTTTGTCAAAGTTTCTTTAGTGGCCTGAGCTAGTTTACTCAGTTTTGTTGTAAAGTGTTTGTGTTGTTTGTTAAAATTGTTAAATAATTATTCTGTTTCATTTGTTCTCAGGGGGGAAGGAGAAGGCACTTTGGGAGTGCTTAGGCAAGAGGCCCGCGGGCATACATATACCCGTAGTATATTCACTGTCTAGGCACACTAGGTAAAACCTGGGCGGACCACCCCCTGTATTTTGGTTAGGGCACCAGGTGGTGCTAAGATAGGTAAGTAGTGGGTAGGCAGGTTAGATAGGAGAGGGGGAAGCTTAGATATTTACTTTCTTTGCTTTGGTTCCGTCCAGCCCCTTTTCCCCATATTACCGTTTAAGGAAATAAATCCTAGTAAACGGTAAATTCTGACTTTTGTCATCCTTACTCGCACCTACAGTCCATACCTCTTTCACTTCACGGGGAGTTGAGTTGTAGCAGGGTGTTGCGTTCCCTCTTCTCAGAGGTGTGCGTAACAAAGAGCGACATCATTGATGTATACAGAGTAAAGCGTTGGCCTGAGTATTGAGCCCTGTGGCACCCCCATAGAGACTGCCAGAGGTCCGGATGTCACGTTCCTGACCTATTTCTGTTAGTTTGTTATATGTGTTAGTTGGTCAGGACGTGAGTTTGGGTGGGCATTCTATGTTTTCTGTTTCTATGTTGGTTTTTGGGTTGCCTGGTATGGCTCTTAATTAGAGGCAGGTGTTTGGCATTCCTCTAATTAAGAGTCATATTTAGGTAGGCGTTGTCACAGTGTTCGTTGTGGGTGATTGTCTTCCGTGTCTGTGTTTGTACACCACGCGGGACTGTTTACGGTTTGTTCGGTTTGTGTAGCCTATGTTCCTATTCGTGCGTTTTTTCTTGTTTTATGTAAGTACGTCGTCTAGGTCGGTCTACACCGTTTGTTGTTTTTGTTAGTTTATCAAGTTCGTGTTTTCGTTAAATAAATATGTCTTTTCACTACGCTGCGCCTTGGTTCCCTCAATACTCCTCCTCTTCGTCTGATGAAGAGGAGGAGGACTGCCGTTACAGAATCACCCACCAAAACTCCAGAACCAAGCAGCGGAGTAAACGGAGTAAGGGACAGAGAAAGAAGGAGGAATGGACTTGGGACGATATATTGGACGGGAAAGGTTGCTACACATGGGAGGAGATCCTGGCTGGTAGGGATCGCCTCCCATGGGAACAGCTGGAGGCACTGAGGAGAGCAGAGGCTACCGGAGAAGGGAACCTGAGTTATGAGGGGACGCGTCTTGCACGGAAGCCCAAAAAGCCCGTGAGTAACACCCAAAAATGTATTGGGGGGGGGGGCTAAGAGGTAGTGGGCCAAGGGCAGGTAGGAGACCTGCGCCCACTTCCCAGGCTTACCGTGGAGAGCGGGAGTACGGGCAGGCGCTGTGTTATGCAGTAGAGCGCACGGTGTCTCCTGTACGAGTGCATAGCCCAGTGCGGGTTATTCCACCTCCCCGCACTGGTAGGGCTAGATTCGGTATTGAGCCAGGTGTCATGAGGCCGGCTCAACGCGTCTGGTCTCCAGTGCGTCTCCTCGGGCCGGCATACATGGCACCTGCCTTACGCATGGTTTCCCCGGTTCGCCTACATAGGCCGGTGCGGGATATTCCACCTCCCCGCACTGGTCGGGCGACCGGGAGCATTCAACCAGGTAAGGTTGGGCAGGCTCAATGCTCAAGAGAGCCAGTACGCCTCCACGGTCCGGTATTTCCGGCGCCACCTCCCCGCCCCAGGCTAGTACCTACAGTGCCTACACTACGCACTAGGCTACCAGTGCGTCTCCTGAGCCCTGTTCCTCCTCCATGCACTCTCCCTGTAGTGCGTGTATCCAGTTCGGTGCCTCCAGTTCCGGCACCACGCACTAAGCCTCCTGTGCGTCTCCAGAGCCCTGTACACACTGTTTCTTCTCCCCGTACTAATCCTGATGTGCTTGCCCTCAGCCCGGTGCCACCAGTGCCGGTACCACGCACCAGGTATAGAGTAGGCTTTGAGAGTCCAGTGTGCCCTGTCCCTGCTCCCCGCACTAGCATGAAGGTGCGTGTCCTTAGCCCGGTGCCTCCAGTTCCGGCACCACGCATCAGGTCTACAGTGTGCCTTATCCGGCCAGAGCCATCCGTCTCACCAGCGCCATCTGAGCCATCCGTCTCCCCAGCGCCATCTGAGCCATCCGTCTCCCCAGCGCCATCTGAGCCATCCGTCTCCCCAGCGCCATCTGAGCCATCCGTCTGCAATGAGCCTGCAAAGCCGCCCGTCTGCCATGAGCCTGCAAAGCCGCCCGTCTGCCATGAGCCTACAGAGCCGTCCGCCAGACAGGAGCCGCTAGAGCCGCCCGCCAGACAGGATCTGCCAGAGCCGCCAACCAGACAGGATCTGCCAGAGCCGCCAACCAGACAGGATCTGCCAGAGCCGCCAGCCAGACAGGATCTGCCAGAGCCGCCAGCGAGCCAGGATCTGCCAGAGCCGCCAGCGAGCCAGGATCTGCCAGAGCCGCCAGCGAGCCAGGATCTGCCAGAGCCGCCAGCGAGCCATGAGCAGCCAGAGCCGCCAGCGAGCCATGAGCGTCCAGAGCCGTCAGCCTGCCATGAGCGTCGAGAGCCGTCAGCCTGCCATGAGCGTCGAGAGCCGTCAGCCTGCCATGAGCGTCGAGAGCCGTCAGCCTGCCATGAGCGTCGAGAGCCGTCAGCCTGCCATGAGCGTCGAGAGCCGTCAGCCAGCCATGAGCGTCGAGAGCCGTCAGCCAGCCATGAGCGTCGAGAGCCGTCAGCCAGCCATGAGCGTCGAGAGCCGTCAGTGAGCCATGAGCGTCCAGAGCCTTCAGCCAGCCATGAGCGTCGAGAGCCGTCAGCCTGCCATGAGCGTCCAGATTCGTCAGTCAGCCATGAGCTGCTCTTCAGCCAGAAACGGCTATATACCCAGAACTGCCCCTCAGTCCAGAGCTGTCTCTCTGTCCGGAGCTGCCCTTCAGTCCGGAGTTGCCCCTCGATCCTGATCTCCCTCTCTATCCTGAGCTACCTCTATATTCTGATCTATCCCTCTGTCTTGTGCTATCCCTCTGTCTTGATCTATCTCTCTGTCCCGGTGTTGTCCCTATCAGTGATGTTACCAAGAGGATTTTGTGGGGGTAGAATGAGGGTGGACATTTTTAGGGGGAGATGGAGGCTAGGATTGATTATGGTGGGGTGGGGACCTCGCCCGGAGCCTGAGCCACCACCGTGGTCAGATGCCCACCCAGACCCTCCCCTAGACTTTGTGCTGGTGCGCCCGGAGTTCGCACCTTATGGGGGGGGTTATGTCACGTTCCTGACCTATTTCTGTTAGTTTGTTATATGTGTTAGTTGGTCAGGACGTGAGTTTGGGTGGGCATTCTATGTTTTCTGTTTCTATGTTGGTTTTTGGGTTGCCTGGTATGGCTCTTAATTAGAGGCAGGTGTTTGGCGTTCCTCTAATTAAGAGTCATATTTAGGTAGGCGTTGTCACAGTGTTCGTTGTGGGTGATTGTCTTCCGTGTCTGTGTTTGTACACCACGCGGGACTGTTTACGGTTTGTTCGGTTTGTGTAGCCTATGTTCCTATTCGTGCGTTTTTTCTTGTTTTATGTAAGTACGTCGTCTAGGTCTGTCTACACCGTTTGTTGTTTTTGTTAGTTTATCAAGTTCGTGTTTTCGTTAAATAAATATGTCTTTTCACTACGCTGCGCCTTGGTTCCCTCAATACTCCTCCTCTTCGTCTGATGAAAAGGAGGAGGACTGCCGTTACACCGGACAACAGGCCCTCCGATTTGACACACTGAACTCTATCTGAGAAGTAGTTGGTGAACCAGGCAAGGCAGTCATTTGAGAAACGAAGGCTGTTGAGTCTGTCAATAAGAATGTGGTGATTGACAGAGTTGAAAGCCTTGGCCAGGTCTATGAAGACGGCTGCACAGTACTGTCTTTTGTCGATGGCGGTTATGATATCGTTTAGGACCTTGAGCGTGGCTGAGGTGCACCCATGACCGGCTCGGAAACCGGATTGCACAGCGGAGAAGGTACGGTGGGATTCGAGATGGTCAGTGATCTGTTTGTTGACGTGGCTTTCGAAGACCTTAGATGGGCAGGATGGATATAGGTCTGTAACAGTTTGGGTCCAGGGTGTCTCCCACTTTGAAGAGGGGGATGATCGCGGCAGCTTTCCAATCCTTGGGGATCTCAGATGATATGAAGGAGAGGTTGAACAGGCTGGTAATAGGGGCTGCGACAATGGTGGCGGACAGTTTCAGAAATAGAGGGTCCAGATTATCAAGCCCAGCTGATTTGTATGGGTCCAGGTTTTGCAGCTCTTTCAGAACATCTGCTATCTGGATTTGGGTAAAGGAGAAGCTGGGGAGGCTTGGGCGAGTAGCAGCGGGGGAGGCAGAGCTGTTGGCCAAGGTTGGAGTAGCCAGGAGGAAGGCATGGCCAGCCGTTGAGAAATGCTTGTTGAAATTTTCGATTATCACGGATTTATCGGTGGTGACCGTGTTACCTAGCCTCAGTGCAGTGGGCAGCTGGGAGGAGGTGCTCTTGTTCTCCATGGACTTTAGTGTCCCAGAACTTTTTGGAGTTAGAGCTACAGGATGCAGGATACTAAGGATACAGGATACTAAGCAAACGACAGTCCATCATTACTTTAAGACGCAAAGGTCAGTCACTCTGGAACATTTCAAGAACTTTGAAAGGTTCTTCAAGTGCAGTCGCAAAAAAACATCAAGTGCTATGATGAAACTGGCTCTCATGAGTACCGCCACAGGAAAGGAAGACCCAGAGTTACCTCTGCTGCAGAGGATGAGTTCATTAGAGTTTCTAGCCTCAGAAATTGCAGTCCAAATAAATGCTTCAGAGTTCAAGTAACAGACACATCTCAACATCACCTGTTCAGAGGAGACTGCATGAATCAGGCTTTAATGGTTGAACTGCTGCAAAGAAACCACTACTTTGAGAGACACAGAATTGGTTTTTGCATGTGTGGATCCCACCATGAAGCATGAAGGAGGAGGTGTGATGGTGTGGGGCTGCATTGCTGGTGACAATGTCAGTGATCTATTTAGAATTCAAGGCACACTTAACCAGCATGGCTACCACAGCATTCTGCAGTGATATGCCATCCCATCTGGTTTGCGCTTAGTGGGACTATAATTTGTTTTTCAACAGGACAATGACCCAACACACCTCCAGGCTGTGTAAGGGCTATTTGACCAAGGAGTGTTGGAATGCTGCATCAGATGACCTGACCTCAACCCAATTGAGATGGTTAGGATGAGTTGGACCGCAGAGTGAAGGAAAAGCAGCCAACAAGTGCTCAGCATGTGGGAACTCCTTCAAGACTGTTGGAAAAGGATTGCAGGTGAAGCTGGTTGAGAGAATGCCAAGAGTGTGCAAAGCTGTCATGAAGGCAAAGAGTGGCTACTTTGAAGAATCTAAAATAGATTTTTATTTCTTTAATACTTTTTTGGTTACTACATTTTTCCTTATGTGTTATTTCATAGTTTTGATGTCTTCACTATTATTCTACAATGTAGAAAATAGCAAAAATAAAGAAAAATCATTGAATGAGTAGGTGTGTCCAATCTTTTGACTGGTACGTTATAAGTAACGTTGCAAGTAGCAATGGAGGACATCTTGGCAGGTTAAGCTAGAAGAGTGTGCGCGCGAGCGGCCTATGGACAAGTCGAGGAGCAGCAAGCTAACACAAGCAATAGCTTCGTCTTGCTGGCCAGTCCACATCGTGGAGAACAAATGCTTGGGGGATATCATTCGGATAGCATCAAAAGACTAAACGTATGAGTTACGTATGAGTTATAATTTCCCAATATAACCTTTCAGATATTTTCATATCTGATTAATAGTCTTAATTTATTATTTACTTTACCTCACATTAGTCTCATTCCAAACGCCGTAAATTGTTGGTTATCTGCACGAACCCAGTCTTCACTATGAGTCATCCATACATCAATTGTCTTAAATCATTTATTTATTACTAACTAAGTAATTCACAGAAATGCATAAACAAATAAAGTAAATATGGTTACAAGAAATGATAGGAGAATGTGCCCTAGTGGGCTAAACCGGCATGGAGGCTTGTTAGACCAAAGGGAAGTGGGGGTCGACTGAGAAGTCACTACAGAGTTAATAATTATAACAATTGAAATGCTAATCCTTTGCACATGAACGCTCACTCATTTGGGAACAATTGCAATCAATATATACGTATATTTACGCTCAGTGTGTCGTCTTGATCGCTGTTGAAAAGTTAGTTTCTGTTGGAGAGTTTCTGTCCTCTCTCTCTCTCTGTCGTGGTTAGAGTGGATAGTTCAGAGTGACATTCATTCGTGTTGTTGTAGAATGGATGTTTCGGCGGTTGTTGTTCTTCGTGTTCAATGATACCGAATTCCTAGCTGCAGACTAGTAATCAATATCAAAGACTTGTTCTTATTCTGTCGGTATCGATAGTCTAAGAGTTTAACCACGTGGTATGGTTAAAAGATTCAGCAATGGTCTGCAACCTTCGTCCCCTCCTAATGGAGAAAAACATGGTCTGGTGATAATTTCTCAAAGTTGGGTTTTATTCGGAATTGCAGAAAAGGGGCTGTCCCAGGATGCCTGACCCTAACTGGGCTCAGGGGCGGTCCTCTGATTTAGTTCAAATCAAAAGGGAATTGGATTTTCCTTCATTAAACAGTCCAAAATCATATTACACAATTTTACAAACAGTATCATACTCACTCGTTCATCTTATACAACAATTAGATGTAAACCTCATATCTGAGGCTATTATATAAATAGTGTTATGGTAATGTGGCCACACCGTCTCCCATGAGCTTCCCCAAGTTGTAACAAACGGACCAGTTCGTAGCTGGATTCTTTTTTTTTTTTTTTTTTAATTTTTATCCCCAATTTTCGTGGTATCCAATCGCTAGTAATTACTACCTTGTCTCATCGCTACAACTCCCGTACGGGCTCGGGAGAGACGAAGGTCGAAAGCCATGCGTCCTCCGAAGCACAACCCAACCAGCCGTACTGCTTCTTAACACAGCGCGCCTCCAACCCGGAAGCCAGCCGCACCAATGTGTCGGAGGAAACACCGTGTACCTGGCCCCCTTGGTTGGCGCGCACTGCGCCCGGCCCGCCACAGGAGTCGCTGGAGCGCGATGAGACAAGAATATCCCTACCGGCCAAACCCTCCCTACCCCGGACGACGATATGCCAATTGTGCGTCGCCCCACGGACCTCCCGGTCGCGGCCGGCTGCGACAGAGCCTGGGCGCGAACCCAGAGACTCTGGTGGCGCAGTTAGCACTGCGATGCAGTGCCCTAGACCACTGCGCCACCCGGGAGGCCCGTAGCTGGATTCTTCACCGATCTTTTATACTTTCTCCGGAACATGAAATTTGTACCTCAAGTTCTGTGAGATGGAAGAAATTCCCTTGTTCTCTATTAAAATTTACTCTGCTTCTTATACTGTGTGGCCATGTGGCAGGGTCTTCTCCTCAGGAATTTACGACCTCTCTCTGACCACAGCAGCGTAGTTGTAGGGGGCAGGGAGAGGCAGGGAGAGGGGGATGTGGCTTGCTGTACCCAAATAGGCCAACGTCATGACAATGTATAACAAGTCTTTCACAATTAACTGAAGTGATTTTGAATGATCTTTCACTGCAGGTACTTGCCTGAACTTCTGGGAGGAGAGAAGTACATTTCCTGCTCAGTGTTGTTGCCTGCTTTCTGCCATCTCCTTCAGGTAATGGAGAGCTCCGATGATGACCCTGTCTAAATGGTAAGATTCAAGCTGACATTCACAACAGACCTGGAGAAACGCAAGTGGAGAAGACACCAACCTCACATGGCTGAAGATCGCCACGGCACTCGACCCAAGGTTTAAGGACCTGAATTGCCTTCCCAGACCTGAGAGGGGTGAGATGTGGGCTTTGGTCAGCAACTTGATGAAGGAAGAGAGGCCTGCACAGCAACCTGATGAAGCAACAGAGTCAGAGCAACCAAAGACGAAAGCTGCCGAAAGCTATAGTGTCCCGCCCTGACCTTAAAGAGCCTTTTCTATGTCTCTTTTTGGTTTGGTCAGGGTGTGATTTGAGTGGGAATTCTATGTTCTATGTTCTATTTTCTATGTTTTTGTATTTCTTTGTTTTGGCTGGGTATGGTTCTCAATCAGGGACAGCTGTCTATCGTTGTCTCTGATTGGGAACCATACTTAGGTATCCCTTTTCCCTCCTTTCTGTGTGGGAAGTTGTCTTTGTTAGTGGCACTTATGCCCTGTAAGCTTCACGGTCGTTTTTGTATTGTTTATTGTTTTGTTGGCGACATTCCAAAATAAAAAGGAATATTTATGCTTACCACGCTGCACTTTGGTCCGCTTCTTTTGGCGGCCGTGACAGAACTTCCCACCACCAAAGGACCAAGCAGCGTGGTGAAAGGGACTCCTGGACATGGGAGGAGATCCTGGACGGTAAGGGACCCTGGAGGCAGGCTGGGGCGTATCGCCGTTCAAGGGAGGAACTGGAGGCAGCTAAGGCAGAGCGGCGGCGATATGAGGCAAGTCAGCAAAGCAGGCACAAGAGGCAGACCCCCAAAAAATATTGGGGGGGGCTCACGGGGAGATTGTCGGAGTCAGGTTATAGACCTGAGCCAACTCCCCGTGCTTACCGTGGGGAGAGAGTGACTAGTCACGCACCAGGTTATGCGGCTCTGCGCCGTGTGTCTCCAGTGCGCTCTCATAGCCCGGTGCGCTCTCTGCAAGCTCCCCGCAGTTGCCGTGGTAGTTGGCATTCAGCCAGGAGGGATTGTGCCGGCTCAGCGCTCCTGGTCTTCGGTGCGTCTCTTCGGCCCGGGTTATCCTGTGCCAGCTCTATGCACGGTCTCCCCAGTTCGCCAGGAGAACCCAGTGCGGCCTGTTCCAGCTTCCCTCACGTGCCGGGCTAAAGTGGGCATGCAGCCAAAAGGAGAGGTGCACGTGGTAAGCACCAGATCTCCAGTGCTCCCCCACAGCCCGGTTCGACCTGTGCCTGCGCTCGGGAGGTGCCGGGCTAAAGTGGGCATTCAGCCTGGAAGAGTGGTGCCAAGGCTACGCACCAGATCTCCACTGCTCCCCCACAGCCCGGTTCATCCTGTGCCTCCTCTAAGGACCAGGCCTCTTGTATGTCTCCCCAGCCTGGTGGGCCCTGTGGCAGCCCCACGCACCAGGCTGTCTATACGTCTCCTCCTATCAGTGAGGGTCCCCAGTCCAGAGTCTCCAGCGACGGTCTCCAGTCCGGAGCATCCAGCAACGTTCTCCAGTCCGGGGCCCGCAGCGAGGGTGTCCAGTCCGGGGCCCGCAGCGAGGGTCCCCGCACCAGAGGCGCCACCAAAGTGGGGTGGGCCAGTGGTGGAGCGGGGTCTACGTCCTGCACCAGAGCCGCCACCGCGGATAGATGCCCACTCAGACCCTCCCCTATAGGTTCAGGTTTTGCGGAGTCCGCACCTTTTGGGAAGGGGGGGGGGGGGGGGGGGGTACTGTCACGCCCTGACCTTAGAGAGCCTTTTCTATGTCTTTTTTTGGTTTGGTCAGGGTGTGATATGGGTGGGCATTCTATGTCCTTTATTTCTATGATTTGGTTTTCTATATTTGGCCGGGTATGGTTCTCAATCAGGGACAGCTGTCTATCGTTGTCTCTGATTGGGAACCATACTTAGGTAGCCCTTTTTCCCTCCTTTGGTTGTGGGTAGTTGTCTTTGTTTGTAGCACTATAGCCCTTAAGCTTCACGGTCGTTTTTGTATTGTTTATTGTTTTTGTTGGCGTCCTTCTTAATAAAAGGAATATGTACGCTCACCATGCTGCACCTTGGTCCGCTTTTTACGACGGCCGTGACATATAGAATATTTTTTGTGTTTCAGTCCAATGTGCGATTAACTACAGAATTTAATGCGATTTAATTATTTTTATCATTTGACAGCCCTATATTAAATGTTTTGAAATCTCACAGTATCAACTTTGCTGTAGCTTTCTTTTATGCCTGCTACAGTACATTACTGCAGACACGGTCATCTGAGCCACCCGATTGGCCAGCGGTAGGCCTATAGCCTACAGTGCACTTGATTTGCTCTCTGGACCTGCCGGGAAGGCAGAGATTGACAACCTTTACATGATGTGTCTGAAGGCACAATGTCGTTCTCCTCATCAGACGAGGAGGAGCATGGATCGGACCAAGATGCGGAGTAGGAGGTATTCATGATTTTAATGGCAAACCAACAAACACTACAAATTAACAAAACAACAAACGTGACTAACCTGCAACAGTCCTGTGTGGCCCAAACGCTAACACAGGAAACAAACACCCACAAAACACCAGTGAAACCCTGGCTGCCTTAGTATGACTCTCAATCAGAGACAAACGATACACACCTGTCTCTGATTGAGAATCATACCAGGCCGAACACAAAAACCCAACATAGAAATAGAAAACATAGACTGCCCACCCAAAACTCACGCCCTGACCAAACTAAAACAAATACATAACAAAGGAAAACAGGTCAGGAACGTGACACATCAAATGGTTCAAAATTGCAACAGTTTGACTAACCCGGCGCGCAGGGCATCTGAATCAGGTGCAACTACCTCCAACAGCCCCTAGAAAATCAACCGGTTGGTGAACACAGCTCTTGAAAGTTGAGTGAAGTTCAATCTCTGTTGGCTGATATTTCTGCTTCTCGGGGCTACTGCAGGCATGTTACTTGTCTCCACATAAACCTGATTAAACATGTTTACACTGAATCAATGACTCCTACTCTTCTGAAAACTGCTACTCTTAACTGAAAATGTACATGGTGTGTCTGTATGAGGGTCTTTCTATAAACGAGGGTACCAGTGAGGATTTCCTACACTAGACAACTTGTTCCAGCTGTTGATAAGTCATTGATAATAATCTGCCAAATTTTTTCATGTCATTACATGAAAATATTGGGGGGGATCATAGCTATATTCAATCAAGTTAACGAGTTGATTTAAAACCTATGTTTAACCCTTTATCATGTCAAGAAGGATTTGTCAAAAAATCATGTGACATAAAACATTACTTGTCTGTCCTTGCAATTATGGCAGTGTAAGTTATTGTTTATATAATATATTAAGCAGTAATCAGTTAAATTACATTGAACTTGAACCCTGTAAAAATCCTGGATCTAGCTGTTGAACAGTTTTTTTGTAGAGATCTCAGAAATGTTTTGCCCTGGCTACAGGTGGCTATATCTGTCCTGCTTATACAGGACTAGTAAAGACCCAGTGCACTACTTCTGTGATTATTTTATTATATATATATATATTTAAATATTCTCATTTTTCAGGGGGTGCTGCAGCACCCTCAGCACCCCTACTTCCCGTGGCTAAGTATGCATAATACTTTTTTAATGCACATTTGGTATCCATCTGATTAGTTAAGGTGTGATATTTTCACACATCATCTGATTGCGGATGGAATTTTCCAAATGACAGTGAAGTGATGAACAGCTGTTGTGATAGCCAAAGTGCTGTAAAAAAGATGTTCACGAGGAAATGGCAAGAACATGTTGGTGTCTCATTCATTACACTGGTGAAGACAGTTGTGCCTGGATCCAGGTTGGATCTAATATCCCTAGCAAATTGATGTTGATCATCTGTTGTTGTCTGCTTGATTTAGAACAGGGCCTCATTAGATTTAACAGAGAAAGCATTATTAAGGAAATTAGTTCATGTTTCTGTGCCTAGGACTGAACACCGAGTCTAGTGTGCACAATCGTGTAGGATAGACTGTTGCGCAACACCCAATTCTATTCCTATGAATTATTCCAGATATGACAACAACACATTAGGCTACTGGATTAGGCATATCTTGAAAATCAAATCCTCAATTTGGTGCTTGAGAAGTCCTTATTGTAGACAATTTATAAGTCTCCTACTCCCTTATAATTAACCGCGATTTAATTTGTGATATGTTTTTGTGAGAGACGTGGATACTTTCGTTTGTTTCCCGCTGCTTCAGTTGAAGGGTATTGCGCTACTCTGTTGCGGTAAAATCATGTGTGGTTATTATGAGGAAGAAGACAGCATCTGTTGGCTTCAACATGGCTTTACATACAAATACTGTTTACCTGTTTTTTGATCACTTTCTCATTATAAAAACAGCGATGGTGAGATGAATGCTAATGTGTCCCTGCGTCCGCCACATAGGCAACAGGAAATCGCCATGTATGCATCCAATATATTTAGTCAGGCAATGTCCACATTATGCTCACATATATTAGAATGTACGAATAATTTGAATATCAACGCATTGACAAGGCCTACATTTTTTAAATTATTCTTAATGTGTTAATGGCCTAATTTCTTGAAACTTTTTGCATGCTTTTTTTTTTAGGGGGGGGGGTTCTATATTAGGCCCTATGTGTACAATTATATCAATAATACAATTGTATTACATTGAGATCCTTGAAAATTACAATGAAGTGCTTTATAAAAGTTCCTGAAAGTCCTTGGATTTGACTTGCCAATGTCTTTAAGAACCCTGCTTAAAGGATGTATAGACCTAGGCCTGTTGTTGTTGTTTAGGTCGAGTTATGTTCCAATTTGTTCCAATTTGCATACATTCACTTTTATTCCTCTGAGTACAAATGTGGAGCTGCATGAAAATCGTTTTTATTTTTGTTTCAAACCATTTTGAATTTTGATCCCAATGTCACACATCTTTATAGAAAGACCCATGAGCACAAATCTGCTTCTCTCTGATAAACCGGCACACAAAAAAGAAGCCAGCCACACAGGTCACCTTAGAACTTGAAAGTAAAACTACAAAACGATGTTTCCTTAATTTTAATTTGGTTTAATGTGTGTATTAATCTCTCCTGTAGCAGTCACACTTGCGCCTATTTCAGTGCACTTCCTGTACATGTTTGGGCTGACTTCCTGTCAGTACATGCTATAGAGTCTAGAGCTGCAGCCTGCCACCGCAACAAAGATCTATGTGGTCCGTAACACTCCCTGCAAGAGAGGGGGATGTGACTGGAGCTTCATATTCATCACATGCTTCTACACCTTTGTCATTTGACAGTGGAACAGGGTCGTGCTGTGGTCTTCTACAGCCCACAGTCGTGCACATCACAGAGATGGTGTGTAAATAATTATTTATGAGAGATCACCTGAGGGTTTGTGTAGGTGTGTGGATGTTTGTAAGCATATCAACCAAGAAATGAATGGTGAAAATCAAAGCCGTTTTCAGATTGTTTTGTGACCAAGTAAACCAATCAACAACTGACTGTCTGTAGATCAGTGATAAACCACACCATTGACCAAAATAACATGAAATAACATCTGTCATCCCAGACCAGAGCACAGAAAATATGATGTGATTATAAAATAAACAAAATGGCCTTGAATGTCATTGTTGATTTCCTGAGACTAAACAAACCAAACAATTGATGGGTTTTATAGCTTTTGTCCTCTCAGAGGACATTTAGAATCAAGTAAAATGTATTCTAACTCCCAGGGAATCACTCTCCATTTGAAAATGAACATGACAACACTTTTCTGCATAGTCAATTGGGGTGGCAGGCAATGACTCATTTGGCAATTACAACTTAATGTCGATGACACAGGTTTCCCCGTAATCACAGTCTCATTGCGATACGCAGATACAAAGATCTGAATCAAAATGGAGTCTATCAGCTGCCTGAGACTCTACTTCACCAATCCTACCCAATTGTGACTGATGGAACATTCACACGTATTCACAAACTAGGAGAGAGGTACTGTCCTGACCCATTTACAGAGGAGCCCAACGTTCCCTGTTAAACACACAGCTGCATGGGTAGCACCTGTCAGAGCCACTGCAGAACAACCCTCAACCTTTCAACGACAGGAAGCCCTTTGGGTGGCTTTCTCTCCACTGAGGTGTGTGTACGTGCGTGCATGTGTATGTGTATGTGTATGTGTGTGTGTGTGTGTGTGTGTGTGTGTGTGTGTGTGTGTGTGTGTGTGTGTGTGTGTGTGTGTGTGCGTGGTGTGCGTGTTTTGAAGGTACTGCATGAGTAAGTGATGAGATCTTCACATACAAAACTCCCGGCCTGAAAACCTCACTCAACATCCTATTGTTTATTTTCTCTCCAAAAGTAACGTTATATTTCTAGTTGCTTTTTTTGATAATGTTCATATTTGATGAAGACGAGGTCTCTTAGTCATGGATAAAGCTGCTCTGGCTGCAGACCAGTGACATCGCTGACACCCTGTTGAAGAGCATTATATTGGGCTTAAAGTTTAATGAGGTAGGTCTTAAACTTTCTATATGCATCTATATTGACGTGGTCTCCCTTTGAGAGCGTAATTTGAATCAGGATGTGCAACAATGTATACAATTGTGTTTTACAGTAAATGAGCAGTCACAAATGTTTAGGCTATAGTCAATATTGAGAAGATGTTTAATGTACTATAAAAAATTACATTTAGCTTAAAAGGCAATACAAAATACAAGGGGGTAACAAGTCATTTAGGAAAAATTTAGGAAAATTAACATCTGGTTAGGTAATTGCAATTCTTGTGGTTATTATGCTTTTATTACAGTTTGACAGACAATTGTTTAAGGTTTTTAATATGCATTTGGAAAATTTGATGATTTCATGAAAGCAGCAACGCTCAAGAGGGCTACTATTTTCAGAGCATTTTGACAGATGGAAGGACATCTTGTTGATGTAATGCATTAATACAGGTTAGTCATACCACTAAAATGTAGCCTAAAGAGCAGTGTTAGTGTCTACCTCTGTGTAACCCTTCTCCAACCTTCATTATAAATGACCTTCAGGGTGGATCACACCACACATAGCATTTCATGTGAAAGAAACATCAATGCCTCAACAAATGCAGCACAACATAATGATAATAAAGTCAACCAACCAAAGCCTACACACTGGGCCTTGAGAGGAGGGCAGCCCCTCAGCAGCTGAATATAATTAAGAGATTAAATCAAGAGGGCATCCACTCAATGGAAAATATTGACTTTGTTTAGATTACTTTCTCTGAGAGCCTGTCAGACAAAGGCAGGAGAGATGTCACCCAAAAGCGACCCCTCTCGTCCCCCTCCATTCCGTCCCAGTGCAGGGGTGGACTGTTGCTAACGGGGTCAGGCTTTTCCGGACCCGTCAGATTTTCTCACGGATTTGTGCCCTCGGGACATGCGGCGACTCCAACTAGCCCACTGACCCTGTTACGTGAGCCAACCAATGGGATTGGAGCGGGCCTGAGAACACAGGGTCATACTGCACTGCTGAGGGGTAGAGTGGACTATCTGGACTATGATTCATTCCCAAATGAAGACAAATAACTATAACACGAAATGTAGGTTACTTTGTGAAACGTCTAGCAATTTGGTTTCTCAACAAAAAAGGTCACATTGAATTATATCTGCAATTCTCTTCACTGTATCTGTTACCGATTTAAGTCTGTCATATCCCAGCAAGCTGCACAGTCTATGGATCAGTTCTTAGTGCCATGCAGATCCTCATCACACTACTAGGAGACGAGGCGTACATGCCAATGTGTTGGCGTATTTTAATTTGCGGTGGGCGATTTTTGACATCCTGCTAAACTCCGCTGGTTGTTGTGTATTGATGTGAAGCTACACAGACACAATAATGTAGGTTTACATCCTGACACAATTTCATATTTTTGTCTGGCCAAGATTTTTACTTTATTTTCTCACTTCAAAGATTTAGCCATATCAGGACATCCTGAGTTGTTTTTCCAGGGCTGGGGATTTAAGGGATATTAGATGTTTACAGGATGTTAACATAAAAGACATGTTCTGGGCAAAAAGTTCTGCTTATTAATGTTAATTCATTTGTTTATGTACACTCTTCATTTGATTGATTTGAGTTTACATTTCCAAGTGATTTGAGGTTGAACAGCTTTTCACTTTTTAAGAAGGTAATATAATAAGCTACAGCTATGTAGTTCACCAACTCTCTTGGGAGCCAAGTCTAAGTATGGGGCACTAAGCAACTATTTTGTTTCAATCAAGCACCATTTTTTTTTCTCATACTTTGTCAATCAATCTCTTCTATTATGTAGTGATGTAAACTGACAAACTCTTGACTATGTTTCAGGTAAAATGGGATGCAACTGTAGTTCAGATTATGATGATGACTGGGTAGAGAACCTAGACGAAGTGTGTGACAACTGCAACTGCCCGATTCCCACCCAGTCGGCTAACCCGGTGAGCGTGTGTGTGTTTGTGTGTGTAGACAGCGGCATAGCGTCTGAACGTGGCTGGGGAAGTAGTGTGGAAGGCGAGGAAAAGGGTGTGATAGTTTTACGTGGTCTCAAAAAAAAGAAAAACACACAAACATCTCCGATATGCATTTAATTGACATATCAATGAATATAACTTATTGCAACCACGGTCTACCTAAAAGAGTGTTGTGCAAGTCAATGCTTGGGAATTGTTGCCTGATGACTCACACTGAATTATTTCGCTGCTCTATCGTTCGTTACATACTTCAGTCTGAATCTGCCATGATTGAATGTCGTTTGTGGTAACATCTTTGCGATGAAAACAAAGTAATCAGCAATTAGATTGTCTCTAACCAATCAGAGTATCCAAAGCCAATTGCGTACTTCGAAAACACTGCTGGCTCTGGCCCAACCGATTGTATTCTGGGACCAATCAGACAGTCAGAATGTGTTCACATTCTAGAGGGATCAGGAAAGGAGTTTGCGAAAAAGAAACCAACGTTTGTGGGCGTGGCGTTTGGCCGGAACAATGAGGGAGTTCTATTAATGCGGGTTAGCATTGATTGCATTTATTTTGAACTTAGTGATGGGGAGGGGGTAGGATCAGATTGTAATATTGTTTTTGGACGATATTATATTGATAGTTGACTCAGAGTATACATTTTTAGGTAGTGTTAGATTGCGCTAGTTGGCTGTACCTGCTCCAAAAAAGTATTTTTCATCCAATAGCTTGTCCTCCATCTTCTTTTTAAATAGTGAGCCAACATGTTTTCAGCACTTTTATTTCCCTGACTGATCAAAACTAGTTTTTACATTTTAGTCATTTAGCAGACTTATCCAGGGCGACTTAGAGGAGCAATTAGGGTTAAGTGTCTTGCTCAAGGACATATCGACAGATTTTTCACCTAGTCAGCTCAGGGATTTGAACCAGCAACCTTTTGGTTACTGGCCCAACACCCTTAACTGCTAGGCTACCTGCCGCATGCTCTCTCGTCTCTCTGCATCAGACATATACGGCGCCTTCTGAAAGTATTTACACCCCTTGACTTTTTACCAAAACAATTGCGTTACAAAGAAGGATTAAAATGAATTTTTGTCAACAATTTACACAAAATACTCTGTAATGTCAAAGTGAAAGAAAAATTCGAACATTTGTAAAAATAAAACACGAATATATCTTGATTACATAAGGATTCAACCCCCTGAATCAATACGTTAGAATAACCTTTGGCAGTGATTACTGAGTCTTTCTGGGCAAGTCTCTAAGAGCTTTGCACACCTGAAATGTACAATACTTGCACATTATTATTTTCTTCAAGCTCTGTCAAGTTGCTAGACAGCCATTTTCAAATCTTGCCATAGATTTTCAAGCCGATTTAAGTCAAAACTGTAACTAGGCCACTCAGGAATATTCAGTGTCGTCTTGGTAAGCACCTCCAGTGCATATTTGGCCTCGTGTTTTAGGTTATTGTCCTGCTAAAGGGTGTATTTGTCACTCAGTGTCTGAGACAGGTTTTCCTCTAGGATCTGCCTATGCTTAGCTCTATTCCGTTTCTTTTCATCCTAAAAAAAAACTCCCTAGTCCTTGCCGATGGCAAACATCCCCATAACATGATGCAGCCACCACCATGCTTGAAAATATGAAGAGTGGTACTCAGTGATGTGGATTTGCCCCAAACATAACGCTTTGTATTAAGGACATAAAGTACATTTCTTTGCCACATTTTTTGCAGTTTTACTTTAGTAACTTATTGCAAACAGGATGAATATTATTTATTATTTTCACTCTGTCATTTAGGTTAGTATTTGAGTTAGGAAGGACAACTGTATTTCTGCAGTGACTGGGTGTATTGATACACCATTCAAAGTGAAATTTAATAACGTCACCCAAGACAGTACCAATACAGCTGCCCTTCTTTGCGAGGCATTGGAAAACCTCCTTGGTCTTTCTGGTTGAATCTGTGTTTGAAATTCACTGCTAGACTGAGGGACCTTACAGAAAAAGCATGGGGTACAGATATAAGGTAGTCATTAAAAAAAGAATGTTAAACACTATTATTGCACACAGAGTGAGTCCATGCAACTTATTATGTGACTTGTTAAGCAAATGTTTACTCCTGAACTTATTCAGGCTTGCCATAACAAAGAGGTTGAATACTTATTGACTCAAGACATTTCAGCTTTTCCTTTTTAATTCATTTGTACAAATTTCTAAAAACATAATTCCACTTTGACATTGTGAGGTATCGTGTGTAGATCAGTGACACAAAATCTCAATTTAATCAATTTGAAATGCAGGTTTTAACACAACAAAATGTGGAAAAAGTCAAGGGGTGTGAATAGTTTCTGAAGGCACTGTAGTGAGCAATATGTTTGGAACATGAAAATCGCAATAAAATCGCCGTATCGGCACCTAAGTATCATGTTAATATCGTATTCTGAAGTCCCTGGCAATTCCCAGCCCTACTGGAACCAAGATGCCTCTATGGCGTGAGCTAGGTGCCCCGTTTTGGCTGACGGCGAAGTCGGCTTAAAACAAAAGTCATGTAGGTTAAGCATGTGGAGTAACAAGTAGGATTCTGTGTTTTCACATACAGAAGTGATTGATTTTGATAAAAAAGGCTTTATCTGTCGACCCAATGAAAACTAGTTTGAGAATTTGAACATATATTTTATGGAAACGAGATGTTGCATGTTTCTGAACGATGCTGCCTTGTTGACAACATGACCGAGCGGTGCAGATTACTGTTAGATTTGAGAAGGGCCCTCCTCCCTCACCACTTTTGTCCGTTCACATCACGGGCCATAGCCCGCTGTACTTAATCAAACTCTCTCAATGATTCTGGGTAGCTAAAAATGGGAATTGGCAATTTACATAATTTGGGGGGAAGTTGGCTTTTGTGTGTGCAATTAATTGGGACTGTAACCATTCACTAAATGTTCTGTTTCACTTCCTCCCTCTGAATTACAGGAGATATACTAGTAGATTGGAAGTAGAGGAGAATAGCACATGTGAATGTTGTTGTTGGCCAGTATGTCAGCAGAAAGTAAACATGAAGCTAGGGTGTCTTTAAAAATCTTCTCTTAATATCGTGCCTCACTTTAAGGAATTTATGTTTTTTACCTTAAGTCAAGTTTCCTATCATGATAGTGTAAACCCCCAAACTTTTCTCTTTACTGTTTTCATGCAAGTAACAACTTGAACTTCCATAGTTTGTACTCTGAATGAGAATCTTTGAATTCAGATGTGGAAACCCAGGTTATTTTACTAACCCATACCCTGCTTTGGTATCATCAGTACACAGATCAACTGATCCCCTACCCCTCTCATCTCACGCCTCCCTCTTCCCCTCTACCAGGTATGTTCTTGTAAATGAATATGTGGGTAATGATGTGCCTTCTTCTGGTGGATCAAATCTAATCATTATTGTTTATGTTTTCCTCACCCATGCTGGTTATGGTTGTACAGATAGCCTGGTGATTGCCATATACAGCTATGAACCAAACCACAATGATGACCTGGGCTTTGAGAAGGGAGACAAGCTGAAAATCCTCAATAAGTAAGAATAGGGATGGGAGGGTTGTGTGATGCAATTTACTTTTTAGAGGATGTGATATATTTGTGTAGTTGTGCAAAAGTGTGTAGTTGTTTGATGGAGCATGACACATTGCCAGTGCTTGAAAAGTATGAGATAGTGAGCAAGTGTTACTGTTATGTCTGCGGTCCAGGGATGACCCGGAGTGGTTCATGGCAGAGTCTCTCATCACAGGCCAGAAGGGATTCATCCCATACAACTTTGTTGCCCCCCTGAACTCAATGGAGATGGAGACGTAAGTCAATTCAGTTGAATTCAATTCAAACTCAAATAACTGTATTTCATTTCACTTTAAGTCATGCAGGAAGCACACACATACATTACCCAACATCGTCTCACTCAACCAACACCATCTCCCCATACTCAACAACCTTCAAGGGAAAGGGATGTGGTTATGTTTGAAGCTCTATGCCTGTTTTTTGTGCTTCAGATGGTTTTTCAAGAACCTCTCCAGAAACGATGCCATGAGGCTCCTGCTAGCTCCGGGGAATACACAGGGCTCCTTCATGGTCAGAGAGAGTGAGACAACCCAAGGCTCCTTCTCCTTATCTGTCAGGGACTTGGATCCCGACACTGGAGACACGGTCAAGCACTACAGAATCCGGAACTTGGATGATGGTGGTTTCTACATCACCGCAAAGATATCCTTCAACTCCCTGAAAGAGCTGGTCCAGCATCACTCACGTATGTGCTATGACTCACATCCTGTCTGAACTCCTGGAGCGATGCCTCCAGTCAGAACACAATACATCAGCCAAACAATACAGAAAGCATTGGTACCAAATACCATTATCATACCATCCATAGTGCACCTTAGCACATCTTAGCAGAGTCTTTCTCAAAATGTGAACTGTATAACTTGACGTTATTCAACCTTTGACCCTGCCTGTGTTGTGTGTGTCTGCAGGTGAGGCGGATGGTCTGTGCACCCGGCTGATGAAGCCGTGCCAGTCCCGCGTGCCCCAGAAACCCTGGTGGCAGGACGAATGGGAGATCCCCCGGGAGTCCCTCAAAATGGAGCGCAGGCTCGGGGCTGGGCAGTTTGGAGAAGTCTGGATGGGTGAGAGCCTTCAGAAAGTTTTCATACCCCTTGACTTATTCAACATTTTGCCTTTAGTTTAGGCCTGAATTCCAAATTGATTAAATAGATTTGTTCTCACCCATCTACACACAAACCCCATAATGACTAAGTGAAAACATGTTTTTAGAAATGTTTGCTAATTTATTGAAAATTTAATACAGCAATATCTAATTTACATAAGTATTCACACACCTGAGTCAATACTTTGTAGAAGCACTTTTAGCGGCGATTACAGCTGTGAGAATTTTGGGGTATATCTCTAAGAGCTTTGTACACCTGGATTGTACAATATTTTCCCTCTATTCTTTAAAAAAAACTCTTCAAGCGCTGTCAACTTGATTGTTGATCATGGCTAGACAACCATTTTCAAGTCTTGCCATAGATTTTCAAGCCGATTTAAATCCAAAAATGTAACTAGCCCATTTAGGAACATTCAATGTCGTCTTGGTAAGCAACTCCAGTGTAGATTTGGCATTGTGTTTTAGGTTATTGTCTTGCTGACAATTTCAATAAATGTGCAAAAATTTCTAAAAACATGTTTTCACTTTGTCATTATGGGGTATTGTGTGTAGATGGGTGAGAGGGGGAAAAAACAATTTAAAGTCAGGCTGTAATACAACAAAATGTGTGAATACATTCTGAAGGCAATGTACAACCACAGTGGTTGATATTTTCAGATTACCAATGCGTGTGTTGGTTTGCATAGATGCACTAGATATATAGCAACCAGTTGCTCAATTGGTCCTGTCTCTCTCTATGTCTGCCAGAACAGCTTTAGTTTAGGCTTTAGTTCTGCATTGTGTGTAATTTCCTAAATACTGCCATCACTGCAGTGCTTGTTTGAGCTGGTAGGGCCCGTTTGGGATTGATGTCAGGTATTAGCTGCATTACGCAAGAGAGCCAGTGAGCATGCTGGGCTGAAGTTCTAGCCACACCAGAGGCTCTCTCTATATTAGTTCATATTACAATATTTACTATCACCTCCCACTGTGACCCTAAAATCAACCATTAAAAAATAAACTCCAGTGTTTTGATGTTGAGAATATCTGCTGATGTAATCTGATGACTTCACACTAGTTTTCCAGTGGAGGGGGAGATCTTCCTTTTGTCCAGCTCCATGTGTGTGAACACAAAGCAACATTCAAAACTATCCTGCTATGGGACTTTGTATTTTCCAAATTCCTCCTTCATGCGATCTTGGCAACATACAGTATTTGTTTCTCTCAGCGAATGAATACACCAACAATATAGGGGGGATTGTTGTTTGACAACAACAAAAAGTATCCATGCATGTCAGATTGGAAAAAACAAACCACCATTCCTTTTCCCGAAATTATTTCAGTTATAGATAAAAGTAGGGAAGAATGCTTTCAATAACAAATAAAGTTCATTCTCACCATAACAGCATATGCTATAACTCTGCAAATTGTGACCTATTGCAAACTTGAGTGCCCTCAAATCACTCCATCTTACACATTGTATACTATACTACTGAGTAATATCACTGTGATATTACTGCAGTAAATTGTATATTTACTGTATCACCAATGGCCTTCCTCCATGCTGCAGGTCTGTACAACAACCACAGGCGGGTAGCCATTAAAAACCTGAAGGTGGGCACCATGTCCATGGCTGCCTTCCTGGCCGAGGCCAACCTGATGAAAGCGCTGCAGCACCCGCGCCTGGTGCGCCTCTTCGCCGTGGTTACCCAGGAGCCCATCTACATCATCACAGAGTTCATGGAGAACGGTGGGTGTCACTGTCTAGGATTACATTGTTATTAGGCTAATGGTCTGATCCTATTCTATTCAGTTGTTCTTCTATTCTACTGTACTCTATTCCATGACAGCTGCTCAGCAAGCCTATGCCTATGTCTGTGCCTGTCAACCTAGATGACTCTCAATCCCGGGCGCTGAAAGAGTGAACAGCTAAGACAGAGTCATCAAGGGAGATTCTAGCGAAACACCTGGAGGAGACAAAAGAGTGTTTTCAGCCAGGATATCGTCATCGGCTTTCGTGATCAAACATGTTAAACTGTTATGTTGATAAGAGTGAGAGTAACAAAAGAGTGGCTTGGGTGTTTACCAGAATGCGTTTCATGAGTCAGAGTCTTTTCCCAGGCATGCTGCAGTCCACTGACAATGTTAAATGATCCAAAAAAGCATTTTATTATAGATGCAAGATTAAAATGTAATGTTTTCTTATTCAATTATAAGATGAATACTCCTAGTTATGGCTTAACGGTTATTTACTTAAACGCTCATTCTAAATGGAACATGTGATCTTCAGAAACGCAGTACAAATTTAACCTTGTTTTTCCATACATCTCCTTCTTTAGAGTGGATAATCTTCTTAGAGGCTATTTTCAGCCTATTTTGGTGACCCTGCTGCACTTTCCTCAACTTAAATAATCAAATCAGCAAACGTGAACTTTAATTCTCTTTTCCCGTATTGGCCGGTGCCTCTAATGTCAACACACCAAAGGGAAGTCCGTTCTGACTGGAAAAGAGAGACGTCAAATAGGGGAGTGGTGATTCACTGTCTCATTGTTCAGTGATGGGACCTGTGTCCACCCCCATGAGCACGTGGCTCCATTCCAGTGTCAGCACAGACAGACCGCAACACAGCCCCCCCTACAGCCCCCCTATTCCCCCAGTCAGACTAGGCTATTCAGCCACTGTCCAGTGACTACTCTCTTTCTCTTTTCACACAAGAAAGAGAGAGGCTGTCTGTAAACGGGGAGCAAAGCAAAGCCAGACCAATAAAAATGGCACCATGGTTACAGGTGCACTGCCCTGTACACAGACTAGCTGACATTGAAAACACAAGTCTTAATACCAGTGGCGTAGCCAGAAATTTGTTGGTGGGTGGGCCTGTAAAAATTTCTGGTGGACAACAAACTTCCTGCAATTTATAGATCATCTAATTCTATACTACACATTTTGCCATGAGGCTGAGAGACAATTTTACATTTTTTAAGCTAATTAAAGCTAACATATAGGTGTGTTTACTGACAAAGGCACTGGATTGTGAGCTGTCTTGTTTGCTAAATGAAGAAATTAAATAAGCAGTGGCATGGTGCATATTTTTTATTTAACCTTTATTTAACTAGCATATAGAAGCACAGTGACATATCCTCAATGCGGTCACATTTGTAGCTTATTGGGGGTGTGGCTTTAAGTTAGTTATTTTTGGCAACCCATCCCATGATAGTGAATGTCATTACAGGTCATCGGTTCTGTTCAATCATTTATATAAAGACGAGATGACTGATATAGGGCACTGTGTTGAAGCCACAGTGCCCCATCTTGGCACTCACCCACTATTGTAAAATATATTTTGGAAGCTATAGAAATGCATTTTTTAATGTCCAATTTACAGTAGCTATTACAGTGAAATAATACCATGCTATTGTTTGAGGAGAGTGCATAATTTTGAACATAAAAAGTTATTAATAAACAAATTAGGCACATTTTGGGCAGTCTTGATACAACATTTTGAACAGAAATGCAATGGTTCACTGGATCAGTCTAAAACTTTTCACATACACTGCTGTCATCTAATGTTCAAAATCTAAATTGCACCTGGGCTGGAATAATACATTATGGACTTTCTCTTGCATTTCAAAGATGCAAAAGAATGGTTAGTTTTTTCTTTGTATTATCTTTTACCAGATCTATTGTGTTATATTCTCCTACATTCCTTTCACATTTCCACAAACTTCAAAGTGTTTCCTTCAAATGGTACCAAGAATATGCCTATCCTTGCTTCAGGGCCTGAGCTACAGGGAGTTAGATTTGGGTATGTCATTTTAGGCAAAAATAGGGGGGGAAGGGACGTAGTGTAACGATCGTCTAATGCCTCCTCCTCGGACGAGGAGAAGGAGTAAGGGTCGGACCAAAATGCAGCGTAGGTTGAATCCATAAAGATTTATTAAATGAAGACGAAACACGAAGAACACTTGAATAAACTACAAAACAACAAACAACGTTAAACAGACCTGAACCTGTGAACATAAAAAACAATGAACGCACGAACAGGAACGAACGAACAAACGAACGAACGAGACAGTACCGTGTGGTGCAACAAACACAGACACAGCAACAATCACCCACAAACAAACAGTGAGAACAGCCTACCTTAATATGGTTCTCAATCAGAGGAAACGTCAAACACCTGCCTCTAATTGAGAACCATATCAGGCAACACATTAAACCCAACATAGAAACACAATACATAGAATGCCCACCCCAACTCACGCCCTGACCAACTAAACACATACAAAAACAAGGAAAACAGGTCAGGAACGTGACACGTAGACATGTGAGGTAAACATAAAAAACTTTTTTTTAAAGATATAAAACCTTTTCCTTAAAATGTATAATTTGTAGAGATTACTGATGTTACTGTCCTACAACAACAAAATCTGTCCTACAACAACAAAATCATCAAATACATCATTAAATACATGAAATTTTGTCCATAAAACATTTAATTGAACTACTATAGAATTCCATTCATTCCTATGGCGGACTGCTCCTACTGGGGAGTGCCAAGATGGCTGGTGGCTTCAAAGCCTCTCAATGGCCAATACATATCATCAGCAATCCACATTGTCTTCCATCAGATAGCACGTTGATTCTGCACGCACTGTTCTGTCGCATATCTTGCAAAGGCTAATGGTATAGATCAAAAGTATTCGAGCTACAATGGGCTGCCATAACATTAGAAAATATTACCTAGGTGACATTGTCTGCTGAACCCAATTTCTGCCTCAAAATGGTCTGAATTAATCTAAGCTAAAACAATAAATATGTCAATAATGTTTATGTTTTGTTGGTGAGGAAGTCATAGTCGCCCCATTTTAAATCTAGCTAAGGATTATTGTGCTTCAATGAGCAGTATTTCTGAAGTTTGACGACGGGCATGAAAGCTATCATAAATTTGTCCAACATTAACGTTAGTTTGCTAGCTTGCTGAACCAGTCACTGAAATCATCTTTGACTGAAACGATGCTGCTAACCTACCAGCTACCTGCTTCGTGCTCCACATACAATGTTTTTCTTCCAACAAAAGCTAGCTTGCAAGCTACTGTAGCTAGTAGTGCTAATGCTTATATTATTATGAGTTTTCATGAAGCATCTGTTCTTGCCACGAGTCATTGCAGTAGCTTCCCAAGTCAGCTGCTGTGTTCAGCAGACCCAACGATAAGATTGTTGAGAAGCATGCTGATCTATCTACGGACTGATTTCTGATAACATTCAGTTCCCCTTAATTGTGGGGCTGCATTTCTACAACTTCAGGGCATTTTAAACAGGCTAAGCAAGCTTTTTATGTGAGTGAAGGAAGTAAGCTAGCTAGCTACAACAGTTAGCTACACAGCTGATGAAGTCAATGCACAGACGACCAACGTCCTTGCACAGAATTTGTGCAGGCGAAAGCCACCGGTTTGTTTTTTATTTTATCACAATTTCAAACTATTAAATCACTGTCACAACATTTGTAAACATTTAACTAGCTAGTTATTATTCCTATTCGATGGAAAGTCATACGAGAGCGCAGTGATTAGGAATTAGGAACTATGTTTTCATTTTTAGAATGTTCAACATTCAAATGTGAAAATCAGTTCCACGTCCAACAATAAAGATCGGTTGAGGGACGAGCGTTGTGGATGAGTGACGCCATCTGACGTGAAACAATGCAGCAATCCAGGGTTAACATACATCATTGGTTCTGTTATATTTAATCAAACCTGACTAAACCAGTGCACTGCTTGCTATGAATTATATCTGATGGTGTTTTCATGCTTAGGCAAAAAGACAAATAATGTCCCGTTTGGATTATTATTTTTTGTATATATATATATATATATATATCGTTTTTTTCGTGGCTCAATCTGAGTGTTTGGGCCTAGCTCCTCAGTGGGTGGGCCTGGTCCCACCGGTGCCTACGCCCCTGCTTAATACAACAACTTATTTTGATACCAGTATGCTCTCTCCAAAAGCTTTGGTCATAATCTCTGACTACAGTTACTATGTCACCTGCATGTTTTTTAATGTGATCCCACATTCCCTTCAAAGGTTGTTGTTGCCTTTTTGAAGACCTGACATTAGGAGGGACGGTAACAAAGAACATTGAAAAGGCTCTGTCACTGGTGCAACAACAGCTTCAGTATGTAAGTGCTCTGAGCCAGTGAATGGAGGGCCTTTGTATTGTCCTCTATGAGAGGCCTGTAGAGCACCAACAGTGCCTTAACATGAACTGTTTCTTTGTTTGTGATTCACATGCACAGACACAATTGTTGCCTCTGTTGTCACTAGAAAGTAAGGCTTGATGTTCCCATCCTCTCAATTTGTCCCTCATTTTTTATCATTGAAGACAATACAACTGGAAAATAACAGGTGTGGCACGCTTAACTTTCCTCGCAACCTTGGCTTATACCGTTCCTTTGGCACACAGACATCAAAGGAGTCCTTCTTTACTAAAGCACAGGAGCCTGTTGCCCTTCTTTCCTGGAAGAGTCAATCCTCTTTTCTTAAGGCATTTCCTGCTGCTTGCCTTGGCTGGCTGAGGTCCTGTGGTATTGTTCGGTTTTAATCAAACACAATGTAGAGACGGAGGAGCCATGGCCTGTCGAATAGAGGCCATGCATCACATTGACTGACGGTGAACGCACTTCCTGAGAATGTTATTTTCCTAATTTAAACATCTATTCTGGGTCTAAGGCCAGCTATTTACAGTATGTCTGAGACATATCTAAATATAGTTTTAATTGCAGTGTCATTAATCTTTCTCACAAAGCCTTTCACTGAACATAGAGTTTTCTGACTTAAAAGTATTTGTATCTTAAAATAATTACACCTCCATCAATATTGCATTAAGTGCTGGTGACTGGTAACATCTGTTTATAATTAAACAAAGGAGATCTGATGTAATGCCGCTCAAAACATATGTCATTTTAATAACTTGATCACATTTTGTTACAGGCGCTCTGGTAGATTTTCTCAAGTCGTCTGAGGGATCCAACATACCCATCAACACCCTCATAGATATGGCCTCTCAGGCAAGTTCCCTGCTCTTTACGTCAATCCCAATAGCTCTCTACACTTTTAACGAGTGTCTGTCTCCAAAATTCTCTCTCACTCTTTCCCCTCCATTCGCTCTTTCAGTTTCTATTCTCTGTATGGCCCTCATCTACAGGAAACAGCTCTTGCTATTATGAGGCTAACTATAATCTCCCGGTAACAATGGAGACCACTGTGTGAGGTTTACTAACAAACATAAGTCTATACACCTTGTCACAAATCTAACTGTGTCAACACCACTGAGGTGCTCACCCCTATCACAGTGCAATGCTATAGGTGTAACACAAATCGAAGTGACAGATATCCTGATACCTGAGAGACGTAATGCATATTCCATAATAAAACAAACCTACAGCCTACTCTAAATCACACTTGCACCAAGCTTCATAAGATCAAAAAAGCAGTTGTATTGCTGTTTGAGCCTCTCGTTCTAGAAGAACAACTTACTTAGAAGTAGTTTACGGCCAAAGATGGGGCCAAATATCGGGCCAAAGATGGGAGAACATCTAATTACACCAACATCTTATCTAATTGGGCTACACTAACGTAATGTTATGGTTAAATTATATAACTCTCATTTACAGTAATGGACATTGAGCCACATAGATGTGTAATGGGGTTACAGGGATTTCAACTAACAAAGCTGTCAAAGCCGCCTGTGGCAAAAGAACAGCCTACTCTATGGATGAACTGTGAACGTATTACGGCAAAAGAATGTTCCTGAGTAATGGCAAGAACACTGAATGGCATTCAGCACCATACATTGCTGTAAGCATGTAGTTAGTAAGAACACTGAAACAACATGACCTCAAGAGCTAATGAGTGAAAATGTAGATTTTTTAAACTTCCAGAGTGATGCATAATGATGATATGAAGTTCATATCACATACGCACCTCTCGGTTTTCTGCCAAGGGATTCGGAGCCACATGACACGTATCTGTGAGATTCTTACATCTGAAATATGCACTAATGTCTTCCTAAACACACACACACACACACACACACACACACACACACACACACACACACACACACACACACACACACACACACACACACACACACACACACACACACACACACACACACACACACACACACACACACGAGATGTAGATAGCACAGCTGGGGCATTAGGGTGGGCCGGAAAGAGAGCTGGTTGTTAGGGGTTCATAACCTGCCTGTGAAAACTGGGTGGAGCACTGAGGTGAGAAGCAGAGATCTGACCTGGGGAAGTGGGAACCTCCTTGTCACAGGAATCTACCGCTGTCCTGTCTGTCTCTTATACACACACAGTATGTATCCTTCATAAATTGTGCCTTCCTGTATTATACTTATGCCAAAATGTTTATTCTCTTCTACTGAGCCAGTTACTTTATGTTCCTATTATCTTTTATTATTTCTTATTGTTGTTACATTGTCGAGAAGGAAGTAAGCATTTCATTGGACAGTGTATACCATGTGTACCCTATACGACTAATACAGCTGTGCACAGCCCATCTGTAAATAGCCCATCCAATCTACCTACCTCATCCCCATATTGTTTTTATTTACTTTTTTGCACACCAGTATTTCTACTTGCACATCATCATCTGCACATCTATCACTCCAGTGTTAATTTGCTAAATTGTAATTACTTCGCTACTATGGCCTATTAATTGCCTTACCTCCTCAAGCCATTTGCACACTATATATAGACACTTTTTCTATTGTGTTATTGACTGTACGTTTGTTTATTCCATATGTAACAATGTGTTGTTGTTTGTGTCGCACTGCTTTGCTTTATCTTGGCCAGGTCGCAGTTGTAAATGAGAACTTGTTCTCAACTGGCCTACCTGGTTAAATAAAGGTAAAATATATATTTTTTAAACAAGTATGATGAATTCTTTATGATGTACTGCCTTCTGCAGGTGGCTGAGGGAATGGCCTACATTGAAGAGAATAACTATATCCATCGGGACCTGAGAGCAGCAAACATCCTGGTGTCTGATGAGCTCATCTGTAAGATCGCTGACTTTGGACTCGCAAGACTCATTGAGGACAACGAGTACACAGCCAGAGAGGGTAGCATGACTTTCCTTTAAACTAGAAAAAAATGGATGTGCTTGAATGTTCTAAGTGCTTTCTGCAAAGCCATGCGCTCTATATACTATAGCCCCACCAAGTGTTCATGTACAATCCATTGGGTGCTTTTGAAATGAACATGAACCCAAAATTAAACCCATGTCACGTTTCCTTATCAGGTGCCAAATTCCCCATAAAATGGACAGCACCTGAAGCTATAAACTATGGAACCTTTTCCATCAAGTCAGATGTGTGGTCGTTTGGGATCCTCTTGACAGAGATAGTGACATATGGCCGTATCCCATATCCAGGTATTTCACTGATGCACCTCCACAATAATCCAATATTATACATGTCTATTTCATATGCAATGCATGTAGACTTCACATACACACATTCTCCACATAGCACCTGTATAATCCACAAACATCACATACTCTCTACAAAGGTGTTGCCCGCAAAACCCCAACACATTGGCCACATTATTAACAAGTCTGCATCCCCATCTCTTGTCTCTTCCCACTGTCAGGAATGAGTAACCCAGAGGTGATCCAAAACCTGGAGAAAGGCTACCGGATGCCCCGACCTGAGAACTGCCCTGAGGGTCTGTACAACATCATGAACCTGTGCTGGAATGAGAGCCCAGAGAACCGGCCAACCTTTGAGTACCTGAGAAGTGTTCTGGAGGACTTCTTCACAGCCACAGAGGGGCAGTACCAGGAACAGCCATAAGACAGACAGACATGGGGAAAGGAGAGGAGAGGTCATTAAGGACATTAACTTTAACCGTTAAGACACAGAGAGATATGGTCCCAGCTTATATGCTTTTGATACTCTCTATCTGAGAACCATACCTGATCTACTTTCAATACACACCTAAACATTTGTAGGATGTAATTAAAGCATTTATAGTGTGACATTTTTTTAAACTCAAGGAAGATACCACTGTACTTTTACATACTTTTCATTCCTTTGTCATTTCATGTTTTTTGTTCGATTTGTACTGTTTAGATTTTTCTATATTCTATTTGTATATTTTTTCTATGCGTTTGAAGACTATAAATCCATGGATGATGATGCCCTTACAAAAAACACAAATGTTAGACCTACTCTGCTCATGTATCTATAGTGCCATTGATACTTCTTCTTACCCGAAATGCATATGAGATGTCGATGATGACCATGCAATAAAAAGTGATGTAAAACATAGAAAAGACTCTTAACAAATAAGTGGCAAAAGTAAAACATGTTTCCCAACCTGGAATCCAAAACAGTGCTTATTGTGGCGGGATCTGTTTGCAACGCCCCTCGACATTGTAAACTACTACTTGATTGGTTCAAGTGACGTTCTACAAATTATCCGATTGTATCCATCCGTTTTCCGAAGTACAGCTGCCGCTTTTCGCTAATTGTAGTCTGTGCTGTAAAATAAGGTAAAATGGCGCTGAGTTCTCAAGGAACAAAGAAAAAAGTTTGCTACTATTATGATGGTAAGTACTGATTTGCCTATACATTGACTAATTGTACTTTGTTAGAGTGGTGCAAATGGTTCAATTTGTGGTCAGATTAGCCAGCTAACGTTATCTAGCTCCGATGTGCAAACGTGCAGATTCCCTTTGTGCAAGAGCGAGGCATTTTCAAATTCTGTAAGTTAAATTGATCGTTCAGAAAATGTTCACTAATTCCGCATTATCATCCAATGTGTAGTAACGTCAAGTTACTTGTCCACGTCGTCGATTAGCTTGCTACCTAGTTAGATAGCTTGGACAAAGGGAGAACACATTGGCAGGACCCATTAGCTAGCTATGCAAGCATTGGAATCCACAAACCACTAAGATAGCTAGCAACGTTAGCTACTACTAGCTAACGTTACCCATTTCACTTCCTGGACGCATTAAAGCTTGCTACCATCATGGCGAGTCTCTATAAAAAATGCACTCAGTTCCGTTGCATTACCAGATTGTTTGCACGTTAGTGGCCGTCCATTGTCTGCGGCTGTGCATATGTTGTGGTCCGAATTGTTACTATAAATCAACGCAAAAGTTCCATTGCAATGTTGCCTTTAAAGGTTTGCAATCTAACGTTAGCCAGACTATGCTGTACTGAACAACAAGCTAGGATGATGCATTCATTGTATGTCTGCTTATGTTCACTATTTTCCTCTTCATTCAAAGGTGATGTTGGGAATTACTACTATGGCCAGGGCCACCCCATGAAGCCACACCGTATCCGCATGACACACAACCTCTTGCTGAACTATGGTCTCTACAGAAAGATGGAGATATACGTATGTTGAAAACCTTAAAGATTTGTAAGCGCAGCAGAAAGCCTGCAACTCAATAGTTCCCAATTGGAAAATGTAGTGCCTGGTTTTTAAGGTGTCAGTAATTGGTCTTCTCCATGTCTCTGTACAGCGACCTCACAAAGCCAATGGAGAGGAGATGACCAAGTACCACAGTGACGACTACATCAAGTTCCTGCGTTCCATTCGGCCGGACAACATGTCAGAGTACAGCAAACAGATGCAGAGATGTGAGTTCGGGGCAGAGATGTCATGTCTCAATATACCTATACCTTTTAGATGTAGTCCATGAAAAGTCACACTTTTGGGGGGGAAAGCATCTAGTAAAGCGTTGTCATTGTTTTTGCTGCTGTCATGGATTGTAAATTAACACATTTTCTGCAATTCCCACACAGTTAACGTTGGAGAGGATTGCCCTGTGTTTGATGGCCTGTTTGAGTTCTGCCAGCTCTCAACAGGAGGCTCTGTTGGTAAGTTAATCTGTCATATTCACGTTTAGCGGAGTTTCTGTTAGGCGTAAGTACTGGCCTTTGGGCCCAAAAAAATTCAAAGCCGATTTTTGAATAATACTGTTGCTGACTAAAATATCCCATTGCAAAATAATGCTTTTAATCATTGATGGCAATGCATATGACCATTTGTTTATCGGTCTATAGGTTAATATGCATACTTAAGTGGAATTACATTGGCGGGTGTATTTTTGTTAGTCATGCATCTTTATTTCTCTATAACAGGCGCGCACAGCATACAGAGCCTTTGTGCTGCAGCTCCTCAGCCACTTACTGCTGGACTTAAACATGCTTTTGATAAACCCCATTTATTGTGCAACAATTATAAATGCAATTGCATGTTAACAGTTTTGGTGCCTGAATTAAAAGGGCTATTTTTTTTAAATATGATTTCTCACCTGGTATTTGAAGCAGGCCTCCCATTCAAGTGCAGGCAACAGGATGTTACCCACCACTTTACAATGTGAGCTGGATGCAGTATGGATTTTAAAAACATACTTAATTGTTTGAAAACTAAATGTTTTATTTCATATTATGAGGCTTGTCTTGCCTTACTTCAAAGTAGCCAGAATCTGACCATGACAACATGGAGGCAATTATTTTATAAAGACATCATAGATGGTGTGTGGGTTTCAAGTTGGGGGAAGCTTTCAGTTTATCCTACCGATCTGTGTGCCAGTAATGATTTTCACATGCACATTTTCGTGGAACTGTTTAATTTCAATAACAAAGTTTCTCAAAACCATTGTCAGGTGGTTAATCAGAAAAGTCTGAATTAAAATGCTAAAATTTTTAAATTATCAATTAAACTAATCCGAGATCACCCGCCTCTGCTATATGGACACATTGATACACTGTGATCCATTGGTGGCTAAAGAAAGGAGTGGGTTGAACTAGTGATGCACCGATATGACATTTCTGACAGATATCCAATATTTTCCTTGCCAAAAAAAACCCTGATACTGATAACCAGTATTTACAATTTGAGGCCTTTTAAGCATTCTAGTACAGTTAAATAGTTAACACACACATGGGCGCAGCGGTCTAAGGCACTGCATCTCAGTGCAAGAGCAGTCACTACAGTCCCTGGTTCGAATCCAGGCAGTATCACATCAGGCCGTGATTGGGAGTCCCATAGGGCGGCACAGAATTGGCCCAGCGTCGTCCGGGGTAGGCCGTCAATGTAAATATGAATTTGTTCTTAACTGACTTGCCAAGTTAAAGGTTACACACGCACCACACAAATTCAAAAGTAACAGTCAGCATCTGGTGTGGCCATCAGCTGCATTAAGTACTGCAGTGCATCTCTTCCTTATGGACTGCACCAGATTTGGCAGTTCTTGCTGTGGGATGTTACCAGACTTTTCTGGGGGAATGGCCCTAGCCCTCAACCTCCGATCCAACAGGTCCCAGACGTGCTTAATGGGATTGAGATCCGGGCTCTTCGCTGGCCATGGCAGAACACTGACATGCCTGTCTTGCAGGAAATCACAAGCAGTATGGCTGGTGGCATTGTCATGCTGCAGGGTCATGTCAGGATGAGCCTGCAGGAAGGGTACCACATAAGGGAGGAGGGTGTCTTCCCTGTAAAGCACAGCGTTGAGATTGCCTGCAATGACAACAAGCTCAGTCCGATGATGCTGTGACACACTGCCCCAGATAGTGACGGACCCTCCACCTCCAAATCGATCCCGCTCCACAGTACAGGCCTCGGTGTAACGCTCATTCCTAGTGCAGGTGTTACACGTGGTCTGCCACTGTGTGGATGATCAGCTGTACGTCCTGTCTCCCTGTAGCGCTGTCTTAAGCATCTCGCAGTACGGACATTGCTATTTATTGCCCTGGCCACATCTGCAGTCCTCATTCCTTCTTGCAGCATGCCTAGGGTACGTTCACGCAGATAAGCAGGGACCCTGGGCATCTTTCTTTTGGTGAATTTTAATGTCCTAAGCTTTCATAACTGAACCTTAATTGCCTACCATCTGTAAGCTGTTGGTGTCTTATTGACAGTTCCACATGCATCTTCATTAATTGTTTATGGTTCATTGAACAAGCATGGGAAACAGTGTTTAAACCCTTTACAGTGAAGATCTGTGAGGTCCTTTTCTTTTTTTACAAATTAAGATAGTGTCCTGAAAAAAGGAATACTTTAAAAAATATATAAATTTACTGTGTGGTAAAGAAAATGACTTAGAAGCTTCACTTATTAGTGGTGGATGTAGTAGTGAGTTAAGACAGACATCCCCAAATGGGAACTTTCCTACATTTCTGCGCAGCAGGCCAGGTACTCGGGTGCGCACGCTCCCTCAACATTATCAAGACAGAAACCAGACACATACTCACTGCGCACATGGAGCACTCCAAACAAAAGACAATGAAAACATTGACAAGTCTTGTAAATGATGGTTATGAAATGAACCCAAACTTGTTTCTCACTAGTTTTAATACAATGCAGTAACACATTAATGTAACCAAGTGACGGGGAATAACGTTACATTTTCTACTGGTGACATGTAATGGAGAATTGATTTAATAGAAATCAAAGGGTGAACATTTCACACAATAAAACAATGAATTGGCGGAGGACAGCTGAGCCATTCTGTAGAGAGACTCCTGTGTCTTCGCTACACACCCCTCCCCTTGTCTCAACTTACTCAAGACGCATTATTTTCACACATTGTAGATGCTTTTCACCAACAGCTGCAACTCAAGAATCAGCTTGGCCTATTGCCACACTTGCCTATTCCTTCCCCAAGCGTTCTGGTGAAGTATTTTATTTATTTCTGTATAGACAGGAGTAACTATGATTTGGCAAGTTTATTTCAATTAACTTCCCTATTGGACCCACCGCTATGCCGTTTCTCTCCTGTTCTATTGGTTTTCAGGCACAATTCTAGTCACTAGCAACCCATCCTAGCTGGCGCATCTTTAGATTCGCCCTCTTTCTAATTTTATGTATGGAGCTGCTCTCAGGTGTGGTGTTTTCCTGCTAATTGCATTTTGGCAAATGATTTTGACATTTTTTTTGGCTGCTTCATTACAGGAGTTGCATGTTAAGATTAATTGCCATAATCTAATATGATTTGTCATTTTGAGCACTGAGTGGATACCTTAATTGGTTACATATGGGTCTGATTAAATTTCTCAAATGGACGATTTATTTAAAATATTCCCGGACACATTTTCTCACCGGAAACCCTGATGTGTAGGCTACCCCGTTGGATGACACATTTTGCCTGGATAGATGGAATATTTTTCTGGCTTACTTGTCCTCGTCCTGTAATTGACAAAACACAATATAGATATTGATTCTCCGATTGACTTCTTGTCCTGTGTTTTTAGCTGGAGCTGTGAAGCTGAACAAACAGCAGACAGACATTGCCATTAACTGGGCTGGAGGCCTCCATCACGCCAAGAAGTCTGAGGCGTCAGGTTTCTGCTATGTAAATGACATTGTGCTCGCCATTCTGGAGTTACTGAAGTGAGTCAAACAGGCCCACAGCACTTAATCAAGTTTACGTAGGAAATATTGTAGCCTACTGAATTAAATAGTAACTTCACATTGGGACCCCATAGGTACACCACATTTAGAAGTATCATTCATTCTGTTGATGCTGAATCTTCTCTCCCCCAGATACCACCAGAGAGTCCTGTACATAGACATTGATATCCACCATGGAGATGGAGTGGAGGAGGCGTTTTACACCACAGACAGGGTCATGACCGTATCCTTCCACAAGTATGGAGAGTACTTCCCCGGCACCGGAGACCTGAGGGTGAGTTTGATATTTGATCTCTTTTAGTCTCCATTTGGACTAATCGTCTAAGAGTCCTTAAACTTTATAATACGAACACTTTCACATATAACACACTATTACAAACATACATAATATAATGACCCAATAAACTCAATCTAAAAAATATTGCTTCTTCATCTACTATAGTCCCACAACATTTATGTATCAGTTAATTTATTCAATTTTATTGCTTTATATCAATGTTCTTTTGCCTTTCTCTTTTCTGTCTGGACAACGCATAGATGGTGGACAATCTTTTCCTAGTATTTACGGAATGTCTGTCTCTTACGAACTGAATACCGTTGTGAATAGAACTTGGTCGTTTTAAATTATGTATTTTATTAAATTAAATAAGCATGTTGTCGATTGATGACCAACCAAGAACATTGCGCGTGACTGCAACAGAAGAACCATATCTTCACCTTAAAACAATCCTTGCTGCTTTGTTCTGGGCATTCTGCAGCCTCCTAACTTCACTTGACGATGCATTTCCCCAGACCACAGAACAGTAGTTCACCTGACTCTCAATTATTGCCTGTGTTATTTGCTTAAGAATATTTCCTGGTAAATTTTTAGCTATCCTTCTGATTATGCATTTTTAATAAATGTTGTTACATAGATTAGTTATTTGAGACAACTATGATAAGCAGTTGTCTAGCTGCACTCCCAATAGTTTGGTTTCTGCCACTTCAATTTGTACTCCCCCCATACTTAATTGTATCCCATGCCGTTTTGGCCTTTTCCTAGTGGAACAGACCAACATAACTTTGGTTTTCTTGGTGTTAAAAAGTTTGTTCTGGCAAACCCACTCCCTGATATTCTCCAAATCTCCTTGTAAGCTTGCTGTACCTGTTGAACCGATTGTTTTGCTGCATACATTGTAGTATCATCTGCAAATATAGTAGCTTGAGTTTCAGCTATGGCATAGGGAAGGTCGTTGGTATATATTAAATAAAGTGGGCCTAGGCAGCTGCCCTGCGGTATTCCACAGTTTAACACATGAGGGGTAGAAAATGAACCATTGATATAGGTGGACTGTTTCCTGTTAGTTAGACATGACTGTACCCAATTCAATGCTACCTCCTTAAAAACATAATGCATTAATTTTGTCAATTAAATCACGATCCACTAAATAAAATGCTGCACTGAAATCTAAAAATAGTACACCCACAAACTTGCCATTATCCATAGCATTGAGCCACTGGTCAGTCATGTCAACCAATGTAGTGGAATGTTTTGAGATAAGCAAGCTGACTGTAATCAGATCATTCTTTTCCATGTACTCCCATATTTGTCTTCTCACAATACCCTCATATCTTACTGAGTGTCGGGAGTAGACTAATTTGTCGACTATTGGCAGGAGTAACCCTTCGGAATAGGACACCGTTTCGCATGCTTCCATACTAGAGGTGGACCGATTATGAATTTTCAATACCGATTATTTGGAGGGAAAAAGATGCCGATTTTTTTTTTTTTTATTATTATTTTTTTAATCGGCAGATTTATAAATTAAATAACATGTGTTTATATATCACACACACATTTTTGTAATAATTGCAACAATACTGAATGAACACTTAACTTAATACATAAATAAAATCAATTTAGTCTCAAATAACATGAGAACATATGTTAAAATGAACCACCAGCTTTCATGGGTCTTCAATATTCCCAGTTAAGTTTTAGGTTGTAGTGCAGAAAGCAGAGCTTGTCTGCATGGTCCCCTGTCAGTCTGCTCCTCCGAAACACAGACCTTATTTGAAGTAGATCAAGACATTCTCTATGGAAGACATGAACCGTGAAATAACGAAGGAACCCCTTTCAAGTTCAGCCGCAAGTTATTACAGGAATTATAACGCGTCGACTATTTCTCTCTAAACCATATACCTTTGACCAATCCGGAAACTATCACCTCAAACAAAACGTTTATTCCGTTCCGTATTTTATCTAACGGGTGGCATCTGAGTCTAAATATTCCTGTTACATTGCACAACCTTCAATGTTATGTCATAATTACGTAAAATTCTGGCAAATTAGTTCGCAAAGTGCCAGGCGGCCCAAACTGTTGCATATACCCTGACTCTGCGTGCAATGAACGCAAGAGAAATGCCACAATTTCACCTATTTAATATTGCCTGCTAACCTGGATTTCTTCTAGCTAAATATGCAGGTTTAAAAATATATACTTGTGTATTGATTTTAAGAAAGGCATTGATGTTTATGGTTAAGTACACATTGGAGCAATGACAGTCATTGATTGTTTTTTTTATAAGATAAGTTTAATGCTAGCTAGCAATTTACCTTAGCTTACTGCATTCGCGTAACAGGCAGGCTCCTCGTGGAGTGCAATGTAATTAGGTGTTAGAGCATTGGACTTGTTAACTGTAAGGTTGCAAGATTGGATCCCCCGAGCTGACAAGGTTAAAAATCTGTCGTTCTGCCCCTGAAGGCAGAACGTTCCTAGGCCGTCATTGAAAATGAGAATGTGTTCTTAACTGACTTGCTTAGTTAAAAAAAAAAGGGAAATTGGCGCCCCAAAATACCGATTCCCGATTATGAAAACTTGAAATCGGTCCTAATTAATCGGCCATTCCGGTTTAATCCATACATTTGCAAACATCCCCTTTTCCAGTGACCAATTAAATATGTATCTCAGTGGAACTGCTATCTGTGGAGCAGCATAGCGAAGTAAAAAATTGTCCATGAGACCATAACCTGTAGATTTACCATCAGGTAATGACTTCAATAGGTTTAACACCTCTTCCACTGACACTGTTTGCAGACTAAAAGAGCAGATCTTGCTCATAATATGTCCATTGGACAATAGCTTGTTTGGGAGAATGTATGTTTATATTGTTGCTCAGTAAATAAAATATTTTTATAATAAAAATCTGCAAAATGATTGGCAATATCAACTGGTTTTGTTATTATTCTCCCGTCAACCTCCACACTAGATGGGTATGATGAGAGATGTACCAAGTAAGCCCTTAATTGTGTTCCATACCTTTTTAGAATCATTTTAACAATCAAAAGCATTGTTGTAAAAGCCTTCTTTCGATTCAATTTAACTGCATAATTACGTAATTCTGTTAATCAATTTCTAATTTTGACTTGGCTGTTAAGACTTTGCCCATATCTTTGAGAAATAGCCTCACCCAGTTCATCAATCCATGGAGATGGACGAGCACCAACTGTACTCTTTCTTATAGGGGCATGATGGTCCATTACCTCAGTGAGCAAATCAATAAAACATTCTGTAGCGTGATTTAAATCATCCTCTAGATAAATCAGCTCCCAGGGTACAGCAGCCAAATCATTTACAAATAGCTCATGATTAAATGTTGTAAAATTTCTCTTGACCACAATCCTAGGGGGTTTCTTTGGTACCTTGGTGTTCATGGTTATGGTCACAATATTATGATCTGTCCAGCCCACTGGCATTGATTTAGCTTTTAAGCATTGCAATAGTATATTACCGATATTGGCAGTGGATGAGAATTGGCAGGCATTGTTTATTAAATGGCATTCAAAGGATACTTTAAATTTCATGGCCTGTTTGTAGTTTCCCATTTGCTTTATTGGTGGATTTGTCTCCTCCCCCCTGTAACTCTTCCGCAGGTTGTTGCTGTAAAATATATGTTCTCATTCATCTTAAGGGTCAATTAACTGTCCACATTTGTAGTTGACTGACTGTTATTTCTACTCAAGGATATTGGCGCCGGGAAGGGCAAGTACTATGCTGTGAATTACCCTCTGAGAGATGGTATAGATGACGAGTCTTACGAAGCCATATTCAAACCTGTAAGTAAAAAAATAAATAAAAGCCTTTAATGTGTCATCTTTCCTCCCTGTAACTCAAATAGACCGCCCTGTTTCCGTTTAGCCAAACATATCTTGTAATTTTATATCTGTGTAGATCATGGCTAAGGTGATGGAGATGTACCAGCCTAGTGCTGTGGTTCTTCAGTGTGGAGCCGACTCCCTCTCAGGAGACAGGCTTGGCTGCTTTAACCTCACCATCAAAGGCCATGCTAAGTGTGTGGAGTACATGAAGAGCTTCAACCTGCCCCTGCTAATGCTGGGTGGTGGAGGCTACACCATCCGGAACGTGGCCCGCTGCTGGACCTATGAGACAGCCGTGGCTCTGGACAGCGCCATACCCAATGGTGATCTCTCCTGCTGCACCATTTGATTTGTGTATTTTTACTTTCTAGTGTTACTATCTTTTACAGTTAGTTTTTTTTGACAGGTCAGAGGAGCATGAGTGTTTAAGGATAGGTTCCATTAAAGCAGACATCATTGCCCACCGTGTTGATAACACATTCGTATTTCTCCACAGAGCTTCCATACAATGATTACTTTGAGTACTTTGGGCCGGACTTCAAACTGCACATCAGCCCCTCTAACATGACCAACCAGAACACCAACGACTACCTGGAGAAGATCAAGTGAGTCCTTGACCACACCTTTTACTGTGCTCTTTAGACCTACTGTACATCATTAGAAAAATATTTTTTCCTGTCATGAAGTGACGTCTCTAGATTTGGTTTTTAGTATAGATAGATATAAGCTACACTACATGGCCAATCTCGACAAACCATTTCTTTGTGGACCTCGCTTTGTGCACGGGGGCATTGTCATGCTGAAACAGGAACGGGCCTTCCTCAAACTGTTGCCACAAAGTTGGGAGCACAGAATCATCTAGAATGTCATTTTATGCTTTAGTGTTAAGATTTCCCTTCACTGGAACTAAGGGGCCTAGCCCAAACCATGAAAACAGCCCCAGACCATTATTCCTCCACCAAACTTTAGTTGCCACTATGAATTGGGGCAGGTAGCGTTCTCCTGGCATCCGCCAAACCCATATTTGTCCTTCGGACTGCCAGATGGAGCGTGTTTCATCACTCCAGAGAACGCGTTTCCACTGCTCCAGAGTCCAATGGCAGTGAGCTTTACACCACTCCAGACGACGCTTGGCATTGTTCATGGTTATCTCAGGCTTGTGGGCAGCTGCTCGGCCATGGAAACCCATTTCATTGAGCTCACGACGAACTGTTCTTGTGCTGATGATGCTTACAGAGGAAGTTTGGACCTCGGTAGTGAGTGTTGCAACTAAGGGCAGATTTTTACACGCTTCGGGACTCTGGTCCGGTTCTGTGAGCTTGTGGCCTACCACTTCGCGACTGAGCCGTTGTTGTTCCAAGACATTTCCACATCACAATAACGGCACTTAGTTGCCCAGGGCAGCACTAGCAGGGCAGAAATTTTACAAACTGTCTTGTTGGGGACGTGGCATCCTATGATGCCACGTTGAATGTCACTGAGCTCTTCAGTAAGGCCATTCTACTGCCAATGTTTGTCTATGGAGCTTGCATGGCTGTTCTTGATTTTATACACCTGTCAGCAACGGGTGTGGCTGAAATAGCCGAATCCACTAATTTGAAGAGATGTCCACATACCTTTGATTGTGTAGTTTATTTATGTTAATCAGGTAATTTCACTTACCAAATGTCATATTACTGCACTTAGGTTATACATGTGATCCTTGATGTGAGTCATTGAGTGTATTTTTGGCACTATTATAGTTGAGATGTCATTTAGTTTAATGTCACCTGTATGTGTGTCACTTCAGGCAGCGTCTGTTTGAGAACATGCGCATGCTGCCCCATGCCCCGGGTGTTCAGATGCAGGCCATCCCAGAAGATGCTGTGCAGGAGGACAGTGGAGACGAGGAGGAGGAAGACCCGAACAAACGCATCTCCAGTAAGTTATTTTTATTGAGTTATGATTCATTGCAAACACATCTTGCGTAAGTTCTTTGCCCAGTTTGCAAATACACTAAATAAAAAATGTAAACGCTTGCAACAATTTCAAAGATTTTACACTTCATAGAAGGAAGTCCGTCAATTGAATTAAATGCATTAGGCTCTAATTTATGGATTTCACATGACTGGGAATACGGATTTGCATCTGTTGGGCACATATCTTGTTTGTTAAAGGTAGAGGCGTGGGTCAGAGAACCAGTCAATATCTGGTGTGACCATTTCCCTCATGCATTGTGAAAAATCTCCTTCACATAGTTGATCAGGCTGTTGATTGTGGCCAATCAAATGTTGTCCCACACCTCTTCAATGGCTGTGCGAAGTTGCTGAATATTGGTAGGAACAGGCTGTTGTACTGTTGACCCAGAGCATCCCAAACATGCTCAATGGGTGACATGTTTGGTGACATTTTCAGCTTCCAGGAATTGTGTACAGATCCTTGTGAGATGGGGCCGTGTATCATGCTGAAACATGAGGTGATGACGGGGGATGAATGGCACGACAATGATCAGGATCTCGTCACGGTAGCTCTGTGCATTCAAATTGCAGTTCTGTATTTGTCTGTAGCCTGCCCATACTATAACCCCACCGCCACCATGGGACACTGTTCACAATGTTGACATCGGCATGTGGTGAGGCCAGTTGGACGTACTACCAAATTCTCTGAAACGACGTTAGCGGCGGCTTAGTAGAAAAATGAACATTCCATTCCCTGGCAAAGTCTTGTGGACATTCCTGCTGTCAGCATGCCAATTGCATGCACCTTCAACTTGACGTGTCATTGTGTTGACTCAATTGCATGTTTTAGTGGGGGCTTTGTCCCTAGCACAAGGTGCACCTGGGTAATGATCATGCTGTTTAATCAGCTTGTTGATATGCCACACCTGTCAGGTGGAGGCATTATCTTGGCAAAGGAGAAATGCTCACTAACAGGGAAGGGAGAAACACATTTGTGCACAAAATCTATGAGAAATACACTGCGTATGGAAAATGTGATATTTCATCTCATGAAACATGGGACCAGCACTTTACATGTTATGTTTATAGTTTGTGAGTATCATACGTAATCTGCCCGGTGTATGCAGTTGGTGTGTGTAATGTCACACACACGGGGATGCTTATACTCCTGTCTTCTGCTTTTGTGTAGTCCGTGCCCACGATAAGAGGATAGCATGTGACGAGGAGTTCTCCGACTCTGAGGATGAGGCTGAGGGTCAAGGGGGCGGACGCAGAAATGCAGCCAGCTTCAAGAAGGCCAAGAGGACCAAGACTGAGGAAGACAAAGAGGGTGAGGAGAAGAAAGCAGGTGACGAAAAGAAAGCTGATGAGAAGAAAGGTATCAAAATCATTACTTCGTTCTATATCAGACGTACCACATCCCATTGAACATGTGAGGATGATTATTTGTTGCTGCTTTGTTATTATAGAAGTAAAAGAAGAAAAGGTGCCAGATGAGGAGAAAATGGACACATCCACAAAGGGGTGAGCAAACATTTCAAACTTGTCGTATCAGATTTTTTACAAACTAATTTAATGATGACTAAGTCATTTTCCCTGTTTATCCGACAGGCCAAAAGAGGAGTCCAAGACACCGTGAGGAGCTCCTAGCTCTTTAAAGCAATCGTACCAGTTCTGTTTTTCAGAGCAGTTACCTTTACTGGCTGCTACAAAGAATATCCCTAAAGGACTATACATTTTAATGACAGATCCTGCTCCTTCAAATTGGAATGGGCTAAATGTCTTTTCTAGAACATATAAATGTTTCTGTTCAAGGACTGAAATTCAAATGGAGTGATTTATTTGTAAGTACTGTTCTGTATGCTTAGGCCCATTTTGTTTAGAATCTTTTTATCCTGTGAAAACCGCTTCTTACTCAAACATTTCTGTAGTCTATATTAAAGGCCTAGCACGAACTATTACGCTTTTTATATCTTTTGGATTTAATTTATTTAATCCACTTCTGTATTTAGTCCCACTTGTCATGTGCCTTCGGAAATGTAGTTATGACAATTAGGTCCACTTCTCAAAGATGTATTCGTTCTGTATTACCCAGATTAACAATATAGAATACTGCTCCTACAGTATGTGACAAAACAATTGTGAATGCCTTCCATCCATGTATTGTAGTTTGGTATTTTCAGAGGTTGTTTAGTACTGTTTAGGACCCATGTCATCCCCGCATTTCAATGAAAACGGTATTCCTAGATTTCACTTGGAACGGGATGTTCAACAGTATTTTGGTAATGCCACAACACGTTAGTAAAGTTAGCCAAGTAAAAATGGACACATTCAGTGTTGTGTGGATATGTGATTTTATTCTGCAAAAATGAAGAAAAAAATTGGGGGGAGTGCTTGTGAACTTCATACAAATATGAAGGACCACACAATCTGACTACTTTTAGAAACCAATAAAAACTATGCTATAAATCTACTAGTCTTCATCTACAGAAATATGCTTGAATGTCATATTGTTAATTCAAAAACATCTTCAGGTGCAGTGTGCTAGTTATCAGCATGGCTGTTGCTCATTTTACATGGCAAAGAAGTTTAAGTTAAACTTCTTAGGGATCAAATCCCTTTAGCGGGATCGATTTGACAACATCCGGTGACATGGCAGAGCTCCAAATTTAAATAAAATTACTATAAATATTTAACTTTCATGAAATCACAAGTGTAATACATAAAAATAAAGCTTAACTTGTTAATCCATCCATGTCAGATTTCAAAAAGGCTTTACGGCGAACGTAAACATGTGATTATCTGAGGACAGCACCCCGCATGACAAACAGTTTTCAACCAGGGAGGTGCGACACGTCAGAAATAACGATATAATTCATGCCTTACCTCTTGAAGATCATCTTCTGTTGGCACTCCAATGTTTCCCAGAAA